>NW_026577932.1:300000-600000 GCF_029407905.1 Bubalus kerabau
AATGGACATGAGTTTGGGCAAAGTTCAGGAGATAGTGAAGGACAGGGAAGCCTGGCGTGGTCCATGAGGTTGCAGGGGGTAGGACACGACTGAGCGACTGAACAACAGCAGCTGCCTGTACTGCCCTTCTTGTATTGTTTCTGATCATCTTGCTGCCCTCTTGATCTCACCTAAGCTGTCGTCGTCTTTATCAAGTTTTCCTTGAGTCCTCGTCGTTCCCTCTTCTGCATCCCCCAAATATCTCATAGCATTGGATCAGCTCATGTGTGGTACGGTTTGGCGTGTATGGTGACTGGAAGTGTGTCACTTACCTTTGGTGCTCTCTCCAGAGAGTGCTTGCCACAGAGTGAGTGCCTAGTGAATGCTTAATACAGATGCATTGGAAACTCCCACTGCAGAAGGATCAGTGTGTGGTAAAAATGGATTAGAAAGTAAAACTAGAAGGAATTTCCAACTAGATGCATGTGTGTGACCTGGGTGCTGTTGAGGACCTGTTGTGTTCTGGCCATGTAAGGGGAGTATCATTTCTCTATTCAGTATAGAACTGCACCGTGTTTCTGCTGAGTTCAGCTCCATAAGCTTATTCTGAAATCCCCACATCCTTCTTTATAAAATCCACGAGAAGCCTCTTGCGACCTTTGGGTTTTCCATTTCCTGCTCTCTGATGAATTAGAAAGTCAGCCAGGCTCCGTGGTGGCCTCTGTGGAGTAGGGCATGCTGTGTCTCCACAGGGCACGTCCTGATCCATTCAGCGTCCTCAGTACCTGTGGGAGACTGCCAGCAGTGCTTCACAGGATCCACTTTGCGAGGAAGAGGAATTCTTCCAGAATGATTCTTGTATTTTTTTTTATTTTTTAGCACCTTAAAAGCGTTCCTGTCTTCCTTTCTCCTCTTTCAGCAAGCTCTAATATTAATAGATCTAGATCTGACAAAGTGCTAATCCAAACCCTCAAACACATCATGTCTTTGATTCATGAGGCACATTTCAGAATATTATAGCTACTATTATTAGATTAAAATACAGTGCTTAGCTATAAGATGCTGTGTGTTACACATTAACAGTAAATGCAATAACCACATTAAATTATAACTTATAAATGAGAACCGACTGTATATGTAATCGGCTTAATGCCCAAGACTTTCATTACTCAGTTGTGAAAATGATGATTTTTACTTATATATCCAAATAAAGTAAAGATGTAACTGCTGTGCAGTTGCATTTGTGTTACTACAAGTGGAGCCTTCAAGTTTGAAGATATTAGCTGTTGTTCTCAGGAACGAGATATTTGTTTTTAAATAAAATGCATAATTTATGAATAACTACCAAAATTAGAGTTTCCAGCTTCTTAATGTTGGTTATTATGTTTTTTAGATGTAGTAGTATTCCACCACTTAGAGCGTATTAACATTTTGTTTAGATAGTGTTAGCTATATCAGTTAGGCAATAGTGTTTTCCCCAGATAAATCTAATTAGAGTTGAAAATGGATTATATACAGGGTTCCCATTAAAAAATCATCTTCACTGTGGGAAATCCTGTTATGAACATTTTAAGTGGCTACAAATTTATAAGACTGGACTAATTATTGTTTCGAACTGGGGGCAGGGCTTGGCATAGAGCTGTTTTGAATGTATAAAAGGATTATTTAGAAATATTAAAATAAATTTCTGACAGTTGTATTTCAGTACCATGACAACTCTTTCTCTTCCCCTTCACCAGTTAATGGGCATTTGGGTTGTTTGTACTTTTTAGCTATAATGAATACTGTTGCTATGCTATGAACATTTGTATACAAGTCTTTGTATGAAAATATGTTTTGATTTGTTGTGTAGGTATCTGGGAGTGGAACTGAAGCATTGTATGGTGTATATGCTCTAAATATTGGAAAACATTGCCAAATTGTTTTCCAAAGTGGCTGCACCAGGAATTTTTAAGTTTCCCCTTTCTTCATATCCTTGCTAATACTTAACTCTTGAATGGCTTTTTGCTAAAGCCATTCTTATGAATATATGTGGTATCTCCTTATCGTTTTGGTATGTGTTTCCAAATAAGTAACGATAATGAGCTCTTTTCATGTGCTTACTTGCCATTTCTGTACCTTCTTTGATGAAATGGCTACAAATATTTTCCCAGTTTCTTTTTAGCTGTTATGTCAACTCCTTATTAAGTCATAAGAGTTTTTGTTGTTGTTTTTAAACTCTTGGATACAAGTTGTTGTTGGATGTGCGATTTGAAAAGATTTTTCTGTCAGTGTGTGATTTGACTTTTTACTTTCTTAATAGTGCCTTTTGAAGTGCAGAACCTTTTAACGTTGCTCAAGTCCATTTTATTAACCTTTTCCTTTATTGCTTGCATTTTTGGTGTTGTATCAAAGAAATCTGTGCCTAGCTCAAACCTGTGAAGATTTACTCCTGTGCTTTTTCCTAAGAGTTTTATAGTTTTAGCTTTTATATGTATTGAGAGGTAGTAATGAGCCACTTTTTGTATGAGATAAGTATAAGGTTGAGGAAAATCCACATGCAGAAAGATCAGTTTAGAATTTTATCTCCTGTTATATGCAAAAATGAACTCGATAGGATCATGTTTGTTTTCTCTTTTATGTGATCTTGTTCTTTCTTAAAGGATTTTAAATCTTACACTGCACAAAGGCACAAATTAATATTTTAAAGTTTAAAATGATTTCATCTGAAATGAATTTGTACCATAATTATTGCCTTAGTAATTTTCTTTTTTCGAGATGTTTTGGAATTTTGGTTTTCAAGCTCATGTTGTGTTTCCTGAACCATCTGCCTTTGTCGTTACATACAGATCATTTATGTCATAGCGTGATAGTGGTTATTGGATGCATGTGCCATGATTATTTATGTTTTCCTTTGCTTTTGGGCATTTGAATTGTGCCCAGTCTTCCTATATTTTAGACTGAACTTCACTGAGCATTTTATGTACATATCTTTGCATATTCATGCTTGTATTGCCCTGGGATATAATGGAAAATATGGGCTCCTAAGACAGATAATTTCCTGTTTCTTGTGGTCCATCCTCTGTAACTTTAAGTGCTGATTTAAAAAATGAAAAAGAAAATAAAAATATACTAAATATACCTCTATTTTTCCTAAATACAGTTCTCTTAATTTGGATTCAAGAATGAATGCTAGAAGATTCAAGAAGGGTTCAGTCCCTAAAGCCCCTGAAATAGTGTGTCAAATCTGGTGTGTCTGTCTGTGACTTGGTGTGTTCATGTATGTTCACACAATGAGTACATCAGTTTTGCATTCAGTTTTCTGGGGAAGGCACTTACAGCTTGCCTTAGAAATGTGTAGGGGGCTGGGTCTTCTAAAGATAAGAAATTGTAGCCTGGCATTTTAATTAGCAGATGAACTGAAGCAGAGTCAGACGTCAGAGTGATTAGTCCTCATGGGGTTTTCTTCTACTGCTTCTTCTGACAAATAATTCCAGAAGCAGCATCACCAGTAATAAGCATTCCATTCTTAATATTTTGAGTTCAGGATGCAATTTGCTCCAAGTGTGGGGCTTCCCCAGTGGCTCAAGTAGTAAAGAATCTACGTGCAGTGCAGGAGACACAGGAGACACGAGTTTGACCCCTGGGTTGGAAAGATACTCTGGAGGAGGAAATGGCAACCTACTCGAGTATTCTTGCCTGGATAATCCCGTGGGCAGAGGATACAGTCCATGGGGTCGTAGTGTCAGACACGACTGAGCACATGCATGCCCATGACACGATGAAGTGTTAGGTGAAGGGAAGTACTTTTGATCATTTAAAGATACGTTGGAAGAGAAAGGGTAGTGGCTTAGCTCAGTTTGAGCTGTTTGTGATCCTTAGTCTCTGTTATGGGTACCACCAGCTCAGTTTGAACTTGACAAACCAGTTTCTTAGAAATCAACCCTCAGATCACCAGACACCAGAGGGATAGGGAGTCCTGGCATGCTGTGGTCCATGAGGTCAGAAAGAGTTGGACAAGACTTGGCAGCTGACTGAACAACAACAATATCAGACACCAGAGAAAGCAGTTCCTGCATGGGTTTACTATAGTGATTGATGAACAAGAATTGTTTCTGTAAGCCAGACTTGACATGTGGAACTGTTCTTGTTCTTGTGAACCTGTTTGGTAATGTTGTCTATTGTAGGACTTGGAAAATACTACCAGTGCCTATGAAGTTAACCTTTGAGCTATGTAACACTTGATGCTAATGAGATTTCATGTTAAATTTTATGCTGGGAGTTGTTGACTTGGTTTGGGAGATTAATCTATTTCTGCTGTTATACACTCTAAATTAATTGCAATATGTGACTATGAATATAAAAACTGCCAGTAGTCATCATTTCAGGAGTAAATTTTCCTAACCTCTTTTTTCTTTCCCTATTACATGAAGTTGAAATAAAAGTATTTTCCTCATTAATGACTCTGGTTACACTCTAATCTTGGTAGACTGTTCCCCGATTAAATGTTTCTTCTGTAGTCTAAATGAGCCTTTTATTTTGCTTTCTCTTTTGTAATTCCTATAAGGGAGGGATTTCTTACAGAAAAGCCTTTTGTCATGCACATTTCTGTGCATTGAAATTTCATTTACTTTTCGGTTTCAGATGTTTAAATTTTTTTTTTTTTTTTTTTTTTTTTTTGAGTCAGCCAATCCATATGAACAGAGTAAAGTTTAGGTTTATTTTATGAAATGGTATAATTGTCTTATAGCCTATATTTTTTGATATTTTTCAGTGAATTTGATTTTCCCCTGAATGAAGTTATTTCATACTTAAGTGCCATTTTTCTTATCATGTTTATATTTTTTAGTTTCTATAGTTGATAGCATTCAAATCATTCCATAACCCTCTCGAGTAAGAAGATTCTAAAGATGAACCAGAATTGAAAGTGTGACACGAAATCTTATCTGAATAACAGTTAGTTGCTGTAGGCATAACATATTAGATTTAGAAAATGTTTCTTCAAGCATAGGTACAGTAGAATCAGACTTCTTATTCATATCTACAGTACAAGCTATACTTCAGTAATTTTCATATACCCTGAGCATGTAGTAATCAACAAACATCATCTCTGCCCTTGAAAAGCTATTGTCTAGTTGAGAAGAAAGACAGAAAAAATCATAATTATGGCAAGTATATTAAAAGTAGGCATGTAATGTAATGAGTGGGAAGGAGAAGAGTATTTCTTGACAGGATTTTACTGACAGCAAAAATACCACATTTCAAGGAAGATATAGAATTTCTTTGTGACCTTGGAGCAGGAAAAGACTTCATACAAAAAAAATACTAATTATAAGGTTTAAAAGCTGATAAATTAAACTAATTTAGAAGTTTAAAAACTTCTCTTAATCAAGACATCATTAAGATAATAAAATATAATCTGCAGAATAATAGAAAATGTCCATAAATCATTTATCTAATAAGGGCTATGTATCCAAAATATACAAAGAAAAACCAAAAAAATGGCGAATGAATAAGAAAGATAGACAACCAACAGAAGAATGGGCAGAAGATTTGAACAGGCACTTGAAGATCGTCCACTTTCATTTTTCTGTGGTTGGATCCAGAATCCTTGAATTTCTCTTCTTATCTGACTTACCTCAGTCCCTTTTCATCTTTAGAAGAAACAAATAAAAGCATATGAACTTAAAAATGCATTTCAGATTCAAATATACCTTATGGAAACCTCTTCTATTCCCAGTATCACTGCCTTAATTCAGTTCCCGATTATTTTATCTTTTTAATTGTTTTTTTTTTTTTTTTTTTTTTTGCCATGCAAGGCAGCTTGCAGGATCTTAGTTCCCTAACTGATTTTGGGTGGCCTCCGGCTACAACCACATGGAACAAGGCTTGGGTTCCCAGTCACAGATGGGCTGGGTCGCGGTGGTAAAAGCACCAGGTCCTAGCCACTAGGCCAGTGGTCAGTGTCAAGGGCCCTGACCCTTTGGCTTTGCAGAAAAGAACTGCCACAAAGACAGAAAGTGGTGAAGCAAGTAAAGTATTTATTAGGAGTAAAAAGAGTACATTACCTGTGGATAGACACAGGCAGACTCAGAGGGAGAGTCCCTGAGTTGCTGAGTCGTGCCTTTGTGGTAGTTTGAATTACTTTCATGGGGCATTTCTTCCGGGTTTCCTTTGGCCAGTGATTTGCCTGCTTCACAGTCCTTACGTGGTTTATCTCAGGATCCTCCCATGTGGACACATGCATCTCTTTGCCAAGATGGATTCTACCACAAAGGCATATGGGTGGAACATCCCATGACATGACTCTCCTTTGGCCTCCAAGGAGCCTTTTCTGCCCATGTGTGGTTAGGGAGGTCTCTAACTTCGGGAACAAGAAATGTGTGGTCTGTGAAGTGTCTAGCCTCCTCCCTTTATTCCCCTGCTATTTTTGTCTTGGAATTTCCATCAATAGAGAATGAATCTCCAATTACTTTACCCTGGGTTGGGGGGCATGGCGAGGGTAGTCCCATCTGCCTCATGACCAAGAATTAAACCGAGGCCCTTGGCAGTGAAAGCACAGAGTCCTAACCTCTGGACCACTAGGGAATTCCCCGAGTCCCTGAATATTTTAAATTTGGACTAATTCACCAATCTCCTAATGGATTCCTGCTCCTGGAAAAAGATTTCTAAAACATAAATCTCGTTATGTTAACTCCTTTTGTTTAAAGCCTCTCAGGGGTGTTGTATTGTCCAGGTGATGATGGAGGTGCTTTGGTGTCATGTCAGTAGGTCTCTTGCTGGTCTTGCCTCTGCCTATCTTTGATCTTCGTGTGCCCTGACCTTCATCTTTGTGTATTCTTTTCTATACCGTCATTGAATCAACTCAAGTTTCCTCCAATATTCCATGTTGTTTCATGTCTCTTATTTGTATAAGTCTACCAGGAACATCCCCTGGAGGAGGGAAAAGCTACCCATTCCAATATTCTGGCCTGGAGGAGGCCATGGACTGTATAGTCCATGGGGTCGCAAAGAGTAGGACAGGACTGAGCGAATTTTACTTTCACTTTTCACCTGAAATCATGGGCGCTTCTCTGGTGGCTCAGTGGTAAATAATCCATCTGCCAATGCAGGAGACACAGGTTTGATCCTTGGATTGGGAAGATCCCCCTGCAGAAGAAAATGGCAGCCCACTCCAGTATTCTTGCTTGGGAAATCCCTTGGACAGTGGAGCCTGGCAGGGTACAATCCATGGGGTCACAAAGAGTGGGACACAAGTTAGTGACTAAACAACCTGAAATCATCACCATTTCTTCTTTGGAAGCCTGAAATTCTTTCCTGCTGAAATATTACTTCTTCTGTGAAGCTTTCTATGGTGGTGCCTCTAGGCAGAGGACATAGTGATTTGTCTGTATCTTTGCCTCCCTTTGTAGTTTCTGGAGTTCAGTGGCTCCCAAGGGCAGAGGCTGTGTCCTTCTTGTTTTTATCACCTAATTGACTAGTACAATATAGTATGACATCAAATAGGAGTCTCTCAGTATTTGCTGAGTAGGGGAATGAATTCTGATTGGTTTCTGTTTTTTTTAGGTATAAAATCTAACATAAATTGAGATGCTTACTATACTGTATACTTATATATGTACACACATATTTGTGTGTGTGTATATATATATATATCTGTGTGTATATATATAGCTACACATACACACATATAGTGAGAGGGAGGGAGAAAGAGAATGTCTAGTTACTGCAAATTCCTTCTGAGATTTATTTCTGACAACGAGCTTTTTATGGCAATGTTATTCAAAGAGGGATATATATATATGTGTGTGTGTGCATATATAGTACTAGTTCTGTTCAGTGCAGAGTTACTGGGGGCAAAAGCTTAGAAGCAGAATGAAGCAGGAATGTACCTGAATCCAAAGCTTTCAGTAGCCCAGATAGATGAACACACTCAATGACGAGCTGTCCAGGGTAAGCAGGCCCTGCCCCCACGATGCAGGGAGGGAGTTAGCAGTACCATCTACACTGCTGCCTAATAATAGAAGCTTCTTCGCCGCGGTCCTGACCCTGTTAGAAAAGAGGAGCCTCTGGAGTGCAGGAGCCCGATGTGATGAGCCAACTGTGCTACTAAAGTGGAGAAGAAATGAGCCTCCTGCCGTCTTCTCAAATAGTGAAGAAATTAAGGAAAGACTTCTAGTAATGCTGCCATTGAAACAACTGTGTGTGTGTGTATGTTCCCTCGCAGTGTTTATGCCCTGTATACACATAATGGGCCTTGTAAAGCCCTGACATACCAAGCTTTCACGACATGGCAGCTATCGTTATGATTACTCTTGGAAAGGAGATTTGTGTTTTTTCCTATGTTGGTCTTTCTACTTGTCTTTTCAGACATGTTGATGAGCTTCAGTCTTCTGTTCTGTCTCCTTAACCCTTCCCTCCAACCTCCACAGGCATGCAGAGGACAGGGTGCACAACCTTCCTAATTGCTGAAATTGAGAGGAAAAACTGAGAATGTGAGGTTTAGCCTCCCTGGATTTCCTCTTGATTTTGCCTGTCAACAGAAAGGGTACAATGCGTGCATGTGTGCTAGGTCGCTTCAGTGGCTCAGTCGTGTCTGACTCTTTGTGACCCCATGGCCTGTAGCCCACAGGCTCCTCTGTCCATGGAATTCTCCAGGCAAGAATACTGGAGTGGGTTGCCATGCCCTCCTCCAGGGAATCTTTCTGACCCAGGGATCGAACCCACATCTCTTACGTCTCCTGCATTGGCAGGTGAGTTCTTTACCACTGGTGTTACCTAGGAAGCTCAGAAAGGGTACATTCAGTTCTAATTTTTGTTTCTTGAGGTTATACACATGTGGACTAGTTTATTTACTTGTTCATTTAGGCACTTAAGTCTTTACAATCCAGTGCATTTTACACTGACAGCACTTGCTATTTGGAGCAGCTGCATTTCCAGAGTGCAGTTGCCCCGTATATCTGCCAGCTGCCGGGTTGGACAGCACAGGTTTGGGCAGTTCTGGAAGTTTGTTCTGCTCCATTTCTACCACTGGGCTGCTATGATTATTTTGCTCAGATGTTATTCTGTAGACTCAACTCCTCCTTGGAAAAGTGACTCCCAAGATGTAGACTCGCAGAAAGATTTTAGCCTTATTATGGCTGGAGATGGTGACTGCAGCCATGAAATTAAAAGACGCTTACTCCTTGGAAGGAAAGTTATGACCAACCTAGATAGCATATTGAAAAGCAGAGATATTACTTTGCCAACAAAGGTTCGTCTAGTCAAGGCTATGGTTTTTCCTGTGGTCATGTATGGATGTGAGAGTTGGACTGTGAAGAAGGCTGAGCGCCAAAGAATTGATGCTTTTGAACTGTGGTGTTGGAGAAGACTCTTGAGAGTCCCTTGGACTGCAAGGAGATCCAACCAGTCCATTCTGAAGGAGATCAGCCCTGGGATTTCTTTGGAAGGAATGATGCTAAAGCTGAAACTCCAGTACTTTGGCCACCTCATGCGAAGAGTTGACTCATTGGACTCTGATGACCCAGACTCTGATGCTGGGAGGGATTGGGGGCAAGAGGAGAAGGGGACGACAGAGGATGAGATGGCTGGATGGCATCACTGACTCGATGGACGTGAGTCTGAGTGAACTCCGGGAGTTGGTGATGGACAGGGAGGCCTGGCGTGCTGTGATTCATGGGGTCGCAGAGTCGGACACGACTGAGCGACTGATCTGATCTCATCTGATCTGATGGCTGGAGATTTAAGCCAAAGTCTTCATCTACTGCAGAATAAAAATGATGTTGTTCTTTCAGATCAAAAATATATTTTCTTGTTTTGTTTTTTTTTTTAAATCAGTGTTCAGCTGTAAGCAACAGAAAACATTCTAGCTTTTATAAGCAGAAGGGGACTTTTTTTTTAATTTTAACGAGAATTGGAGTCTTGCACAATCCTTCAAAGGTCTGGAGAAGCAGGCTTTGGTGTATTTTTAGAGTAACTGTAAGAAAAATACTGAGGAGATTAACTACCACTGGAGCGGAAATCTGCCACAAGAAGTTGGGGAACTTGAAAGCCCCTCCTTGTCAGCTGTCTCTGGTGCTGCTTTGACCCTGCCAGGATAACAAGCCTGCAGAATGTAGTCCACACTGTCCTTTACCCCGTGAGGCTAGGGACTGGTCACTGGTACTTGCATCACCACTACTGCAGAAGAGCAACTAGGATGACCAGAAAAAAATAGAAAGAGGAAAAAACAAAGTTCAGTATATTTTCTACAGGGAAAGCACAGTAATAACAAAAGTACAGTCTCTACTGTAGTTTCACTGTGCAAATCTACACAGTGGGTGCATCTGTTTGAGGAAAACTAGGTCATGTGAAGAATGTCAGCCCTAGGGAGTCTGGGAAATGTAGTATTTAGCTTTTCAGCTTCTAGCAACGCAGCCTGGGAGCAGTCTAGAACTGAGTTGAGTGAACCAAGCTGCAGTATCTGCTGCAAAATCTGAAACCCAGGAGAAGTGCTGGTCTTTTTTGGGCACCTAAACCCCTAGCAGTTGTTTTTGACGTGGTTGCCCTTATATACAATCAGTTTAACATGAGTATTTTCTTCCTTAGCATATCATCTGTGTTGTTTTCATAATTAAATTATAATTTATAGTGCATCGAGTTAATAGTTTATACCTTTCCCAAAGTCCAGAAAGCTTATAGGAAACACAGGTTTAAAAATTTTTTTAGAAAATGAAGATATATTTGACATATTACACTGTATAAGTTTAAGGTATATAATATATTGATACACTGATATTATAATATAGTTGCCATTGTAGCGTTAACTGACACCTCTGTTGCATCACATAATTATCATTTCTTCTAGTGTTGGGACACAACTTTTTTTTTTCTTTGCATTAAACGAATAGAAAATCTTTTGAGAAAAGTTAACCAACTGCCCAGTGAGGAAATTGTAAGTATCAGTTAATGCAGCTTAAATACATTTCATTTTAGTACTAAGAATAAAATTAAAATGGTTTTCTAGAAATTATAAGTGTACCAACATGATGTAATCATTTTCTTTTACTGCTATGACATTTAGCAGCTTTGAAACAATGCAAGTTCTTATAATTCCCATAGTACAGAAACCTGGCAGGCTTGGGTGGGTTTCTGCTTAGGATCTCAGCCAAAGTCAGGGTGCCCACAGGACTGTGTTTTCTGGAGGAGAATTCATTTCCATGCTCATTCATGTTGGTAGTAGTGTTAGTTGCTTAGTCATGTCTGATTCTTTGTGACCCCATGGGCTGTAGCCTGCCAGGCTCCTGTGTCTGTGGAATTCTCTAGGCACTGGAGTGGGTTGCCATTCCCTTCTCTAATTCATGTTGTTGACAGAATTTAATTCCTTGTGTTTTCAGGACTGAGGTCCTCATTGCCTTGCTGGCTGTCACCTCCAGTTTCTTTTCACCTTCTCGATGCTTCTCACATTCTTTAACTCTTGGCCACCTCTCTCCATCTCCAAAGCCAGCAATGATGTGCTTCACGTCTCTCCTGCCTCTTCTCCCAGGGCGTGTCTGTGTGACCCTAGCTGGGGAGGGTTCTCTGCTTAAAAGGCTCATGTGATTAGGTTAGTTCCACTCAGATAATTCAAGATTTATCTCCTCACCTTAAGGTTTGTGTCCATAATCATATCTGCCAAGGTATTTTGCCATCTAATGTAATGTATTTGCGGGTTCTAGGGATTAGAATGCATGTATTTTCAGTTCAGTTCAGTTCAGTTGCTCAGTCGTGTCCTACTCTTTGCGACCCCATGAACTGCAGCATGCCAGGCCTCCCAGTCCATCACCATCTCCCGGAGTTCACTCAAACTCACATCCATTGAGTCGGTGATGCCATCAACCCATCTCATCCTCTGTCGTCCCCTTTTCCTCCTGCCCCCAATCCCTCCCGGCATCAGAGTCTTTTCGGGGGCCATAATTCTACCCACCCTATATGGAGGCTTTCAAGTTGGTCTAAAATGGTGAATTTCTCCTAAGTGTGTGTTGTGATGATATCTTGGTAATTATTGAGTGATTCCACGATTTATCATTTTTTATTATTCAGATAACAAATTAATGAATGATGTGATGCAGACCCAAATAGCCGAACTAAACTCTCCTGTGAGTGGCAAGAAAGTTGTTCAGATTGGAAGACTAGACCTTCATTTTTCTTTCCTTTGACTAGAATGCTACAGGAAAAGTAAGTAGAAGTAGGCAGATACTAAACCAAAGGCTGGGTTTTCATAGAACAAATTTCCCTTTCTTTGATCAAAAAGCAGCTGTGGTCACTGTCATTTCTGTTTAAACAAATGTCGATATATTGGCATTTTTCTCCCCATGAAACCTCTTGGGTTAGTACATGGGGAGTTGGAATTGTAGCTGATTGCTTCGAGATTGGCAGGAGGTTCCACGTTAGAAACCTTTTAAATGCTATTAATCATCCACTTGTTTAGATGAAAAACAAAATGCCTTTCAGTATGTAAAGGTGGATCATCAGAATCTTGTACCTTTGTCTGGGTCACAGTAGCGTTGTTGAAGTGGATAATTTATTTCTTAATCTAAACCATAAATAGTTTAAAATGTCTTGTTAAAGAAACAAACATGAGTACCTCATTGGAGGATATTAGATTAGTAAAAAAAAAAAAAAAATAAGAACCCGCTATTTGCTTTATAAATACTTCTGAAAGAGATTCTTTGACTAATGCATTAAGATGTATTTTCCTTTACTGAATTTTCTTTTGTATATGATTCAAGGAGCTACAGTATGCTAATATCACGTTCACATTTTTTTTTTGGTTGTTATTGGTAAAGATGAATTTTTAAATCTGTTTAATTTCATGTCTGATAACTCCAAGTTGTCGCATTATCACTCTCTGCTCTGTTCTCTTCTTTTTACTCTTGCCATTTTCTCTCTCTCTCTCTTTTTTTTTTTTAAACATAGGATGAAGTAAGTGTCCCAGGCAGCAACTCAACCGACGTGCTCCACTGGACCACCGCTACCACCATGAAAGTCCTCTCCAGCACCAGCACCACCACCAAGGTTGTGCTGCAGGCCGTCAGCGATGAGCAGTGGTGGAAGAAGTCTTTGACTTACCTACGACCCCTTGAAGTGAGCGAGGCATTCTGTTTTCTTAAAGCAGTTGGGGTGGTTTATATCAATTCATTAGCATGCTCTTCAGTTGGTTTCACTATTTAAGTTTATCTTTAGATTATTAATCTCCTAAGAAATCTAGGCCTCCCATCGGATAGGGAATGAGTAATTGATTTTATAGACTGTAATTTGCTACCATACTATACTTGAAGAATACATCGATATAGATTTAAGTAAGGTTGGTTTCTATGTCAGAATTGAAGTTTACTGAGATGAAAAGGAAAATGATGTTTATTAAGGCTTTCTCTCTTTTGCTCTGTTTCTGTAGGGCAGTAGAAAGAAGAGAAACGCTAGGAGCCATCCCGGGGGCTGTCTTAGTTCTCTTCAGCTTCTGTGACAAAAATATTTTAGACTAGGTGACTTAAACAACAGACAATTTATTTCTCACAGTGCTGGAAACTGAGAAGTCCAAGGTCAAGGCCCTGGAGAATTTAGTGTTTGATGCAGGCCTGCTTCCTGGTTCATAGAATGCCTTCTGTTTGCTGTGTCCTCACATGGTAGAAGGGGGGTGAGGGACTTTTCTGGAATCTCTTTTTTTATAAAGGCACTAATCTCATTTTCCAGCTCTGCCATCATGACTTAATCACTTATCAAAGGCCCCACCTCTTAACACTATTACACAGAGGTTAGGATTTCAACATGAGTTTGGGGTGGGGGTGGGACACAAATATTCAGTCTTCAGTGGGGCCTCTAGGTAAAGGGAATGTTTTAACCGATTCTTTTGTGTTTCTGCAGGTAGAGGTCAGGACAAGCATTGAGGTTGTTTTCTGTGACTTCTTAGCCCACTGTGTCCCTCCTGTCTTCCCTGCATCGTCATGCTGCTTTCCGTCCTTTAGCCACATACTAGGAAACTAACAGGAAAAAGAAGCATGGGCCTTTTTATAAAGGTACCCCGAACACTTGAGTATCTTATTCATTCATTCTGCAAATACTTACCAGGCATTTTCCATGTGTCAGATGTTGTGCTCATCACTGGAAATAGAGTGGGGAAACCCTTCAGTCTGATTTCCTTCCTTTGAGTCCCCTGTGTCTCAGTGGGGGCAAAAAAGAAACCAACAGATAAAATACTTGTATGATAATGAGATGGCAGGTGGTGATGAGTACTGTGCAGAGAACTTAAGCAAGGTAGTGGAATAGTGAGTGATACTGGAGGAGTGAAGTTCTGATTGCAGCAGGGGGGTTAGTTTCTCAGAAAAGGAATCACTCTGATCAGAAAGCTGAGTGAGCCATGCAGACAAGTACATTTTGAAGAAATAGCCTGATGTCTTTGTAGAAGGGGGCCAAGGTAAGGGAGAGCAGCATGATGAGTGGGAAGATGGTTGGAAATGAATGGTTGGAGAGATGGTGAAGAGACCCACGATGTAAAGCCTTCCATAGATGGTGAAGAGAACTACAGATCTGATTCTCAGCAACACAGCGTTGTTTGAAAATTCAGACAATGCAGTCATGTGATCCAAGGTTACTTTTAATACATCTGTTTAACTGCTGTGCAGAGAGTCGTCAGTAGTGAAGCAAAAAGATGCTTCTCTCTTCCAGGAGTCCAGCTCAGAGATGTTGATGGCTTAGATTAGGGTAGCCATGAGGGACATGAGAAGTCTTTGGTTTGAGGGTGTACTTTGTGGACCTGCTGATGGTCTGAACGTGGGATATGCAGGAGAGAGAATGGAGGATAATCACCCAGAAGAAACCACTTACTGATGGGCTGTGGGCTTGACTTTGGGTGAAGTCTGTGCATCTCATCACTTCATGCATCACACTGGATTTTGACTAGGGTTATTTTCTGTCTCACCTGTTGGGGCTTTTTGAAAGTTCATGTCTTAGAGTTGGACCATTAAATAAAGCAGGCTGAGTGCTGAAGAATTAATGCTTTTGAACTGTGGTGTTGGAGAAAACTCTTGAGAGTCCCTTGGACTGCAAGGAGACCATACCAGTCAAACCTAAAGGAAATCAGTCCTGAATATTCTTTGGAAGGACTGATGCTGAAGCTCCACTACTTCGGCCACCTGATGTGAAGAGCCGGCTCATTAGAAAAGATCATGATACTGGAAAAGGTTGAAGACAGGAAGAGAAGGAGTCTACAGAGGATGAGATGGTTGGATGGCATCACTGACTTGATGGACATGAGTTTAAGCATGCTCTGGGAGTTAGTGAAGGACAGGGAAGCTTGGCATTCTACAGTCCATGGGGTTGCAAAGAGTCGGACATGACTGAGCTAATGAACAACAACATCTTAGATAAAGTGGTTAGCACTGTGCCTAGTATATAGTTTTCTCTGAAGAAACTATTTTAACATCATTTGCAGCAGCAGCTTGATTGTTTCCTAGGCTGTGCTTGCCCTAAGTAAGTGCTCCATGACCTTGGAGGATTGGGTGAATGTCTTCTTCTTGGCTCTTCCAATAAGGGGCTTTACAGTCTGTTTGAGGAGAGCAAAGCATAAAGATAATTAACCATGGTAGGGATACTAAAATATTGCTAATGAAGAGGACTGAAGACCAGTCTAATAAAGATGTTCCTGTGGGTTGTAGTTGTGGGGGCGGTGGGGCTGGTGAAGGGAGCCCAGTCTTACCTTGCCTCCAGCTGCTGTGGTTTCAGCAGGTGTGGTCTGTGGCAGGCCTGGGAGGAGAGGTGGGCAGTCAGCATGGACCATTACCCTTGTAACGGGAGGAAGGCATAGAGGCCAGTAGAATGGACAAAGTAGTTGCATGGAGTGTTAGCCTTTAATGGTAATTAGCATTTAGTGAATTTGAATGTTATTCTGTGTAGTTTAGATTTGATACTGCTGACTGCATTATTCAGAGCTACTAAAGGTTTTTTGGAGCAAAGGAACAGCATATACAGAATGATGTTTTAGAAAGGTTATCCGGACTGTTGTATAGAAAACTGGCCATGTGTGTGACACCGATTACTTCAGTGTTTCTGATTCAGTGATGTCAAAGTGACCAGAAGAATCAAAAAGCACTTCAGGGTGAGGCTGAAGCGCTGCTCTTAGAACGTGGTGATGATTCTTAATATTCTCTGCTGGGTTTCAGTGTCGCTCTGACACTCTCTGTTCGGCTTGCACAGTACACGTTGATCCGTTTCTCCTGAAATCTATTTGTTCTTTCTTCCTTCCTTTCCTCCTCCACCTCCTCTCCCAGCTCTCTTTCCTTTATCCACTGATCGTCACTTTGTTCTGTTTAGGGTCAAGAATTTGGTGGTGTTTATCAAATTGGAACCAGAGCCAATGAAGGCCTAGAAAAACAAGGCTGTCGTCCTTTTTATGAATCTGTCATCTCCAATCCCTTTGTTGTAGAGGTAAGGGCAGTGTGCCTAAGAACATAGATTTAACTATCATGGTGGCTGCGAGCATTTTACTACAAACAAAATACGCAGTTTTTTTGAAGATGTACTTCTTTTGTTCATACTCATGTTTTGCATTGGTTTTATGTGATTCGTTACATGTTATGAGACTAAAATAAAATCTGTTTTACAATTTTACATGGAATAATATGTTTTAGTAAGTGAGAAGCTATAATTCAAGTTATGGGAAGATAAAAATCCTATCATTATCTTTTCTAAGAATATCTTTATAGAGAAAAAGCCATCCCATCAAATGATGTCACTGCTTCTCTTGTCTAGTCTGAAGTGACCTATGACACCTATCAGCATATCCTGGTAGAAAGCTTTGCAGAAGTGTTACTGAGAACTGGGAAACTGGCAGAAACTAAAACCGAAGGAGAAGAAGTATTTCCAACAACAGAAGGTATGAAAGGTTCTAGTTCCCCAACAATGTGTGACTCAGAATAATAGGTGAGACTGTATGAATGAATGAGAGTTAGGAAAACCAGTAACATTTTCAGTAATTTTGAATATCTTAACTTGACATCATCATTCATACATTTATTTATTCATTGATTTAAATCATTTATTGAGTACCTACTATTTTCTGGATACTTGTAATATTGAAGATTTAAAAGGATAAATGAGATAAAATTCCTATTTAGGGTGCTAATCATGTAAAGTGATTCTTACAGGGAATGATATAGAATAATGAGCTCAATAGATACTACTTTCTTTCCTGGTTTTATGGGTTAATCAAGAACTCTTATGTACCTGTTTCATGGACTATAGATGTGAATTTCGTCTTAAGAATTTTCTACGTGGTGCCATATTGTTCCATGTGAAATTTTTTGAAAAGAATGAAAATGTATGCAGTTGACCAAAGACCACTTGCCATTTGTACTTTTTTCTTCTTTAACCTCCTTACTTCTTTTCAAGGTTCCAGGGTAATTGCCTTGACTATTTTTATTTTTCAATTTTCCCTCTCTGCTTTGCCAGCCTTAGTAGGTACTTCAGGACTTAAAGACGACTGGGGCTCCAGCTATCTTGTCTATATTCTAGGTATCTGTAAGGAGTATAGAAGGGAAAAACAGTTTTCTTGGCAATCTTGTCCAGGACTTGCACTTCCATATAGCCTATAACTGCTAATGAGCCTGAATGATGCTGTTTTAATGGAACACATTGCAGTGTGGAGTAAAACTTGGAAAAAATGTATGTGGAGAATAGAACTGCCATGTTCCTGGAAACCTGATACTATAACTTATTTTTAGATCATCCTTCTTTCAATCATTATTTATATGCAGTTGTAAAGAGAGGAAGCAAATACTCTGCAGAGCCTGGGATGCTGGAGGTTTTTACAAAGTTACCGTTTTTCTTCAATTCTGAGATGCATATCATGATCTATAGTTTCTCTGCCTTGTTCAGTCATTAAGTCAAGTCCAACTCTCTGCGACCCCTGGGCTGCAGCATGCCAGGCTTCCCTGTCCTTCACTATCTCCTGGAGTTTGCTCAAACCCGTGTCCATTGAGATGGTGAGGCCATCCAACCATCTCATCCTTTCTTGGCTTCTTTTCTTCCTGCCCTCAATCTTTCCCAGCATTAGAGTCTTTTACAGTGAGTCAGCTCTTTGCATCAGGTAGCCTAAGTATTGGAGCTTCAGCATCAGTTCTTCCAGTGAATAGTCACAGTTGATTTCCTTTAGGATTGGCTGGTTTGATCTCCTTGCTATTCAGGGGCTCTCAAGAATCTTCTCCAATGCCACAGTTTGAAAGCATCAATTCTTCAGCACTCAGCCTTCTTTATGGTCCAACTCTTACATCTGTACATCACTACTGGAAAAACTATAGCTTTGACTAGACGGACCTTTGTCAGCAAAGTGCTATCTCTGCTTTTTAATATGCTGTCTAGGTTTGCCATAGTTTTCCTTCCAAAGAGCAAACATCTTTTAATTTCATGGCTGCAGTTACCAGCCGCAGAGACTTTGGAGCCCAAGAAAATAAAGTCTGTCACAGTTTCTACTTTTTCCCCTTCTATTTGCCATGAAGCGATGGGACCAGATGCCATGAGCTTAATTTTTTGAATGTTGAGTTTTCAGCCAGCTTTTTTACTTTCCTCTTTCACCTTCATCAAGAGGCTCTTTAAGTTCTTCCTTGCTTTTCTGAAATTAGTGTTCAAGTCACAGTTGAACGCTAATTCACAGGTACGTTCATGTTTCTTTTTTGCCTCCCAGAAGCTATTGCTAAATCATGACACATCTTATAAGTGATATTGAATTATAAGAGTATAGTTGCATTGCTGTTTCCCCTTTTAATTATTTCTTCTTTTCTTTACAAATATAGTAAAGTTTAAAAATAAAATAAAATTAAAAAAATAAACAAATATTGTAATACATTACTCATGGATTAAATTATGATTGATTGTTAGAATAGCTTATACAGATAAAATCTAAGACCCTAAGAAAATACTGGTTAGACATGGAAATATCATCTGTTAATTGGTGTAGTAAAGGACTGAATTAATAACCAGGAATTCGGAAACATTGACTTATGTAATATCTTAACACATTATCGATTAGAGAATTTTTGCAGAACCTAAGGCCTGTGACCAGAAATTTGCTGTGTAAGTGAATACTGAAACACTCTGGTCAATAACATTGGGGTAAAGTGAAAGTGAAGTCGCTCAGTCGTGACCGACCCTCAGCGACCCCATGGACCGCAGCTTTCCAGGCTCCTCCGTCCATGGGATTTTCCAGGCAAGAGTACTGGGGTTCGGTGCCGTTGCCTTCTCCAACTCTGAAAGTGAAGTGAAAGTGGCTCAATCGTGTCCAACTCTTTACGACCCCATGGACTGTCCATGGAATTCTCTAGGCCAGAATACTGGAGTGGGTAGCCTTTCCCTTCTCCAAACACTGGGGTAACAAAAGATATATTAATACATCTCCAGTCAAGAATATGTTAATTTATGATTTAGCTTATGACATATATATGTGTGTGTGTGTATTTGCATACCTCTCTTACAAAAAAAGGCAAGAAAATGGAACCACGTGCTAAAGGTTTAAAAGATGGCTGTGTCCTTGGAGAGACTCTGTCACACTGATTTCTCAGTTTATTAAAGCTTCTGCTGTTTTCCAGAGCTGTTTTTGGAGGAAGGTGGAGAGTACATGAGAATAAGGTCCTGGTGGGGCACAACTTTCTAGATTATTTGGCCTCCCCCTTTCATGGTGTTCTTAAAATACCTGACCATCTTTGTGGTAGCTGGTAACTAAATGATGAGGCCTCAGAATGATCTGGAAGCATGAAGCAAATAGAGATTTTTGTGGAGGAGCTGTATGGATTGGGGGGTAGCACAATGATAAATTGGGGATCCCCTCCTGTTCCCTTTCTCACCATGTGTACATCATTCACTGAAGCATTGGTCCTTGAGCCACCTACTCTCCTTGTACCTGGAGTATAACATTCAATTATAACTCAAAGTTGGTGATACCTTTTGACTACTTTCATCTAATTCTACCTTCCCCTACCCCCTGCCTCTGGTAACCACAAATCTAATCTCTTTTTCTGTGAGTTTGTTTCTGGAGTGTAATTGACCTACAAAATTGTTAGTTCCTGGTATATAGCATCATGATTTGATATTTCCGTATGTTACAAAATGATCACGTTTGGTTTCTCTTGAGGATGCTAACATATTTGAGACAGATATCATTAGCTATTTTATAGTGTCAAATATTTGTTAGAAACTCAACAGATTTGATGAATGATATAGGTTAAATGACCTAAATTAAAATTATAGAAATGTGACTCCTGACTTTGGTTCAGAAGTAGGTCATGAAACAAATTAAACTTCCCAACACGATCTGACTTTTCAGAATTTTTTAATAAAGTTGATGAAAAGGTTTTTTATGGAGACTAGCTGAAGAAAATTGATCATTTATTTAGCTAAATGAATGATTTAACAGCTAATGATTTCTAAATCAATAATATGGGCAGCTTTCCTCTGTGAATTCTGTTCTGGAATTAAATTTATCAGAGAGTGCTTGCCAGAGGCACTTATTTTGCAGAGAATTAGTGCTTGGAGGCTTAGGCATAGATTTCATCTGATTTCTAGACAAGTATTACTTGTCTAGAAAATGCAGTGTATTTTCTGCAAGGTTAGAAAATAAGCATTGCAAATTAAATTCATACACAGTGCTAAATGTAGGACAGATCTTTATTATTATTATTTTTTAAATAAATACATGTATTTTAAATGGTAATGAAAAATCACTGCAATACAGTCTACAGCCAGCAAGATATCTTGTGGATCCCATCCGATTGAAACCCTGTGGTTTCTGGACTACTTCAGATCCTCCTTGATAATTTTGTCATATGTAGCTTTACATGGCTCACAGATTCTCCTATATGTGAGGGTTTGAATTGCGCCTCAGTGAGGGCTGCTGAGAAAGTTGGGATGGGGTCAAGTGTGGGCAGTTATGACGTGTCTCCCCTTTCCCCTCCTCCCGTCTCTCCCCTCTCATCTTCCCCCAAGCGCCCCACCAAGTTGGTTTCCTTCAATAATTCAGTTGTTAGGGAGGAGGGGTTCTGGGTCAGCACTTGGGTTGTAGGGATTAATGAGCCGTGATCTGGCTGTGGGAGAAAAAAGATGTCACAAAGTGACTTTGACAGTTGTGTTAAGCATCAGGGAAGAGACATGATCCCTTTCCTTTCAACCTGGGGACGTAGGAGATGCTGGTGTGCCTGACACGGGTGATGGTGGCCTTTCCCGTCTTGGAGCAGCAGCGAGGCCACAGGCTTTGTGTGGCTGGAAACTCAGCTGCCTGAGTGCTAGAGAGGAGGCACATGTATACTTGTCCACACGGAACCCCGTTTGGGAAATAACTGTTGGGGAGCTTGAGCATTTGACCCTGTTTTCAGAAGGATTTTTCCCCTTTTCTTTAAATATTTTATTAAGGAAATTTTCAAATGCATAGAAAAGTCAAGAAACTTCTACAGTGAACCTCCCATATACTCTCCACCTGGATTTCAACAATTAATATTTTACTACACTTGCTCTAGTCCTCCCACCAAATACAGCTTCTTTCTCTGACACATTTCAGAGTTGTAGGCATCGTTACTCTTCGCCTCTTGACATGCACTGTGCGTATCTTTAACTACAGTCAATATTTCTTACTTTTTTATTTTACAACAGTTTTATTATTTATTTTTTTTCATTTACCAACAATGAAATGCAAAAATCCTAAGTGTAGACATAAGACTGTGAGTTTTGACAAGCACAGCACCTGTGTAACCCTGACTCCTTTCAAGATGCAGAACTTTACTGTCACCCCAGAAAGTCGATGCCTCTTTCCTGAAAACACCCACCCCACACTCCCAATCGGAACTGACACATGTTCAGTTTTTCCCCTGCTATAGATGAGCTTTGACTGCTCTAGAATTCATTCAGTGGGATATATTCTTTTATGTGGAACGAGATTTATCTGCTTCTATCAGTAGGTTTTTTTCTATTCTTTCTTTCTTATTTTTTTTAATAACTGAAAGGTATTCCACTGTATGAATATACCACAGTTTACCCCTTCTCCTAGTGAGGGACATGGGAGCTTTTTCCAGCTGAGGGTTGTTATGAAAAAGCTGCTGTGAACTCAGCAGTTTTTGTGAACCTGTGTTTTTACGGACCTTTGTTTTTATTTCTCTAGGGTAACTATCTAAGGGTGGAGTTGATGAGCCAAAGTTTTTTTTAAGGAACTATCAGACCTCTCTTGTTGGCTGTTGTGGTTTTTCTGGGCTGTGGTTCTTTAAGACTTCAAGTTCCCCATCTGAATTTTACCTGCCTGGCAAGGAGCAGACAGAAGCTTGTCCTCAGGATAGAAGCTGTAAAGATGGGAAACTCACTGGTGTCATTTCATTTTCCAAGTGGCATCTGCCCTCTAGTTTCTGTCTGCTTTGAGTGTCTCACCAGTGCCTTAAGATACCTGTTTTTCATGCTTTATCCAGAGTACAGTTTTCATCTGCAGGAGGGCTGTACAAGTAAGAGAACCCAATCCCAGAAGAATTTAAATTGGATGTAGTATTCTGGATTTCACTGGAGTTCGTCTGATGAGAGTGGGGCAAAAGTCTGAGTCATCAATTCCCCAGAAAGATGAAACAAAAAGCCAGGGTACCTTTCTCTTAGGATTAATTCTGAGGAGTCAACTCATATCAATGAAGCTTACCCTGTGGAGAGGACTTTGGACTCACCCTCAACTTAAGCGATCTTCATCTTCTGTGGTTGAAGTAGATGTCAGGAGACCTCTTGAGAAATGGGCCAAATGGGCATTCAGGTGGATGAGATATGCCAGCTAAATGGCAGTCCTGGTGGAGATGCTGCAACAAACACTTGGCTTAAAGTGAGAATTTGAAAAACATGGCAATTTGGCGATAGCTATAAAAATTATAGTTGTGGGGTTATTTGACCTAGTGATTCTGCTTCTAGGAATTTATTCCATGAATTCTCACACATGGAAAACACGGCACATGTTCATTGCTTGTAATAGCATAAGATTGTCGATAGCCTGATACATACCGATGGAGAGGGATATCTTATTTTGTATGTTTCGTTTTCTGTCTGCGTGAGTCAGCTTGGGCTGACAGGACAGAATACTATAGACCAGGTGGCTTAAACAGCAAAAATTCCCAGTCTCACAGTTTGGAGACTGGAAATCAGATGCCAGTGTGGTTGGGTTCTGGTGAGTTATCTCTTCCTGGCTAGCACACAGCTGCCCTCTCACTGTGTCTTTACCTCAGGGCAGAGAGAGAGGGAGAGGGAGGCAGAAGGTATGAAGGGGGCAGAGTATGGGTTTTCATGGGAAATAACAGGCGAGGTCTGGTAGGCATGCCTGAGCAAGCTTGAGATGAAGAGTTTGGGTAACTTTGGTGGACTCTGGGCTATGGGGTGATCTCTGCCTATCTAGCACTTGGCCCTGGGGTGATCAGGGCAGAGGTGATATTGTGCCTGGAATGCAGAAGCCAGAGAAAGGGGCTGGTTCAGAGAATTGGCTCCAAGCTGGTTGGTTTGCACATCAGTGGTGTGCCCGCAGGGAAGCTGTTTGCTTTACTTGGCAACTGACTAGTTTGCCAATAGCCCAGATTGACAGGACTCTTCCCCCTCAAATGTCAGTGCATTATAAATTGCAGAAAAGTTTTAAAATTGATGGATACTGTTGTGAATATGGGGCTTCCCTGGTGGCTCATTCAGTAAAGAATCTGCCTGTGATGCACGAGACCCGGGTTCAGTCCCTGGGTTGGGAAGATCTCCTGGAGAAGGAAATGGCAACCCACTGCAGCACTCTTTGCTGGAGAATTCCATGGACAGAGGAGCCTGGCAGGCTACAGTCCATGGGGTCACAAGAGTCAGACATAAGAGTTGTTTATATGAAATGAAGCCTTTGTGGTTATTATTCACTTGGAGCAAATATTTGTATTTTAAAATGATTATTTTCACTATTTGTAAAAATAACAATGATTCTTTGGACTTCTCTGAGGGTGATTTTTGTCATTACTTTTAGCTCATGGAAATTAATTATTTCTTTTCTCTTTTGCCTGCTAAAAGCTTTGTATTCAATGAAATATGTTCAAGAAACACTGGTGACCATCTTTTGAGTTGTACCTGTGAAATAATATAACTATTTGAAAAATAAACCTATTGAAACTTATATTTTCAGATCTAGTTTTTCCCTCACAAAGGTCTCTCAAGGGAACTCTGCTTTATTTCAGCCACGTCATCATGACTGTTCTTTGTTGTTTTTGTTTTTTGTTGGGTTGTTTTCCTTTTAGAATTTCCTTCAGGTCTCTCAAGGGAACTCTGCTTTATTTCAGCCACGTCGTCATGACTGTTCTTTGTTGTTTTTGTTTTTTGTTGGGTTGTTTTCCTTTTAGAATTTCCTTCAGGATCTGGAGCATATGCTTAGGACTTCAGGGGTAGCATATTTTTTCATCCCTTGAAGGTGCTTTGATTTTTGGAAATCGCCAAATGTACATTAAATGGAGTGTAAGATTGAGTTGATGATAGGATTAAAAACAAAAAGAAAACAAGGAAAGAAAGAAAGGAAAAAAGATCTGACTGGAAGTCAGTAATGGGACTGGATGATTTTCCCAGGAAGGGCTCAGACCAGCCCCAAACACAACTCTGAGAGGGACGGTCCTCCATTAGCTGGGGTATCGGCCATTCACCTGGAATAAGGGCTCCTGAGCCATTCGAGACAGGGCTGGTTTTGATGAGTAGGTTTAGATTCTAAAAGCCATAAAAAGGGGGTGGTTTGAAAACTGTCCTCTTTTGTACATAAGGAAGGGAAATATCTGAAGGAAGTAAAAATGGAGTGGAAAAAAGCTAGATGAGATTGGAGGTTGCAATTGTAGAGGAAATGAGTATTTAGAGAACTCAGATTCTTTTACTAGAGGTACTGTGCAAGAAGCCTAGTTCCCTTTTAGATGAGTCAGGCACAGGACATGGAGTTTTAGGTCACTTCTGACACTCCACCCACTTAGAGCTGGCTCATCTAGGCTCAGCTGGTAAAGAATCCACCTGCAATGCAGGAGACCAGGGTTCGATCCCTGAGTTGGGAAGATCCTGGAGAAAGGAAAGGCTACCCACTCCAGTATTCTGGCCTGGAGAACTGTATAGTCCATGGGGTTGCAAAGAGTCAGACATGGCTGAGCAACTTTCAGCTTCCTCTAATACACCATAAAATTATATGGTGTATTTACAAAGTGAAATATTACTTACTTTGAATTATTTAGATGCTGTTTACCATCATTAGTGAAGATCAGGAGAGTGTGTTCTCTATAAAAAAAGTTTACACTGTGATGACAGTGACTGTCTGGTATTGGCCACTTAAGGTCCTAAATGAATGCCTCCTTGTTAATACAAAATGGATAAAAACACAGGTGTTATTCGCAGTGTTCTCTCTTTTATTAAATCCATGGCATTGATAGGTTGTTGCTTATATAAAGAAGTCTTATAAAAGTTGTAACGGTTGGGATATTTTAAGATGTTATATAATCAAAGCATGAAACTTGTTTTCTTTTCGTGGAGTGTGGTGCAGAGAAAGAACCCAGCCATATTGTCATGACTGTAGTAATCAAGAGAGTTATCCTAAGTCTGCTCTCGCAGATCTGTGTTGTTGTTCTGACCATGAGTGCTCACGTGGTCATCTTCCACAGTAGCTGGCATTGATATCCAGAATTGTATAGCATGGCCTGGGTCTCTAAAACCGGAAGATTAGCTGGAAGTGACACCCTCACTGATCTGTTTGCACTTAGACTTTGTAGCTGCACTAACAGTATTCACATATGTAAGTAGCAAATGGCATAATGTGTTTGAGTTAAGGCAAGACTACCATTTAACATAGTTTCATATAATCTGTACTTTGATGGTGCTGAATAGACTTTCTTATAAAGCATCTTAAAAAGTTCTCTGAAGATAATTACAGTTGAAATCATGAAGGACTAAAATCGTGACACTTAGTAACCATGACTGTCACATGGATCCTCAAAGAAAACAATGAATTTTTTTTCCCCCGCATCCAGTTCTCTTACAGCTAGCAAGTGACGCTTTACCAAATGATATGACATTGGCTCTTGCTTATCTCCTGGCCTTACCACAGGTAAGTTTGCCCTTAACCAAGAAAAAATGACTTAAAAAATGAATAAACTGAAAGTCTCTACTGGGGATTTTCACCAGTGAATTGTTTATTGCATGTTTCATTTCCTTCTGGTTGTTCCTCTGCATAACGGAAGGGCTGTGGTCAGTATCTCAAGAGTAAAGTCTACAATGTTAGCTGAAATCTTGATTTTTAAATCTTCTTTCACATGCATAGGATCTGCCTTTATAATCTGTCTGAATTTTAATGTAGTCATGTTAAGATGAGCTTGAGTCGATTTGATAGAAACTTTGAACCAAAATTCTACAGTAAGGACTAGAAATGTAATGGTTTATGATGGTTGTGCCAATTTCCTTTCAGCTGAGCTCTTTCTCTTGTTCTCCCTTGTAGGTGTTAGATGCTAACAAGTGCTTTGAAAAGCAGTCCCACTCTGCTCTCCTTCTCCAATTGGCAGCCTATTATTATAGCCTCCAGATCTACGCCCAGTTGGCTCCATGTTTCAGGGACAAATGCCATCCTCTTTACAGGGTGAGTCCTCACAGTTTCCACTTTATTAATGAGAAATGGTAAAGCTTTTCTAAAGTAGTTACAACACTTATTTACCTCTTCGGAGGGACTGAAGCGCTTTGCATTCAGAATGGATTCACAGTGGCTGTGTTAGATGGAGTTGCTTTTCCATGCATTAATAAGAGGCAGAGGTTATAGTATGTAAGGTGAATGTTGCTGCTGCTGCTGCTAAGTCGCTTCAGTCGTGTCCAACTCTGTGCGACCCTGTAGACGGCAGCCTACCAGGCTCCCCCGTCCCTGGGATTCTCCAGGCAAGAGTACTGAAGTGGGGTGCCATCGCCTTCTCCGAAGGTGAGTGTTGATTCACCCCTAACTTCTCTGTCATTTACTTTATTTTACAGCATTCTTAGGAAAGGCTGAAGTAGTAGAGGAGAAACGGAGAACTGGCTTTGTAACTACGTTCTCAAGAGGAAGATGGCTCTGATTTAGGACAGTATGCAATGTTCTTCTTTGAACAGCACTGCACTTTTATTTATTTTTAAGCCAGAGAGGTATGAGAGTAGTAATTGTGCAGGTGAAATGTTGAGACATACTATGCCTACTTACTCCCATGGTTCTGACACCTTTTATTAAATTTATTGTTAATTTCTGAGTGAGCCCACCTAAGCTTGGCCTCAAGTTACATTGCCTTCTTTTCTGGACCCAAAAGTGTTTCAGGTGCTGCTAGAAAATGGAAGGCCTCTAGGTTTACTTGTCTGCACCAGCTTTAAGCATCAGCATTCAGAAATTATCTCCTTTTTATACTGGGTATTTTAAGAGAATTACCACTTTAAGAATAGATAAGCAAATAGATTAGACTTTCAAATCCACTCTGTGTACAAACTCAAGGCTTAGTGTCTCTTGAGGCAGGATTCTTCCTCCCCTGACCCAGAGCAGACTGCAGAGAAAGAATTTGGATGCCTTTGCCATCCAAAACATATCTAAGAGCCTGTAAGTATATGAAAACATTCTGTTCATGGCAAAATCTATGGCTTTGATTCTTCAGTTTTTATTTAGAAAGAGAAAGGGGAATGAGCGAACTCTCTGCCACACAGGTTACTCTCCCAAGGGCATCACCATTATGAGTGGATATTGTTTTCAGAAATGGGTATATTAGGATGAAGTTTGGGCCAAGAAAAGAACTGTCTTTTTTAGTCTAGTTCATGTATTACTTTATTTGGGAAATTTTGAATTTCTTGTTTTGATAGCTACTGCTTTGTACTCCTTTTTCCCCCTATACTCTAGTAATTTTCCTTTGTTTTGCTTTTATATCACAGGTATGTTTTTGTTTGAGATAAGGAATTGACCTACTGTGTTATAAATTGAGAGGAAGAGTGATTATATATAGGTGGAAGTGTGGCAGGTTAATTTCTGGAACAGTGTACTTACTTAATGGAGCAAGCATCGTCTCTTCCTTTCTGTCGCTTCTGCATCTTTTTCCAGGCATCTGGCAGAGCAGCCTTTCCGGAATGGAGGTCTGGGCTTCCTCTCCTCCACTTCAGTGCTTCAGTGGTTTCCCGTGGCCCTAGCGAGGTCGTCTGGCCTCTGTTTCCTCACCTTCATTTTCCTTTTGTTCCAGCCATACCAAGCTGCTTAAATTTCTCACACAGCCCGTGTATTCTCTGTTCCTTGTCTTCAGCACTTTGTAATCTTTTGCCCATAATGTTTCGCCAGCATGCCTTTGCTTAGTGCTCGGGTCCTGCCACCTGCCACCATCCTGTCATGCTCCCAAGCTGTGCTGGATGCTCCTCTGTGTGCCTGTACTGCCCTTTCCTTACCTCGTGACTTCTATACTGTGTTACTTTGAATTTATCTATTTTCATCTCACTGGATAACGAGCTGTTTCAGGCCGGTGCCTGTGTTGTATTCATTGGTTTCCTCGTTGCAGGACCTGGAATGTCAAGGGGAGTAAACAGATGTTCCCTGGGGTAGAATACTGAAAATTAATGAGTCATCCTTCAGTACATAGGAGGCAGTTGGATAATGTGTGTGTGTTTATCAAAAATATTTGTCAGATGACTGCTTGTGCCAGGCAGTGTTCTAGGTCCTGGGAAGACAGTAGTGGACAGTGTATATAAAAACACTTCCCCTTTTCAGATTTACATTCTGTTTGGGGAGGGGCCCCATCAACAACAAAAAAAGTAAATATATTCTTTGTTTGATTATGATAAGAGCTTTGCAAACAAAAAGCAAAGAAGAAAGTTAAGCAGTGGAGTACAGTTTAAAACAGGCTCAGGAAAGGCCTGAGTTAAGAGGGTGACCTTTGACTAAAGAAAAGGATGAGCATAGCACGAGGAAGACTGAGGGGAGGAGAGCGTTCTAGATAAAAGGATGGAACCTATAACAGAGAAGTTGATATGTCCCTGTGCCATCCTATGTACTCTAGTGTTTTTTCACAAGTATTTAAGGAAGTATTGAAAGTATTACTTTATAAAATGTGAGGCACAGAAGTGTTGCCCGACTCCAGAGGGAAAGGACAGCAGTGGAGTCGGTGACCAGACTTCACTGTGACCCGATCGGGTCTCCTCTAGGCCGGGAAGGTGTCAGGAGGGGTCACAGCAGTGGTGTATGTGGGGCTTGTTTAGGGGAGCTGTCTGGGAACGGTAGAAGGATGAGTCTCACCGTGGGAAGACATAGGCTGTCTCAGTACCTTTCACATTCATTCTGCCGTTTGATTCCATTGAGCAGCCTCATTTTGCAGAAGTGGCAGCCTCTGCAGAAGGTAAGACTCAGAGAAATTGGGTTACTTGCTCAGGGTCGCTCCGGTAGGACGTGACCTCAGTCACCGGAGCTCCTGATTCCAGTCTTTACCTGCCCATTGTCTGGTCGTGCGGCCACTCCAGCTTTGTTTCAGAAGCAGCGTGTCCCTGTGTTTTGGACCCGAGTGATCTCTGGCTTGCACTCCAGCATGATGTTTCTACCCGCTTTGCAGTGGCTGCTGGCTGAAATCTCCACTCCCGTGTTTGACAGGGAAGCCACTCAGTGAACACTGGTGGCTCTTCCTCACCCCACCAGTCATGATCCCAACACTGGCTCATTTGAAGTTTATGCTCTGACTGTTCAGACTGTATATTTCTCTGAATCTGACATCCTTTCCCACGCCTTGGTGTCTGTGCAGATGTAATTCTCCTGCCTGAAATACCTCTTACTTCTTCCCACTAGTAGCAGATGAGTCTGAGCTTAAAAAAGCTTGCTGTGTGAAACTTTCTCTGCTGCCTGAAATGATTTTGTTTTTAATTCTCTTTCTTACCTTTCTAATTATTGTAAATAATCTTTTTTTTTTAAGTTGAAAAGTAAAGTTAAAGTCACTCAGTCGTGTCTGACTCTTTGCGACCCCATGGACTGTAGCCTACCAGGCTCCTCTGTCTATGGAATTCTCCAGGCCAGAATACTGGAGTGGGTAGCCTTTCCCTTCTCCAGGGAATCTTCCCAACCCAGGGATCGAACCCAGGTCTCCCACATTGCAGGCAGATTCTTTACCAGCTGAGCCACAAGTTAATTTCTGTCTCTCACGGCGCTCTTCCAGACTTCCCCTAGAGCGGATCTTGTAGGCTGTGATAGCCGGTGCACCTCGTCTTCTTTCCACATATGATCCTGTTGAGGGCAGGAATCCCCGTCTATTCAGAATCCCCAGGACATCACCTCCTTCTAGTTACTCAGTGACTGTTATTGGCATGTGACTAATTTGAGGAATCATTTCACCTGCTATGGTGAACAGCCATCAGTATTACATTTTGGGAGTCCTGACTTTTCTTGGACGGGCCTGTTAGCTGGATGTTTTAAGTATGTTTGCATTGTCCATTGACTACCTAATGGCTCATTATTTGAGTCTTTTCAGAATCTCTCCCTGCAAAAAACCACACAGCTGAGTTTGAATTAGACATGACAAATTTCTGATGAATCATCTTGGAAATGGAGATCCAAGTGGTTTCAATTTGTTGCCCACACATAATAACTCTCCACGAAGCTTTGCTTCCGCTCAATTGTCAGTCCAGCTTGTTTCACATTTTCTCTTTCCACTCCCTGCAGTTCTGAGCTGCGGGAATGATAACTTAGGTAGATTACTAGGTTTGAATGAAAGTGTTGATATGATTTGTGGTGTCATTTCTGATAAGAAGCCTGTGCATCTTGGTGCAAAGCACATCCTGTGTCAGCCGCACAGACCCCCAGGACCCGGCAGCAAACCTGGGTGATCATTGGAGCAGCCCAGCAGGCCTTTTTTCTTTTTAATATTTATTGATTGACTGATTGATGGATTGATTTAGCTGGCTGCACCAGATCTTAGTTGCAGCATATGGAATCTAGTTCCCCGTCCAGGTATCGACCCCAGGCCCTCTGCCCTGGGAGTGTGGAGTCTTAGCCACCTGACCACTGGGGAAGTCCCTCATGTTTCTTTTTAGAGATCTATAATGATGATTGGCAAATGGTCACTTGCAGAGAATTTCCTCTTCTAGTGTTTATCCTAATAAACTTTTTATGTTGAAAAAACAATGCAAAAACATGGCAAAAAACAGATGACGAAAATAGGATAAAACAAAAGGTCAGTTTCCTTTTTGTATCAGTCCATAAATAGTTATGGTTGTACATATTTATATAACAACTTTTCAATACATATATGAGTAAGCTATACACATTTCTGTACCTTGTTTATTTGTATCTTTTGTAATTATTGTAACTGCATCTCTTTTACAAATTGAAGTATTTAATTGTAGTTTTTTTACAAATTGAAGTATTGAAATTTACAAAGTGTTAATTTCTGGTATACAAACAAAGTGGTTCAGTTATACATATAAGCATGCAAGTACACACGTGCATATATTCTTTTCCATTGTGGGTTATTACAAGATATTGAATATAGTTCCCTGTGCTATACAGTATGACCTTGTTGTTTATTTATTTTATACAGAATACTGTGTATCTGCTCATCTCAAACTCCTAATTTATCCCTCTTCACGTATATGCATCTTGAAGTGTAATTTCTCTAGCTTAAAAAAAAAAAGTTTAAGAAGATAAAATCATTTAAAAATGGAAATGTGTCTTTTAGTTTTATATGCTAGAGAATCAAACCTAGCAGGGGATGAAATTCAAAACTTTATGGTAGACTATTTCTAAGATGCATTTTTTTAAGCTACTAATTGAAAATACTAAGTAGAAAATTATCTCAAGCAAGTAACAACCCTAGAGGGAAAACATACCACCTGTTTAAAACTTTCCAAACAATATTACCAAGAAATGGAGACTATTAAGCCTGAATGGATTTATTACCTCTACTAGTTAGTAGTACTAGATGAAGTCATTCAGCGTTCTAGTCTCATAAATATTTATGTACATTAATTTTTTTTTTACAGGGACCTGGCCATAGTCTTTAAAGAAAGCATATTTTTTTTTCTACACCTTAAAGAAACTGCATTGCCAGATTTGGGGGGAAGATTAGAATAATTTATTCTCTACACTTCTTAAATTTTTTATGCCTTTTTATGTTTTCAGTTTTTGTAGTATCATTTCAATACTGAATATGGGAGATTTCAAAGCTACCCGTAAAGTCCTTCAAAAGTTTCTTAAAGGCTAAAAACTTTTGTACTCATGGATCATGTCATTGAACTTAGGTGGAAAAAGAGGGAGAAAGGTTTGAATATACTTTGCTCAAAAATTAGTGACTTGATGTGTAAAGCTGGATGTAGGACATTCAAGGAGCTCTGCTGGCAGGGTAGGGAGCAGGGCCTGGTACAGTGGAGAGCCCACAAGACAAGAGATCAGGAGGCTTGAGTCTCTTCCTTGCTGTGAGACTCCAGCTCAGGATGCCTAATTAGAGATTGGCATCTATAAAGCAGTTACCAGCAGTCTCCTGTGCCCATCACTGGGTTGGTATGAAGGTCAGATCAAAATCATGTGAAAGTGCTTTAGAAACTTTAATGCTGTGCACTTGTGAAGTGATTGAATGAATGTATGAAATGAAGTGTTGGGCTGAGTAGAGGATGCTTTTGGAATATATTGAGAGAAATTGTGATGAGCCCAGGGGAAGAATTGTTGCTAGAATTTAAAACTTACTTTAAAAATAAAATAAAATTAAAAAAAAAAAAAAAAGAAAAAAAAAAAAAAACTTACATTGGAAATAATCATGACAGGTAAAGTTTCTGGAGGAAGGGATAGAAAGTAGTAGTGATAATGATTAGAAAATAATTTGCATAGAAAGCTAGAACTTAAAACATGCTCATCCATCTACTCTCTATGAAGCGTCTGTCAAGAACAACGTATTGGTTGGCCAAAAGATTCGTTCGAATTTTTGCCCCAAATTGCATCTCTAGTAAGCAAAGGATCTGGTATATAAACTAGTACTGCTGATGTAAAAGCTGCTGCTGCTCTTTGGTGTGTCCCCCTTTTACTCCACAACTCTAATGTGCTGTGGGAAAGATACATCCACTAAGTACACCTGGTTTCTGCCCTCTAGAAACTAATTTAATACTTAAAAGAGAGGCAATGTAAAGTATGCAATAAAAGTACAATTAAAGTGTAACAGATGTATCAGTAATGTGCGTGCATAGTCACTGAGTCATGTCCTACTCTTTGCAACTCCATGTTCTGCAGCCTGCCAGGCTCCTCTGTCCATGGGATTCTCCAGGCAAGAATACTGTAGTGGGTTGCCATTTCCCTCTCCAGGGTCTCTTCCCAGTCCAGGGATCAAACCTGTATCTTTTGAGTCTCCTGAATTGGCAGGCAGCTTCTTTACTACTGTGCTACCTGGGAATACCTTTGAGTAAATTCCATAATTGCTTTCATTTTTGGAGCCCCTCCTACGGACCAGGTCTTGGTTTGTGTATTTTATATGTGTGTGTGTGTATAGTTTCTTAGGCTTTGTGCAACCATGCGAGCTATAGTATATTGCCATTTTATAGATAAGACTATTAAGTTTGTAGTTGTTAAGTAGCTTGCACAAGGACATTCAGCTAGTAACTTATGTGTATCCATGTTTATTACACTCTGTCATGCCATTTTCTTCATTGGAAAAAAAGAATAGGTGTTTTTTTGCCACGTATGAAAATGAAGGTTGTATGTGGAGACTTGAAACTCTCTGTGAGATAAAGAAAAGCCAGTGTAATGTTAGTAGTAGCAATTATGTGCATTATTGCTGTGTGCTATTCAGTACTCTTGGAGCTGAACTCTTTAACCTGGTTTGGGAATTTGCTTCATAAATGGTGTTAGAAAGAGAATAGAAATGAGATCAGATATTTGGTGTACTCTCCCAATACAGGTACCAAATCCATGAGATGCCAGAAAACTGAGTGAGAAAATGAGTATGGTACAATAACCGTAAGAAGCCCTTGGGAGAGTGAAGGTAGTCTGTTCCATGAGTAGGGAGTAGGAACCAACAGCCTGGTAGAGCAGGGCATGGAGTCATACAGAGATGGGCTGCCTGGTTGTTGCTCTGCCTTCCGAGCACACTGGGCTGTTTGAGGCTGGAGGACTTGAGTCTAAAATCAGAGGGTCAGAATATACATGGAAAAAAGCCTTCTTCACTGTTTTGATCAACATGAGTTAGCTAGTGGAGTGCAAAACCAGTACAAAGAGCTCCCTGAAAGAACACCTCAGAAGAGCTGTCCTGCTGCCCTAAGACCCCAGTTGCTGCATATTTGCTCCTGCTCTCTCTCTTTCTAGGCAGAAAAGTGCTTACTGGATGAGGTGTGAGACGAGCGGGCAACAACAGGGCACACCAGGATGCAGAGCAGGTGTAGATGGGCTGCTGGCTCCCTGGCAACATCCATATGCCAGACGGCTTCAGAGGGGGCTGTGCCTCTGGTGGGTGGTTCAGGGAGGGGCCTCATGAGCTTCAGTCTGTAAGCAGAAGGGAACCGGGTTAAATGACAGATGAAGAGGCACTAAGAGCCTAGGAATGGGATCTGATTTGCCTAAATCCGTTGCCAGATATACCAGCCTTATACAGCTTATTCCCAAATCACTTCTAAATGCAGTTAGATCAGCTTTGTGCACTCCATCTTCCCATCAGGGCTTAGCCATCTAGGCTTAGCACATATTCTCACCTTTACTGGAATTTGTTTCCCTGTTGTTTTTTTTTTAATATATAATAATTTTATTTATTTTTAGCCATGCTGGGTCTTCCTTGCTGCACAGGTGTTTTTCTAACTGCGGCAAGCGGAGACTAGTTGCGGTGCAAGGGATTCTCATCGTGGTGGCTTCTCTTGTTGCAGAGCATAGGCTCTAGGGTGTGTGGGCTTCGGCAGTTGTGGCTCCCAGGCTCTAGAGCACAGGTTCAGCAGTTGTGGCCCATGGGCTTAGTTGCTCCAAAGCATGTGGGATCTTCCCGGACCAGGGATTGAACCCATGTCTCCTGCATTGGCAGGTGGATTCTTTACCAGTGAGCCATGAGGGGAAGCCCTTTTTCTTGATGGCCTTTTTACTACTTAACACCTGAATAGTTAGACTAGGAATTAACTCTTCCACGAAGCCCTGCTTGACACATGCCTGAAGCCAACCCCTCTGTATTCATTCCCATAGCACCCTGTGCTTAGTGGTATCAAACCATTTATTGTCGTTTGATTGATTGTCTTTCCTTATAGACTACATTCCTGGAGGAAAGGGTCACATCTTCTTAGGACATCACCTGGCACATAATAGCTGCACAAAAAGTATTTGTTGAGTGAATGACAGGTGATCTTACAGCTACTTACTTGGGAGCATTGGTTTTCAAATCCAGGTCTTTTGACTTGAGATAGATAGCTGCAGTTTTTGAAGACAGGACTCAGTGTATGCATAGAGATAGCGGAAGCATTTAGTAAAGTTGACCTTTTCTTAAATCTACCTGTTGGAATCCAGGAAGATTTCTTTAATTGGTTTTTATCATCACTTCCAGACCGTTCCTTAATAGGATCAAGAGAGAGAATGTCAGGCTAGGTTTGGCAATATAGACCCGACACTGATAAATCGCCTGTGCAGCTCAGAATAATGACTTATGCATGAGAAATGCTGATGGCTTATTATAATTAGATGTGTTTTAGAGAGCCACAGGTAGATTCGGGAGTGTTTTTTTTTTTTTTCTTTCTAATTTGCTCATATTAGAATATGTACCATGTCTTCCCAGAAGCTGGGAGGGATTGAGTTAATGTTGTTCACATGTTAAGTAACTCTGGAAGCATGGTGGAGCTGCTATGTACCAGACCAACTTTAAATAAATGTGGTTATATTATATTTATTTAATATAAATAAATAACTACCTTTCCTGTCAGCTGATCAATTCTGGGCTTTGTTCTATTTGAATAATTGTTTTGTAACATCAGTATCAGTTTAGTCGCTCAGTCGTGTCCGACTCTTTGTGACCCCATGCGCTGCAGCACGCCAGGCCTCCCTGTCCATCACCAACTCCTAGAGTTTACTCAAACTCATGTCCATTGAGTCGGTGATGCCATCCAACCATCTCATCCTCTGTCGTCCCCTTTTCCTCCCACCTTCAATCTTTCCCAGCATCAGGGTTTTTTCAAATGAGTCAAAGAATTACAGGACAGTATCCCATTGAGCCCCAAATTGAGCAAAGTACAAATTGGTTGCATACTTTCTTAGGAAACTAGAAAAAAAATGATGATTGTAGGAACAAGGATGGGTTTTTTTTCCCCCTTACTTATCCCTGGAGAAAATACTCTTCTACTTAACTGCCTAGGCATTTCTAATGGGATTATTGAACTACAGCTTTGTTATTGAGAATACTTAGATGGTCCAAAGAATATTTATCCAGGGGCAATGATGACAAAAATTGCTTCCAGGGTGAATTATTATAAATGATCAGATAATTAGGGAAGAGATCTGGAATAGGCTCAGGTATCCAATGGTAGTTGAAAAAGCAAGCATATGTATTTTTTAAGTGGATGGAGGTTTTTAAGGTAAAAGAACAGAGCAGGCATCCAGAAATCCATTCCTAGACTCAGTTTCTGTGTCCTGTTCTTATGGTCTGCAAAATGGACCACCTCTGCAACAGACTCCCCAGGGTGGTTGTAAACCTTGATTAGATAGCGGCCGTGTGAAGGGCCAGACAGACGTCCAGTTGACGTGACCTTCTTCCCATTGTTACTTTTTTTTTCTAATTAGTCTTTTTGTTATTCACAGGCTGATCCCAAAGAACTGATCAAGATGGTCAGCAGGCATGTGACTCTGTACGGACAAGAGGCCTGGCCCGAGGAGCTCACTGCACTGACCAAGCAGTTGCACTATTACAACCAACGCCTGCTGGACTTCACTCAGGCTCAGATCCTCCAGGGCCTGCAGAAGGGTGTGGACGTGCAGCGGTTCACGGCCGACGACCAGTACAAAAGGGAAACCATCCTTGGCCTGGCCGAGTAAGAGATACCTTTGTCTCATAAAGGGATGGGATAAAACACACAAGGACAAGCTGAGGTATCAGGACTATGAGTCACAGTCCCTTAAAGATGTACATTCATGGTTACCGTAAGCAGGGTTTCCTCTACTTCTTCCGATCCTGTGAGGGACATGTGAGTCTTCACAAATGGATTGTTGGTGGGATCATGGTTAGCATAGCTGCCTTCTGAATGATCAGTAGATGCGGACTGTATTTTAGGCTTGCAGATTTAAAATAGTAAGGATGATAATTATAAGAAAATTTCCCTATGATTTTGGTATCCTGACCCCAGTACCATGTTAGAGGTGATGCAGTATGATCGGGGTTAAAAGTATGAAGCTTACCGTGTGCGTGCTAAGCCACTTCAGTTGTGTCCTATTCTTGGCAACCCATGGACTATAACCTGCCAGGCTCCTCTGTCCGTGGGGTTCTCCTGGCAGAAATACTGGAGTGGGTTGCCTTGCCTCCTCCAGGGGATCTTCCTAACCCAGTGATTGAACCCATGTCTCTTACGTCTCCTGCATTGGCAGACAGGTTCTTTACTACGAATGCCACCTGGGAAGCCCATGAAGCTTACTTTAGAAATTTAAAAACAAGATTCCCTTTGATTCCTGGCTGGAATCTCACTTTCTGCTACATGGCTGTTTAATTTCCTCACTGTGTTAAAAATAGGTACAGTCGACTTAATCCAAGAGGAAGGACCACGTGTTGTGGGTCCAGGGCACCTTCATCTGTCCTGGGTTCCGAGAGAAAGCAGATCTTTCACTCTGGCAGTTTCTCTTGTTCGAAGCCTGTAGCAGCTTCCGTTTTTTCCTTTGTCCCTTGGCTCTTTCCAGAGAAAAGTTAGCCCTTGTGTGAGATGCCAGTACACTTCAAGGCCTGTGGGAATGTTCTCTTCTAGGTATGGAGTTGCCCTTGGTTTTAATACTGGTCCTCATTTTTTGTTTTAGATCAAATGAGTTCTGATCAAATGAGAATTACATGCCAGGTGTTGGGGAAGTTAAACAAGATATTTTTATAAAGTGGGCTCACTCACAATGGTTATTAAGTTAGAGGTATGTTTTGTTTTTAACACCCTGATTTGTGGAGTGCTTCTTATGGGCCTAGAATGGTGTTAGATGCTCTATAAACTTTATTTTGAAAACATCTTTTAATCCTTAAAGGTAGCCCTCTGATAGAAAATGTTATCCCCATGTTATAGCTGAAGAACTTAAAAGTGTTTGTCACTCAGTTATGTCTGACTCTGTGCAACCCCATGGACTGTAGCCCACCAGGCTCCTCTGTCCATGGGATTCTCCAGGCACGAATACTGGAGTGGGTTGCAGTTTCCTTTTCCAAAGAACTTAAGGCTTATTAATATTAAGTAATTGGCCCAAGTTTCCATAGATGGTAAGGATCACAGCTGTGATTTCCTGCTACCTACCAAAGGCATCACATCTTCAGCACCACACACCCTGCCCACACTGCCTGATTGAATTTTCCCAGAAGCATTTGTATGCAGTTCAGTCTAGGTTTCCAGCCTTTGAAACAAGGGTAGATTGTGCCTACATTTTACAGTTATTAATCTCTCCTGATAAGTACCTTAAAATCAGTGGTAAAGAATCTGCCTGCAATGCAGGAGCCGTAGGAAATGCGGGTTCGATCCCTGGGTCAGGAAGATCCCCTGGAGGAGGGCATGGCAACCCACTCTAGTATTCTTGCCTGGAGAATCACATGGACAGAGGAGCCTGATGGGCTATAGTCCATGGGGTCACAGAGTCAGACATGACTGAAGTGACTTAGCATGCACTCACGAGAGGTACCTTAAAATAGCAAAGACGGTCTTGATTATGGCAGTGGCCGTTGCTATTTTTCATCATTATTCTTAAATCTTAAAGCAGCAAAATAACTTTAGTACTCTAATAGTACTTTATATTATCCTGGGCTTTTTTCCTATGAGAAGACACTCAAATTCTTTTTAGAGTGAGGCAGGGAAAATGGAGATCAAAGAAAGATAGTAGGGACAGCCTATGGGAGAATTCAGTTAAGAGAAATGTACAGTTTTTTTTACTCTTCCCCTCTGTTCTCCTGGAGGTTCATAATTTCTTAGGTTCGTTTAATGTCCAATTTGAAAGTGACTGAAGAGATAATATCATGCAATCTCCTTACTTTTGGAAGAGGCATGTGAGAAGCACAGAGCTTTAAAGCATTGTTCAAGGTCACAGAGCCAGGAGTTGAGCCTGCACTTCCTATTGCCAAGTCCAGTGGGCTTTTCTTTGGGCATTTGGTAATCCTGAGTGAGATTGTTTATGGTTTCTTAGAAGAGGGTTATTATGCAGATACAAGTTAACAAGATAAGGCATGCCTTACATCATTTTTGCTAGGGCTTTGTCTTGTCTTTTTTTTTTAAGCATCCAGCTAGCACATGCTATTTGAAGCATATCCTAGAGGACAAATATATGCTTTTGATAAATAAATAATAGAATCTTCTCCACAATCTGTTGTTTATAAATATACACAGCAGTCTTTAGATGGCTCGTTCAAAATATCTCAAAGTATCTATGAGTTTTCTGAGTTAGCACTTCTGGTTTGGAGACAGGATTTTAGCATCTCACACAAAAGAATCCTTGAAGAACCTGCTTCCTGCTGTTTTGCAGCTCCACCTTCAAACGTGGCCATTCTTTATTTTCTTACCAATTTTATGTCCATTTTAATGGCTGTTGTTTTCTGTGCATACATTATAGTTGTCCTTTTTTGTCTGTATTATCTTAGTTATTACTATCTCAGTGGCTAGGGTGACTTTGAGGAAAACAGAATATAGTTTGGTTTCTTCCCACTTTTATCAGATAATAAAGATGTGAATACTTAGTACACACCTGGTGTCAGATGCTGTGGTAGACTCTCATAATAGGAAGGGTGAACTGCTAATGGTCCCTGTTCTCCACAGACTCTCATTTTATCCTGTGGATGTCAGGATAAAATGAGAGTTTTATCAATAAATCCTTTAAGAAATCATTTTTAATGACAGTTGCCTAATAATCCAGGTATTGACAGACTGAATTCAGTCCTTGGTCTCTTTTTTATAGTCTATGAGCATTGAATGGCTTTACATTTTTAAAAATGGCTTACATTTTTAAAGGTTTGTGGAAAAGCAGGAGTAAAAAGCAATAGAAGAATATGCTTCTGAGACCATATGGTGGTAAAGCCTGAAAGATTTACTATTTGGCTTTGAACGGAAATCATTTGCCAGCTCCTAGATGATCCAACTTACAAATATCGGTTTCCTTAGTGAGGCTAAGTGTAGTCTTAGCAGTATTACTTGATGGTAATAGGTATTTCATTCCTGTTTCTGTGGTTTTTATCCACCATCCTTCTTTTTTTTTTTAATTTATTCATTTTAATTGGAGGCTAATTACTTAGTGGTTTTGCCATGCATTGACATGAATCAGCCATAGGTGTACATGTGTTCCCCATCCTGAACCCCCCTCCCACCTCCCTCCCCATACCATTCCTCTGGGTCATCCCAGTGCACCAGCCCCGAGCACCCTGTCCTATGCATCAAACCTGGACTGGCGATCCATTTCACATATGATAATATACATGTTTCAATGCCATTCTCCCAAATCATCCCACCCTTGCCCCCTCCCACAGAGTCCAAAAGACTGTTCTATTCATCTGTGTCTCTTTTGCTGTCTCACATACAGAGTTATCATTACCATCTTTCTAAATTCCATATATATGCATTAGTATACTGTATTGATGTTTTCTTTCTGGCTTACTTCACTCTGTATAATAGGCTCCAGTTTCATCCACCTCATTAGAACTGATTCAAATGTATTCTTTTTAATGGCCGAGTAATATTCCATTGTGTATATGTACCACAGCTTTCTTATCCATTCGTCTGCTGATAGACAACCATCCTCCTAATGAAGAATCCCATCCTTATGTTTCCTTTGCTTCAGGAAAGTTGGGGTCTTGTGACAATTTCTCCAATATGGCCTTTATGTAGGTGCTCTGGACCAGAATTGTTTACATACCTAGAGATTCTCATATCTGATGACACCATTCCCTGATTTGAACTTTCCATTGAGTCTCCACTGCCTGTAGGATAAGGTATAGGTCCTTCAGTAGACCTGAGGACCCTGTGCATTCATGGTTGTGAAACCCCGTCTATCAAAAGCCCATTTGTCTCTTCTCCCTCTTTATCGCCTCTGCTTAGTTAATCCCTGTTCACTCTCTCATCTGTATCCTCACAGTATTTTGTAGTCTTTTGACATTACCCCTTTCTGTTTGATGCCTGGTTCACACCTCATACACTCCATTAGGCCGCGAGTTCCTCAAGAAGTATCTTGTTGTTTTTATATCTTAGACAGCTGGCATAATAGCTGGCCCAGTGTAGAAAATGAGAATTTATTGAGTGACTAACTGTGTTTTTCTCAGAGATTTACCTGTGGGGCAGGGATCCATTTCTTTGCATTCCTTTTTCACTGTAGGCCCTGGTACCTAGACCATCATTTTTTTATCTCACTACGTTTTGGACTGGGTCATTCTTTGTTGCAGGAAGGCTGTTCTGTGCATTGTAGGTTGGTCCACAGCCTCCCTGACCTCTGCCCACTAGATGCCAACTGCTTTCTCCTTTTCCTCACCCACCATGACAATCAAAAATGTCTCCAGACAAAATTGTCAAATGTTCCCTGAGTGGAGCTGAATCACCCTCGTTTGAGGTCCATTGATCTAGACGATTCCTTGGTCATTTGCAACGCATCACAGTGAAGAAGGAGCATTAAAATCCCTTGGGTGTACTTTTCCTGAATTACTGTGACATGTCTTATGAGGGACTGTGCTGGCTGCGCCCCCTTTAGCATGAGAGCAGTCGTAATGAACGCTTTCTCTGCTGATTAAGGTCACGTGTTTCTCTTCTTTCCTTTCCCTGTGGTTGATGCACATTTGTGAAGGACGCTGGAGGAAAACGTCTACAGCATCGCTCTTTCTCTGGCCCAGCGCTACAGCGTCTCCCGTTGGGAGATTTTTATGACCCATTTGGAGTTCCTGTTCACCGACAGTGGGTAAGCACACAACTTGTGTAAGTTTACGTCCATGTCTTTTTTCAGAGTCTGTTTTAGAGGAATCTTGAAGTTGTATTGTTCAGTTTCACTTTTCCTTTTGAGCTGTTGTCGACTGGTCTCTTTGTACAATCTCTCTTCATACATCTCTTTAGACATCAATATGCTAATGATTGTCTTAGTTTTTGTTTTCAGTGATAATCCTGAATTTGAGACTTTTTATTCATTGAATCACAGACATTTACTGAGAATCTCTTGTGTACTAGGAATAGTGTTAGGTCCTAGGGTTACAAGTCGTGAACAAAAGCAGACATTTGAGTTGTCCTGGAACTTTTAGTCTAGGGTAGAAGACAGATAATAATTGAATAATGACATAGGCAAATGTGAAATTAAAACTGTGACAGGCCCTGTATAAGAGAGCCCAACTAGGGGATTTGGCATAGTTAGGGAGGACTTTCCTGAGGAAATAACTCTTGAGCTGAGACATAACTATTGACTCAAAATTAAGTATTGAATATACTAGAAGCGTTTTCTAGGAAGGCAGGACAGTTTACTGTAAAAAGCCCCTCGACAGGATGGAACATGATTTCTGCAGGCCTAATAGATGGTGATATGGTGAGGCCCCCAGAGTCATTGGAGCATGATGTGAGATGGGGGGAAACCAGACCTTGTAACAAGAGCATGTGGGCCCTATCTAGGGCTGTGGGATCTTTCCTAAGAGTGATAGGAGGGTACCTAAGGATTCTGATAAGAGAGAGAGGTAATATGATCAGGTTTTCATTTTGATAAGATCATTGTGGCCACCATGTTGAGGAAAGATTTTAGGGAGGCCGTTGCAGACATATATGGACTGTTTAGGAAACTATGAGAGTAATAGACTATAGGACGGATGACCATAGCCTGGAGTGGGGTTTTGAAAGTATAGGAGTAATGAGAATGGGCTTCAGAGATACCTGCAAAGTGAAATAGAGGGCACTAAATAAGTCAAATAATAAGGATAAACTAGCTATGGAGGTGAGTGAAAGGAGGAGGGTTAAACATTACATCCAGGACTCTACTTGGTCAGTCCATTGGATGATGACATCATTTGAGACAGAAAATACTAGTTAGGGGCACAAGGTTAGGGGAGGGTGAGGAAAAGGCAAAGGAATAGAAGTGTTATACATGTGGCAGTTCCCAAGAGGAAAGATCAAGTGGACAGTGTGTCTTACAGATTTGGGATTCATAAGGAAAGGTGGAGTTTGGAGATAGTAATTTGGGAGTTATAGGCACATAGATAATAAATAAGTCATGTTGCTGGTGTTCTTTGGGAGTGAATGTAGAATAAGAGAGGAGAAAGACTTAGCACAAAATTTGAGGACCTTCCACAATTAGTGGGAGAGGAAGAGCTGCCAGCAAAAGGGACAAAATCAGCAATTGAGAGGGAGGAATATTGTTCTAGAGAAGCTATGGGACAAAAGGGTTTAAAGAAGAGGGGTAGTGTTGAATGGTCAGTTCAGTTCAGCTGCTCATTCTTGTCCAACTCTTTGTGACCCCACAGACTGCAGCATGCCAGGCTTCCCTGTCCATCACCAACTCCCGGAACTTACTCAAACTCATGTCCGTGGAGTCGGTGATGTCATCCAACTATCTCATCCTCTGTTGTCCCCTTCTCCTCCTGCTTTCAGTCTTTCCCAGCATCCCGGTTGAATGGTCAAGACCTGTTATAACTTATCAGCTTTAATTTTATTAATATTTCTGGAATTCTACCATCTACATCTTAAATATTTATGAAATTGTTACATGGATGACAGTATTAATCTGTAATAAATATTGTAGTAACTTCACCATTTTAGAGGCATAGACATGTTCAAATAAATGTTTATTATAAAATGCATATTGGCTTAAAAATTTTTGGCATTTTATTAAATGTCTCTTTTCATTGACTGTTTCATAAAAGGTTGTCATATCTGTCCAAACAGGATGCCCCATTGGTCTCTGAATATATTATAAATTATCAGGCAATCTAGTAATGTGCATGACTGTTCCCAGCATATCATTACGGCAGATCACAGTGTGATTATGCAGATGCACAGCAGTTACAAAAAGGAAATCATTATCTGCTGATGCCATTACTTATGAGCAACAAAACACCTAATGTTGATTTAGCAAGTGGTGTTTGGTGCTCCCTGTTCTTTACTTAAGACTGTTATTTGTCATACTGTTCAGTCCAGCTTAGTCACATGAGTATTAAAGATCAGCTGTTAATACAGTAGAAATTGCCCAATATTTACTTGCTGAATCAATGCCAATAAGATGTCAGTAGATTGCAGTTACAAGAAAAAGACGTTCTTTATTTTAGGGTTTTTGTGTTACTATTCCTTTAAAAAAGCCATCTTCGCCTCTGAAGTTGATTTTTCTATAATTTTGCCTTCTCCTTCCTCTTGGTTGAATTTGGAGGTATTTCCTCATCTCAGCCAATGTACAGAGAAGCAGGCACACAGGCTGGATGAGGGAGCCTTGTGCACTAACGCAGACGCTTCCGATCAAGAAACCGTGAGTACATCCTGATAGTCTCTCCAGCCGTGTGTCCCTGCATGGGAGAAATCAGTTCTCAGAAACTCATTCTCCTATATTCTTAAGTCATAAATGATTTCATGGTGAAATGTCAAACCTACAGAACCTGACACATGATCGATCCTTAATGAATGGTAGTGATTACTGGAATTTCACTCCTGTAAGAAAGAGATAATTGTCATAAACACCCAAACTTGAGTTCCTGGCCTCCTTTCCCCCTTATTTTTTCTCATTTTCTTTCTTTTTCTTGGTAGTTTTCAACATCAGAGATGGCTTTGTGGGTCTGTGTGCCTGTAGTCAGCTCCAGCTGGCGGACCCTGGCTCTTCTGAGTGTGTTCAGCTCCCTGAGCTCAGGGTTGATTCTCGCTCACCGCAGCCTCCACAGCCCTCTTCACCTCTGGGCTGTTCTAGGCACTTTGGTGCATCTTAGAGACGATGTCTGGTGTGAGGGCATGGGTTTTGGAGTCAGGCCACATTTCAAGATCCAGCTCTGCTCCCCATAACCCTAACTGTGTAGCCTTGAGCAAGTCTCCCGATCCTCTTGCATTGCTGTTTTCTCAGGTATGAGGACCATGATCCCCACCTGGTTATGGTTGTAAAGATTAGAGAAAATCTGTGGTGTGTGTGTGTAGCCAGGTGGCTCTTCAATCTGTCAAGATTATTCCTGTTACTGCTCTTGTCAGTTCTGCTGATTCCATCAATGTCTTTAAGTTTTGAATACGGGATCATTTTGAAATGGCAGAGGATGCTTCTAGCTGGTGGAATAGTGCATTTGTTTATTCATGAAGTATTATTATCATCTTTCTTACTAGAACTTTTGTATTTTGAGCACAGTTTTAAATGTTGAACAAAATGGGCTCCTCCTTACTCTATAGCATGTATTCTAACTGGGGAGACCCACACCACACACACACAGTTAAGAACAACTAAAAATAAATTGCTAGTCATAGTAAGTACCATAAAGGAAACCCACAAGGAGCGGATAGAAAAGACCTGTCTTAGGACATACAAACAGATCACTCTTGGAGAAAGGAAGAAAAGGCATTTGCAGAGGGACTCCATTCTGGGACAGTGGATTGTTGGCATTTTTGAGTAAAGGAACAGCCTTGGTGGCTGGAGCGAGTGGAGCCCAGTGAGCAAAGGAGGACTACACAGGGGCCAGAGATACCTTTGACTGTCAGCTTTGAGAACAGCCTCAGTCTGTTCCTTCTTATTTAAGCTGCAGACCTGAAGGCCACATATCCTACACTTTTATTTCACTCTGATATGTGCTTTTCCATCACCCAGGGGATTGATTATCTGCATGATCTTGCTTGGGTGGCAGAGATCAAGTGAGATACCTCTTCATCTCAGCTGGTCAGTTTAGTGCCACATCTTTAGATGTTGGGAAGGGACTCTGCCTGTGCTGTGCTGCTTTGCACAATCAGTTGTATATTGTCTACTAGGAGTCTGTGGTCTCACATATAAGGATGGGCAAGAGCATGTTATAGCTATGAGGAAGTCAATGAACTATGTAATGTATCTACCTTCTCCTGTGTTGAAACAGAAGCTGAGGGTTGCTGTTGTTCATAGGCTGATGTCCAGAGTGCCATGTTGTAGAGAATTCTCAGTTCTGGCTTTCTCCTCTTGGCTTAGTTGAAGAGTTAGTGTGAGAATAATTAGTGTGTAGAAAGGGGGATTTAAGGCAGCTTAGCTTTTTGTAACATTGAAAAATAAGGTAAATAAAAATTCAAGTCCAGGAAGAATCCATATTGGAGTCGAAGGCTTGACTATAGAAATTCAGGTCATAGGTCTTACCCATTTTTTTAAATTGAGCTATGCATTAACTTTTGATCTTTCTTTGGCCCAAAGGGTCATGATGCTGATCACGACTGTGATTTGCATTGTACATAAGAAAAAATCTACCAATCCTAAAAATGGAAAAACTAAATGCTACCATTACCCAAATGGAGGCAATTCTTTTCATACATCTGCTACCTCCCTTTCTGTGTTATGATACTTAGGGCTACTTTTCCCCCAAATAGTAAAGAAAAAAATTCCTTATACTGGCACAAAATGTAGTAAGAAAAAGATGCATTTGGGGCCTGTTCTCATCTTGTGAAAAGTGCTCAGTACTTGAATCCTACAGGTCTGGATTCACACCACAGCTCCATGACTTTCTTCTGATGTGGCCTTGGTGAGCAAGTTGTTTCATCCTTCTACTCCTAGAGTTTCCTCCTCTGCAAAATGAGTATTCTCACTCCATCTTGCAAAACTGCTGCAAGCTTTGAGATATTTATATAAAATACCTGGTATGTTGTAGTAGATGCTCAGGGGTGAAAAAAAGTAGCTATTTTTAAGTCTGGGCTTCCTTGGTGGCTCAGTGGGGAAGAATCTGCCTGCCAAGCAGGAGATGCAGGTTCAGTCCCTGGGTTGGGAAGATCCTCCAGAGAAGGAAATGGCAACCCTCTCCAGTATTCTTGCCTGGGGCCTGGGAAATCCCATGGACAGAGGAGCCTGGTAGGCTGACCCCATGGAGTCACAAAAGAATCAGACATGACTTAACAACTAAACAACAACAGCTATTAATTCTGGAAACAGACCAGATTTACTGAACTCACCCTCTGACAGCTGTCAACCTAAGATTGCAGATCTGATTTTTGAACAGTTATTTTTCAGGTCAATGTGAATATCAATTATAAGATAACTGCTTTGTAAGAATTAAATGAGATAGCATAATACTTGCTATCTAAGAAGTGCTTAATCAGATCAGATCAGTTACTCAGTCGTGTCCGACTCTTTGCGACCCCATGAATCGCAGCATGCCAGGCCTCCCTGTCCATCACCAACTCCCGGAGTTCACTCAGACTCACGTCCATCGAGTCAGTGATGCCATCCAGCCATCTCATCCTCTGTCATCCCCTTCTCCTCTTGCCCCCAATCCCTCCCAGCATCAGAGTCTTTTCCAATGAGTCAACTCTTTGCATGAGGTGGCCAAAGTACTGGAGTTTCAGCTTTAGCATCATTCCTTCCAAAGAAATCCCAGGGCTGATCTCCTTCAGAATGGACTGGTTGGATCTCCTTGCAGTCCAAGGGACTCTCAAGAGTCTTCTCCAACACCACAGTTCAAAAGCATCAATTCTTCGGCGCCCAGCCTTCTTCACAGTCCAAATCTCACATCCATACATGACCACAGGAAAAACCATAGCCTTGACTAGACGAACCTTTGTTGGCAAAGTAATGTCTCTGCTTTTGAATATGCTATCTAGGTTGGTCATAACTTTCCTTCCAAGGAGTAAGTGTCTTTTAATTTCATGGCTGCAGTCACCATCTGCAGTGATTTTGGAGCCCAGAAAAATAAAGTCTGACACTGTTTCCCCATCTATTTCCCATGAAGTGATGGGACCAGATGCCATGATCTTCGTTTTCTGAATGTTGAGCTTTAAGCCAGCTTTTTTACTCTCCACTTTCACTTTCATCAAGAGGCTTTTTAGTTCCTCTTCAAGTGAAGTTCCACTTCACTTTCTGCCATAAGGGTTGTGTCATCTGCATATCTGAGGTTATTGATATTTCTCCTGGCAATCTTGATTCCAGCTTGTGTTTCTTCCAGTCCAGCGTATCTCATGATGTACTCTGCATATAAGTTAAATAAGCAGGGTGACAATATACAGCCTTGACAAACTCCTTTTCCTATTTGGAACCAGTGTGTTGTTCCATGTCCAGTTCTAACTGTTGCTTCCTGACCTGCATACAAATTTCTCAAGAGGCAAATCAGGTGGTCTGGTATTCCCATCTCTTTCAGAATTTGGAGGATGCCCATTGCTATGTCTGTGCTATGATATCTTTTAAAATATTTTTGGTAGAGAGATAATAGGAGACTCCATAAACCAGTCGGAGTTGACAATTTATGAGAAATGAGAAGGCTTAAGGGGTCAGGCTTGTCCTGGAGGAGACGAAGCCTGTTCACATGGCCTTCCTCCCACATAACCACTCTGTCCATAGAAACCGTTCCACAGAGGAGCTCGGCAAGTGCTAGTGTGTCAAGAAGTCGACTCCGAGGTCCTCATTACTGAGCCTCTCATGAAGTTCGTAGGTGACCTTGCAGAGTGAAAGTTCATTTTTTGGTTTGCAAAGGCACTTGGCTAACATGCTGGAGAAGCTGAAAAAGGCCATCATTTTTTCACCACATTTCCCCCACTTAATCACATATGCAGCTGTCAGGCAGCGCTACAGATCAGGTCTGTGATGTCAGGTTCCTTCGGAGGCATTTGTGTGGTAAATATCTTGAACTGTTTCCCTGACATCGAGGAGGAGTGTCCCTCCTCACATTGGAGGAGTTGTGATTTAAAGGGTAGAATCATCTCTTTCCACAGTGGGGAAAGAGTCAGTGGTGGGGGCCTGTTCACCTGTGGTCATGGTCATTCACGTGGGTTTACGCATCTTCATACTACTGGGGTTAGTCTTTGGGGGACCCCTAGGCCCATCCCTTTGCTCCTTCCAGCTTCTCCCAGGAGCCCTCACCTCTCTCCTTCCAACCCCCTTCTGTGTACTCCTTACAGTCAACTCATGAAATGGTGTATTACTCAGTCTCAGATTAAGTAAAGTATAATACATTTGAATAAATTTTTTTCCCTATACCAATAGAAGTCCTTTCAATTCATGCTGTTCTTGAATCACATTTTTGGGTGATTGACAGCTAGAAGCCATTACAGAACCCCTTAATAATGGGATTAGTGCCAATAATTTATTCCTTGTGCCTTTAGTACAACTAATGCTAGCTTCTTCCTGTAGTTAATCTCTGAAAGTTAATGAGCTGCCTTACAGCTAAAACTTAGAAAAAGCACTTAAACAGTTTTTAAGGGCAACCACTGATTTGATTAGTGAAAAGGCCACATGGTATTTCTTCCTACTCTTCTTGAATGTGGGTTCTTTGGAATTGTTTTCTAAGTAGAGATTTCATTTCTTGTTCCAAAGGGAAGATAACAGCTTCTTTCGATGGAACTATTAAAATGGATTATTGATTACTGGCATCTATAAAAGATCTTAGTACCTTGTCATTTACTGAAGAGGGAGGTTTTCGTATTTATCATGTGTCAGTAAAGATATTCCAGTATCTCTCTTGACAAGATAATTAGGGAAAATTGCACATTGAGCAAACTGAATTGTAGGCACAGAAGAGTAGGTGGGTGGGAAGGGGGAAGGTAATGTTGACTGAAAGAGACTATTTTCAGAATCAAGTCAAACATAGATGAGCTAAAGCTATTATGATTTAGTCATTGTCCATTTTGTAAATGAGTCTGTCTTAGATAATCTGTTTATCAGGTGATAGGAATGAAGTACGACAGGAGAACTCTTAGATTTTTGCCACTGGGAGAGAGAACTAATGTCTGTGTTAGAGAAAGAATCCTGTTTTTGAAATGGTTATCAGTACAGGTGCTGGAGCTCCATGGATTGGTGGCTGCTTTGTGACAAGGTGAGCAGACCCATCCACACAGAGTCCCGACAGATCTGGACACTTGGTCTTAGGCAGGTCACTTGTCTCTAATGACAGGTCTCATCTGGAAGTTGGTAATTGGGCTTGCTTGGTGGCTCAGATGGTAAAGAATCCGCCTGCAGCGCAGGAGATCTGGGTTCAATCCCTGGGTCTGGAAGATCTCCTAGAGAAGGAAATGGCAACCCACTCCAGTATTCTTGGCTGGAGAATCCCACAGACAGAGGAACCTGACAGGCTACAGTCCATGGGGTCACAAAGAGTTGGACATGACAGAGTGACTAATATTTTCACTCTCAAGTTGGTAATTACCCAGATTCCACTTGTCTGGCAGTTATCAGTGTAACAAGTGCAAGGTTTTTGTTTTGTTTTTTTTTTGTTTTCTTTTTTCCTTCCATCGAGCGTGTTCTTCTGCTTGCAAATCTTTGTGAGTATGAATCATCTTAACAGGATGACACAGCTTCTTATTTACTTCTTCACTACATTGTTTTCAGACTTCACTTAGCAAATTACAAAGGAACATCAGAAATTCTGTGACTTGCATATACCACTGGGTGTACAGTACAGGCATACGTTGGAGATATTGCAGGTTTGGTTACAGATCACTGCAATAAAGCCAATATCACAATACAGCTAGTCCATGAATTTTTGCTTCACAGTGCATATAAAAGTTACATTTACACTGTATTGTAGTCTGTAAGTGTGCAAAAATAATTACATCTAAAAAAACGTGCTGCTGCTGCTGCTGCTAAGTCGCTTCAGTCGTGTCCAACTCTGTGCGACCCCATAGACGGCAGCCCACCAGGCTCCCCCGTCCCTGGGATTCTCCAGGCAAGAACACTGGAGTGGGTTGCCATTTCCTTCTCCAATGCATGAAAGGGAAAAGTGAAAGTGAAGTCGCTTAGTTGTGTCTGACTCTTCGCGAGCCCATGGTCTGCAGCCTACCAGGCTCCTCCGTCCATGGGGTTTTCCAGGCAAGAAAAACATGCAGACCTTAATTAAAAGATATTCATTGCTTGAAAATTCCAAAACAATTGCAATAGTCACATCAAAGATCACTGATCACAGATCACCATAACAAATAATGATAATGACAAAGTTTGAAATATTGCGAGAATTACCAAAATGTGACACAGAGACACGAAGTTAGCAAATGCTCTTGGGAAAATGACACCAGTCATCTTGTATGATGCAGGGGTGCCACCAAGCTTTGATTTGTCTTAAAAAAAAAACCAAGTATCTGTGAAGTATAGTAAAGCAAAGCACAGTAAAACAAGGCCTGCCTGTGTATTTCAGAGATGGCCTTGCACACTTTGAATAGTTGTAGGATCCAGAAGAGTTTCGGACTAGCCATCCATTTATACTCACTCTTTCCTATACAGACCTTGTGCTCGCTTGTCTTGATACTTTCGTTCATATTATTTCTGCTTCATTCCTTTCTGCAATACCAACTTCAAGCACTTCTTTCAATAAACCTTCTGTTGTCGTTGATATCTACCTACTCTGAAGTTATAGCTTTAGTGGCCTTACCCTTTTATTTATTTTTTTTAATTGAAGGATAATTGCTTTTCAGTGTTGTGTTGGTTTCTGCCATACATCAGTGTGAATCAGTCATAAGTATACATATGTCGCCTCCCGCCCACCCCCTCGGTTGTCACAGAGCACCGGGTTCAGCTCCTTGTGTTATATGGCAGTTTCCCACTAGCTATCTATTTTACATGTGGTATATATATATATATTTCAGTGCTACTCTTTCATCCCACCCTTTCCTTCCCCTGCTCTGTCTACAATTCTGTTCTCTATGTCTACAAGTGGTTCTCCTCTTGATTGGGATATAATTGCATGTCCTTTGTTAGCCCACACCATTATTGTGCATTGTTGTTTAATTATTTAGAATGCAACTGGATTTTCACACTGCTAGCTGAGAGCTCTGTGTTGTAAATCTTGATACCCTCCCTGGTGCTGAGCACAGGTCTCTTATCTGTAGAGGACACCTAAGTTTTTGTTCATCCTCCCATCTATTTGGCATTCAAGGCACATGTCGAGTGTTTCCTTCATACCACACGCTGGTGCTTGGTACTGAGAAACTAAAGCTAAAGAAGATGTGGTGTCATTTTTGCCATCAAGTGGTACATAGTCTATGTGGGACAGGCAGACTAGTAAATAGTTAAAGCATATTATGAATAGAAAGAAACTGTGGGGCATTTTTATAGTCCAGGAACATTTTTATAGAGAGGGATATTTTTGCAAATGTTTGAATTGTATCTTAATAGAAAAATAGGATTTCTCTTAAACTGAAAGTTAAAAACGCATTTTGGAATTGCTTGATATTTTGACTTTATAGATTGCTGCCATTATCCCAAGTATTATCACACCCTTGTACAGATTTTAAAGTATATCGTGTGTTAACTTTATTTACATAAAACAAAAACATGTCTTGGCACTTGCTAAAAGAGGGAATTCCAATGAATAGAATGTTGTATTTCAGAGGAGTTGCTTTTAAACTATATAAAGCCTAACTTTTATCCTGCTTGAGGTCTCGCTTCATGCTCCAGGTCTCATTCTCTGCTCCCAGGTTCTTTCTCTGCTGCTACTATGAACTCTGGAAGCTGGGTGTTTCCATTAGAGCCCAGGGCTGCCTGGAGACCTCTTACAGTTAGAAAGCTTGAAGCTCTTCCTTTGTGGGGTGTCAGGATTAAACTGGGCAGGAGGCACTGTGTTCTGTCCAGAGGAAAGTATGATACCAAAATTCAGCCCTCTCCATCACCCATTTAACACAAACTGATTAACCAAACAAAACCCCTTAAAATTGTTTTCAACAGTTTGACATTAAATGACTTTTAATAAATTACATTATAAAAACATTTAAGTCAAGATTGAAACATTAAGATATGTGCTTTATTCAAGTGGCTTCTTTACTACAGACAATTCAAGTGCAAGTATCTCTTCTTTCCTATTTTTATTCTGTTTGAACACAGTATCAAGGTTATGTCCTCTGAATATCAGTTCTAGCCTCTTGAATATAAAATTTACGCCAGAAAGTTGAGCATTTTTCTTCACCTCCCTTTTTCCTAAATTCCTGAAATAATAAGTTTGTTTACATTTCTATAATGAAGCTCAAGTTTTACCTTTTTTCTTATGACATGAAGAAATAATGCATAGTGGAAGGTGACAGATCTGGGTTCATTTCCTAGCTAGTAAACACTGGGCTGCTTTCTGCTGCAGAATGTGAAATAATATGACTTTCTAGGGTTACTTTAGACCCACATGAGATAATGTGAAAATCCTGTAGTACCATTTGAAGTGGAAATGACCTGCACCTGTACCAGAAACAAGTGGTACTACTGTATTTGATTAGGCAGCAAGAAGGAATTTGTGAGAAGTAGTCTTTCTTCCTGGAGAAGGCAATGGCACCCCACTCCAATACTCTTGCCTGGAAAATCCCATGGACGGAGGAGCCTGGTGGGCTGCAGTCCATGGGGTCGCTAAGAGTGGGACACAACTGAGCGACTTCACTTTCACTTTTCCCTTTCATGCATTGGAGAAGGAAATGGCAACCCACTCCAGTGTTCTTGCCTGGAGAATCCCAGGGACGGGGGAGCCTGGTGGGCTGCCGTCTATGGGGTCGCACAGAGTCGGACACGACTGAAGCAACTTAGAAGCAGCAGCCTTTCTTCCTAGGTTTCCAGAAAAAAGGGCACTTAAAAGAAAAAAATGGAACCAAATCTTACCAATCTTAACATAATTTGTCTCTTAATTTCAGTTTGTCCACAGGAGAAATTGAAAACCACGCCCAGTCCCTTCATCTCTTTGAGACATTGAAGACCGACCCTGAAGGCTTTCACAAACACATGGTCAAGTATATTTACCCTACGATCAGTGGTTTTGATCACGAAAGGCTGCTGTACTATTTCACTCTGCTGGAGAGCTGTGGCTGTGCGGATTTCGGGAAGTACGCCATTAAACCGGAAACCCATGTTCGGCTACTGAAGAAATTTAAGGTAGTGGCATCAGGTAAGATGATCATCTTCCTGCCTGAATTCATTCTTTAAATTCAGTCTCGGACTTCATTTTTGGTACATGATCGTGTTCCTGCACCGTGGCTGGCATGACTGTGAAACCTCAGTATTTTGATGCTAATTGACTTTAGTTATCTCTCTAGCTCCTTTACTTACTGTTGAGAGACTTAAATACTAGAGAAAGTTAGGTCACACAGTGACTTACAGAAGGCCTGGTATTCAAATCCAAAGTTCTTGAGGTCTTTTTTCCCCTACTCCCATTGTTTATATTTTATCTATATAAATGACAAGGTTGAGACACTTTAAAATAGGCCATTTGGCAGAATTTTACTTCAGTGGAACCTATGTGTTTAAGGAATGTATGAAGCCTTTAAAATAAGAGCTTTAGAATCTTTAATGAATTGTGGAAATCTGTAGAATGGTGTCTATTTGTCTTTATGCTCATAACTAAGAGGTTAACCAGAAGGTATGCAATTAAAGATAGGGAGAGAAAAAGGGGAAAAAAAGAAAAGAAAAGAAGTTAACTACATTAAAATCTCTCAAATCCGTATGAAATTGTATAATTTACTGAACCCGGGTCTCCTGGCATTGCAGGCAGATTCTTTACCATCTGAGCCACCTGGGAAGCCTTTATAATTTATAAGGTACTTTCATCTGCTATTCATAACGATTGTGAGAATTTACTTCAGTTTAACAGTGGTTTACTGAGTAACTGAATTCGACCCTGGACCAGACACAGAGGAAAAGGAGTGAGGTTCAATCCCTGCCTTTAGGTAGTTGATGAGATGTCAGCTGGATGACAGATGAACCTGGTGCAGTTTGGTGAGAGAGCTGTTGGAAGAGGATGTAGGTGCTGTGGGGCACTGAGGAAGTGAGGAGATGTTGCCAGGTCCAGGGTACGTGTGAGGATGCTGGGACTCACAGAGTGACCTGTTGAGGGCTGCACAGTTGGCCAAGCTGCAGGCAGGGATTGGAACTCAGATTTTCAGTTTTATCTCAGTGACAAACGAAGCTGTCTGTTGGAACTGAATCTTTTCATTCAACCATGCAGAGAGGCCCTGTGTGGGTTTGAAAGTTCCTGTATGTTTATGTTGGAATGAACTACTCTCTCTTTTTCTTGCCTTTCCAATAGGTCTTGACTACAAAAAGGTGACTGATGAAAACATGAATCCCCTTGAGGCATTGGAGCCAATCCTTTCAAGTCAGAATATCTTATCCGTTTCCAAACTTGTTCCCAAAATCCCTGGAAAGGATGGCCGCATGCTTTCCCCAAGCTCTCCGTACACCATCTGGTTACAGAAGCTGTTCTAGACTGGAGACCCTCACCTCGTTAAACAAGTCCCGGCATCCCCCCAAGAGTGGCTGCACGCCTGTGACGTCTGCATGAAGTACTTCGATCGCCTCCTCCCAGGCGACCTCATCACTGTGGTGGATGCAGTGACCTTTTCTCCAAAAGCTGTGACCAAGGTAACCAAAAGATAGCTTCACGTAGACTGGCCATTTTAGAAGAAATGAAAATTGCCCTTCTGGTCTGTCAATTGGTTTTTGTTTCCTTTCTTGAAATGAGAAATACTTACGTGGTTGGTGGTTTCGTTTTCTGCTGAGCATGACGTATGTTCATTGGGAGGTCATTTTCCTCTATCATAATTGTACAGGTAGTCTAAATCAGGCTTGACGGTTGTAATTTGCACATCCATTTTGTTCATATTATAGTTGTTCTCATAATATGTCATTTTATATTAAATACTCCATCCTCTTCTTTCCAACTGACGAGTGGAAAGAACCTCCAGGGCCAAGCCCATGTTTCCTGCATTCAGAGCCAGGCTAACAACTTGCTGCATTGAAAATCAAGATCTTAAAAAATTTTTGCATTAATAACACTTAGGACGTGACTGGCTGGTAAAATTGCCTGGAGTCTGTGTGGCATTTTCCAATGTCCATTCTGTGTCTCGGTAAGCACTTTTAACTGGATTCTAAGTCCTGCTGTTGCTCCTTCAACAATGTAGACTTTCACAGAAATAGAGAGTATAGGTCCTTCCCCTCCCCTCTTGCCCCTCTCACCCAGACTCCCCTGCTTACCACAAATGTGAATTTCTCATTGCTTGGACATGGGGCATTGTCTCGCCTAGAAAATCTGACTGCTGGTCTCAGATCTAAACAGCATCATCTTTGGGACTCCCTTTCACTTTCTCTCCCGTCTTTGCTGCTACCTTCTCTTTTTACCAAGTTGCCCAGTCTGCCCAGGACCCTACCTTGTGTATTTTTACTGTAGTTCATGTTATCCTGAAAACTGAGCATAGAGTCTAAGAATCCAAGTCATTCATTTGGAGATTGGCACAGGTGGAGGTTCAAACATCTACTAGAAATGCTAGTTTTAGCCGCTTTGCTAGATTAATAGTTGTGGGTAACCAAGGACTCCATTTCCTTATTATAACTCAATTAATTCAGTTAATAACTTGGTTTGAAATTTTATAACCAATACGGTGAAAAGGAGATAATCATTTTTGTTGTTGTTAAGAAAAAAGCAAGGATGGTTATAAAAGGATTTAGCATGATATATCTGAAAAGAGCACACGTGTAGAGTTACAAGGCTTTGAACTTTGGACCTGCCACTTCTCAGCTCCTTGGTTTAGCCTCAGGAATCTCTGTTAGACTTCTGCCTCCTTAGGGCAAAGGCTGTAATTGGAATTTATGAAACAGATAATAGCATTACCCTGATTTGAGTAGGTGAGGAAATGAAATTGAGGTTGAACAAGGTTAATTTGGTAATAGAGGAGCTGTGATTTGAGCTCAGGGAGGCTTGTTCCAGGGTCTTTGCTCTTAAGTACTGAAGTATACTATTTCTAAGAAGTAGAACAAACAGCTAGAGTCAAGGGACCTGGAGTCTTTGTAGCAACTGTGGGAGAAAAGTAGGGCCAGAGAGCCCCAGGCATTTTCAGTCCAAGCGGAGCAGCCTGTCATGAATGGCTTTTTCCAGAGCAGGGCTAAGTCTAAATGAGGAAGGCCGGGCCGGAGCCTCGCAATGTCTGGGAAAAGACGAGAGTCCAGCAAACAGTGGATAGATCTCCAAGGGGTGAGAAGTTGGAGTCCAATTACGTACTAGCAACGCTGCAAGTGTGTTTTGGAGGGAAAGGGCTGAGAAAGGAAAATGGCTCCAGAGCTGGGTGGGACCTGTGAACCAGCTGAAGGAGCTCTACAAGTGAACAGACTGGCCAGGAAGATGGAGTGGCCCAGGCTGAAGAAGGTTTTATGTATTTTGTCTAAGGGCAGAGACAAAGCCTAGCATAGCCAGCCAAGGCCATGTTCTAATTGTGAGCACGGGTATGGGGGTGGACAAACAGCCTAGACTTTCCAACAGTGGTTATTTGCTCATGGTTAAGCAAACCTACCCACTCCAGTGTTCTTGCCTGGAGAATCCTAGGGATGGGGGAGCCTCGTGGGCTGCCATCTATGGGGTCGCATAGAGTCGGACACGACTGAAGCGACTTAGCAGCAGCAAGCAAACCTAGGATTTAGATGCAGAGTCTACTCAGATTGTTATTTATGTTTTCAGTCAGAAGATTTTAAGTTACAGCACATTCTCATCGCCTTAGTTTCTTAAAGATACCCTCAAACCACGAGAAAATATATGACCCAGTTGTCTGTGGGCATATGTGCACTTTTTCCAAGGAAAAGATGCATAGCTAACCCAGTTGGGATCAAGTCAGTTAATTGTGGTGTTGTTTTCTCTTAGCCCAGATGGTGTTAATTCTCAGCAAGATATTTTGCTATAGAATGTGTCAAGAGGTGGTTTCCTACTAAGTCAAGCTATAGAAAAGTAAGACAGCCACATTAATTTGCTATCTTTAGCTTTATGTCTATTCTTGGTTTATTAATTGGCAAGCTCTAAGTTTTCCATTCAGAGAGGGCAAATACAAAGTTTAGGTGCAGTGCGTCTTCGATATCACACAATGCTGTCCTAGAGAGAGAGGGTATAAAATTCATGTTGAAATACACCCCTCACACGTCAGAGGACACATTTGGAAAAGGAAATGCGGCTGGATGTGGCCAAGTTTGCGAAACACCAGATGCTGCCACAGCTTGTACATGATGTAAAAAAATGTAAAATAAATGTATGTTACTCATATATAGTGTGCAGTTTTCAAATGTGTACCCACATTTAATTCAGAGCCAAACTTTTGGAAAGAACTGGTGAACTCCTGCTAGAGGGCCTAACAAGTATTCAGATACTGGAATTCATAGAAGAATATCCCCAAAGCCTGAATTTCATACCCATTCTGTGATGAAATAAGCCTGCTAAGGCATTTTGCCTTCATAATAATAGTCGCTTGCGTTAGCAGAATTCATAGACATTCTGGGGAAAATATTCACAAAACAACATTATGTCATGTAGGCTAAGATTGAATTTGCATAACATTCGAGGTGATGAATATGCAGAAGGAAAAAGAATACAAATGTTTCAAGTGCATTGGCTCTAGTTCTCAATTGCCCCTTTCCAGTTGAGTCAGGTTAGGGTTGCTCTCATATTGCTTTTCCAAATCAGTAATTAGAAACATTTTTATAGAAGGGCCAGGGAACAAGTTCGTGGGTTAGAAATCCAGGAAAATGGTCAGCAAAGCTGAAAAGCAGGTCAGAACACCATTTGCTTGGTTCAAACATGATGTGATTATAGAAGGGGGCTGCTGCTGCTGCTGCTAAGTCGCTTCAGTCATGTCCGGCTCTGTGCGACCCCATAGATGGCAGCCCACCGGGCTCCTCCATCCCTGGGATTCTCCAGGCAAGAACACTGGAGTGGGTTGCCATTTCCTTCTCCAATGCGTGAAAGTGAAGAGTGACAGTGAAGTCAGTCAGTTGTGTCCGACTCTTCACGACCCTATGGACTGCAGCCTACCAGGCTCCTGCATCCATGGGATTTTCCAGGCAAGAGTACTGGAGTGGGGTGCCATTGCCTTCTCTAATAAAAGGGAGCACTTGCATGTAATCCCAGCCTTTGTGTTCTGTGCTCAGTGCTCACTCTCGTTTGCTGGTAGAGCTACATCCAAAAATAAGGATGTGGAAAATACTCCTCCTATTTAGGAAGTGCTCCTCTGGAGTTTGCCCGAATCTTTCTTTTAAAGCTCGGTAATCGCAGAATTAAAAGTGCCTTCCAGTGTCCTGCGCACTGCTTCTCAAACTGGATTGGGTAGGCGTTTACCACCCGCTCCCCACCCGTGTGCACCCGAGGTTTCAGCTTCTACCAGTTTGTTCATTTGGGAAATGTATCTCCTTTGGGTTAGAGCAGAAAAATTCTTGAGAACCTCTTTAGTCTGACCTCTTACCTTGAGCATCATTTCTATTGTTCATTAAGCTACTACCTCTGCTTCTATATTTATTTACACACACACACACACACACAGACACACACACACACACACACACATATACACACATGCACATAAGGAATCTTTCTTTCTCTTACGTTGCCGACTTTCTGGTTCTGCCTTCTGAAGCTGTGGAAACGGCATGAGGCCATCTCTTGTTCATAAGAGTGTTTAGATTCTTGAACTAAGCTACTATTTCCTCCCATTGTCTAGACTAATTGCTGTAAAAATCTAGGAAAATAGATTTGTCTTAAAAACCATGATATGATCTAAAAATAAATTTTACTTCAGAAGTTTAAGTCACAAGCAAAAGGCTGCATTTTAGCTATAACTTCAGGATCTTTCCAGTGCTAATGCCGTCTGTTAACTAAGAATGGGAGTGCATTTTTCACCATAATGAAAATTGCTGTCAGAAATCTATGTAAAAATGTTTAGGTAATGCCTATTTCCTGATTGCATGGCATAATATATGACTTTCTGATGCATCAATCAAATGCATGCTATACAGATGTATTAAGTATTTAGGCATTATTGTGTGCTGTATACTCTATTAGTTGCCATTGGAGACATCAAAACATAAAAGACATGCCTATAAGAAACTTAAAATTAAGGGTTTTTTTCTTTACAGTAAAATTATAGTAATTGAGAATTAGTCTCCCTATGAAATTAGAAATTCTTTGACGGCAACGATGTTGCCTTTTATCTCCAAAGCTCCAGGTATCTAGCACAGTATAAAAACAGATACTCCTTAAAGTGGTTGTTAAAATAGTTATTATCATAGATGGACAGTTTTTACATCTTTTAATTTGTGAATGCCTTATTATTCTTAACAGTTATTGAAGATCCTAAACAGCCTTTGTTTATGTAATATCTGTTGATATTTATCATATTAGAAATTAAAACCAACATATTTTAAAAATATATGTTTAATTCACTTAAGACTACCAATAATAGATCCATTTATAGGTTGCTGGTAATAGCATCTCTTAATGGAAAATAGAAAGAGAGTTATTTCACACACACACACAAAATGAAAGTGTGACATCATTTTACAGTTACATGTCTGGCTTAATGTTAACAGAACACAGCTAGGCTCTCATGTTTGTTTCTGTGTTCAGTTTTTGTTGTGTGGGTTGAAGAAGATGAAGTTTTCAGCCTTACACAGATACAAGGTTAGAAAAGGGAGGTGTGCTTTAATGGCCTGTGGTGTAATTTTGAGTGTTCTTGCCACACTAAACTCTCAACAAATGATAGATTCTTACAGGCTAGTTGTAGTGTAGAATCAGAAATCCTATCCTTTATATCTCTATGCTCCGTTATACTAAAACTGTTGTTCTAGATTGCACTTTGAATGGCTCTTTTACCCGTGTATGATTTGGAATATAATGCATTAAGCATTTGGAAAATTGGCTCACTGAGTTATACAAATCATCCAAATGTTGATACAGAGCCTTATATATCATCAACAAAATCACATGGATTATTCTGAACACTCATCTCATCCAGCGAGTCTTTAAGCATTGGGAAGCTGTCACGCTCACAGTTGTGGGTACATGTTTTCCAAAATTCCAATTTTTGCTTGAAAGCTTAAGTTTTGTCATTGGCAACAAATACTGTGAGTTATTTTTCTTGAAGTGACAGGCTCACTTTGTTCACGTTGGAGAAAATGTTTGCCAAATATTCAAGTCTGAATAGCCATAATTTGTCTATTAAGTCATTCTTTCAAGCATAAATGGTAATGTATGCCAAAGCAGCTACTTCACCTCTTCATGACTGAGAGAGTCATTCAAACACTTTTTCTTTATTATATTTCAGTACACAGTGAGGCATTTTATGTGTATCTATCAGTCCTTCAAAGATAATGCATTCAGTGGTTGAGATTTAATGAATTATTTTTACTCCTTCATCAAGAACATTCTCAAATGAAAATACCAGTGGAGAGCCCAGTGACTCTTAGGACAGCTTGGTGCCACTCCCTTGATTGTGCTAAGTCCCCACAGTTTTATCCACCATTGCTTTTTTACCATCATCTAAGTGTCAACATGGCGAAAAAGGTAAATAATGTTTTCATGTCATTATCAAAATAATTTTGACCTTGTTCACAAGGTCACTCTTGAAGAGTCATAGACCTTTGTGGTTTGTGGCCTACACTTTGAGAACCAGTTATAAGTTATTCTTTTCAAAACCACAGCCATCCTGGTGCCCATATGAAAGAGCATTTCAACTTCCTAAATATGTGTAATACAAAAAATAATGAAGATATGTCTGGTCAGTGCCTAAAGGATTGTCTTATAGTTCAGTTCCTCAAAATAGTGTAATTCCTAATCAGCTTTCCAAATGTAGAGGTGTCAGAAAGAACTTGAAAATGTAAATGGAATGTGTGCATGGTAATGTCATGATAACACTCTATGAATTTTTGAGCTTGCAATATATCTTTTCCTTCTACAAAGTTTAGCTTTTATAATTTTTTTGCAAACATATACATTTTTTAATATTAATCAAGCTTAGCAGAGAGTTCTCTGGGAGAGGCGTACATTCTCCTCTTCCTCAGTTTCATTGCCAGGCCAGGATTTCGCTTTAGAGAAGAGGTGATTGATTTTTCCAGGACTTGAATGCAGTAGTTTGAGGGTCATGATTAATCATGGCTCCACTCTTTCTTTACTCATACCCCCATTTAGAATTCAGGAGGATGAAAATGACTATCAACAATAAATAAATACTGTCGGAAGAGCTGGAATTGGGGAACATGGCCTGGATCTGCAGCCCAGTAGTCTGTCTTTCATGAAAGTTCACACTTGTTTGAAACTTGGCTTGTTAAGAACGGCTGCAGAAAGTCATTCTAGAAGGAAGCTAAGGATGGGTGTGCCCTGACAGGCAGGGCAGACTGGGGTTGGGACATTAACCTGTGGCTCTGAAGTCTGCTCTCATCCAGTGGGGAGGAGTCAGGAGACGGGGAGAGGGATGCCCGCGGTGCGCTTGCTATAGTTTTGGTTGGAGTGGAAATTTTCTCCTCATAATGGAAAGATGAGGAGAGGACAGGGGACTTTTGGCTTGCTTAATTAATTCGGCTTGATAATGAAACCTCTTGCCAGTGAGGGGAGAAAGGAGTCCAGAGTCTGTGGGGACCTGGTGATATTACCCGCCCTGCCACGCCCACTCCCTGAGGCCACTCCTCTCGTCCCTGTGAGTCGTGTGGTGCATCCTCCTGGGACCAGTCGTGGCAGTGCAACCTGTTGTAGAAGACTCCAGCCTAGGTCAGAAGAGACCCTCCTCCGCCTTCCTGTGGACGAGGCTAAAAATTCACTCTCTGTTCTGTTTCCCATCTCAGATTTTTGCCTAACTGAACTGAAGATTAAAACTCATCACAAGTTTTAAGTTAAGCCACGAGCTTAAATGAGAGTAGAAATAGGCCAAGTGTTACAGGTCAGCAACTTTAAAATGACCCAAATTTAAATTCCTGTGATTAAATTCCCAGGGAGAAATTGACATCCTTAAAATCAAATCCACCTGCCCTTTTAGTTAAAGTTCAATTCCATCGAAATCCAAAATTCGTAAACTCAACAAAAGTAAAGTTCAGAGATGGTTTTCCTGGTTTCTGCTCAGTCTTACAGAGAGGGCTACGTCAGGTGTCTGGGTGATTAATCAGGTTCTTTCAGCAGAATACACCTTCTTTCACTCTAGGAGTAGCTTCTTCAGCAAATTTGAAGTTAAATTAATCCTGCCCCAAGTTTTCCATGCATTGCATTTTAAAAACTCTAAAAGAAAAAGAGAAAAAAATTAAAACAGTATCAACCTCAACTCTATGACCTTGTAATTTAGAAAACTCAGGCAGATCACCAGCTCTGAAAGAGCCAAGCAAAATCCTGTTCCGAGTTCAATCCAGACACACATTCCTAGAAGGCTGGAGAGCATGGAAGAGGCCTGGTGGGGTGAGAGCAAAGGGGAGTTGACAGAAAAAACCCCCACTGGGTTTAACTTTGCCAGCGTATCAGGTCAAACCGCTTATCCAGAGATTGGTTGGGTAGGTCTCCCATCAAGAGGTTAACTGTGATGTGTGTTCCCCATGGAGAAAAGAAAGAGCACCCACCTTGTCTCCTCTCTGAGGCTGATGTATTTCACATGTCCCCGTCTGCAGTCACTCTGCCTACCTAATTTCCATTTCCCCATTTAAGCTCTGCGTTCCTCTCAGTTGTGTCCCAGTGGCTACTGTTGCTGTCTTTTATTCTATGAAATCCCACTTGTCTCAGAGACCTTTCTCTAGGGAGCTTTGCCACTCATGCCGGTGTTTGTTTCTGCTGAAAATCACCCTCAATAGATCTCTCAACTGAAATCAACATAAATGGTTTTGAATTCTGTGCCCCTAAGGACCATGAGAAGACTGTTACCTTTGCTTTGTGCTTGTCTGAATTGAAGTATTTCCATCATATATTTGGGGCTTGATGGGGAAAAAGCAGTAAATAGTGTCTCGTCTTCCAAAGTTACAGTCAGTTAAGAGTCAGAGGGATCAGCCAGATGAAGATCAGTTACTTTATTGTTGGGAGGGTTGGTGTAGCAAGCATGGTTGATTTTATACATTCAGCCTTCCTCGTACTTGCTCCCTGCCCAGATCTTTAGACATCCCTGCCAAACACGAGGATATTTTATTTGGAGAGCATGAGTGCGTCCTCAAGAGTGCTGCCTCCCACCTTGATTCCCATCCATGGGACCCCGAGTGGTGGCCTCTGGGTTAGTGCTGCCCAGTAGAACGGTGATGTGAACCACCTGTGGAATTTGAGACGTTCTAGTAGTCACATTTAAAAAAGGTGACACAAAATAGGTGAAATTGTCCTAAATGTTACCATTTCAACCCAGGTCTCCTGCATTGCAATCAGATTCTTTACCATCCGAGCTACCAGGGAAGCCCATAAAAATATGAGCGAGATATTTCCACATTTTTGTTTTTGCTGTTTTGTTTTTATTTTTGCATGTTCTTTACCATCTGTTGCGGACTTGTTAATAAAGACGAGTCGCATTTCAAATGTTCAGTAGTCACATGAATGTATTGGACACATAATGCCTCACTTGAACCAAAGTCCACACTTATCCCACAAATGTCGGCCACCGGGAGGACAAGAGCAGGAGAAAAGTCACAGGCACATCTCAGAAAGAACGGGAAAGGACTAGCCACCCAGCGTCAGTGTCTTCCCCCTTGTGTCATCAGCTGTCCCTCCTCCTCCCCCGGAAGTGAAAGGTGAAGAGAGGAGCGGTACTTTCCTTCTCAGGACCAATCGGGGAACGTCCTCCTCTGCAGGCCTGGGTAGTAACTGTGCAAAGGACAGGAAAATGGTTCCTGCCACACATACTAAATGAAGGTCAAGCTAACAATAAATTATAAGACCTCAGGCGTTATCTGTCATCTACAGAGATCACTGCACGTGCTGTGTAATAACAGTGGTAATAGCTCCCATTTATTGTTCACTTATTATGTACCAGAAGCTGGCTCTCCACTTGACCTTCTCTCTAGTTATCATCACAGTGACCCTGCAAGGTTGATATTACATCTCAGTTTGAAATGAGCACATTGAAGGTTAGAGGTTAAGTAATTTGTTCAAGGTCAGAAGCAACTTAGTAGCTGAGTCAGAATTCCAATCCTATTCTTATCTGTTTAGTGTTAGAGGTCTTCAGGAAATGATAATCTTTTTTCCTCAGGGAGGCACCCACTATTTTCTGAAGCAGATTGGATCCATTGATGTTATTTCTTATATGGAGTCCACATCTGCCCCTTATCTGGTCTCTTTTTTGTAAAAAGAAATAGAACCACTTCCTTCCTTGCTCTTTGAGAAATGGAATAAAAATACCATATATCCCCCAAGACTTTCATGCCCCGTTTCTTCTTTATTCCTCAGATAGCCTGGATTTCATGTGTTTCATTTATAATCACTTTTTCCTTGACACAATTTATGTGTGTGCTTCTTCTTTTAAAAAAAAAAAAAAAAAAGAAACGAAAAAGTAAAAAAAAAAAAAAAAAAATTGCCTCCATGTATTACTTTTCCTAGTGCTATTGTAACTGATTACCACACCCCTCAATGCTTAAATAATATCATTAATTGTCTTTAATTTTGTAGGTGAGAGGTTGGGCAGGGGTCTCTCTGGGCTGAAATGCAGGTTTAGGAAGGGCTGCTTTGTTGTTGGAGGTTCCAGGGGAGAATCCAGTGGTGAGTGAAGGAAGTGAAACTCCCTTCTTTGGCTCGTGGCCCCTCTCCTCCATCTTCAAAGCCGACAACACTGCCTCTCTCCGATTCTCTGTCTTCACATGCTTCTCTCCAACCAAAGCCAGGAAAGGGTCTCACTTTCAAGGACTCACGTGAAAAGATGGGAGCCTGCGTGGAAAGCCCTGGATAATCTCCCCATTGCAGGGACTGGACCATTAATCACATCAGCAAAGTCCCTTTGCCGTTACCATAGCATGTTCGCAGATCCAAGGATTAGGATATACCTCTTTGGGGACTGTGATTCTGCCACCCTTTACTTTTATATGTAATAAGGTTTTAGACACTTCAGTTCAGTCATGCATTTGTGTCCTATTCTTTGTGACCCCCTGGACTGCAGCACGCCAGTCCTCCCTGTCTATCACCAACTCCTGGAGTTTACTCAAACTCATGTCCATTGAGTCGGTGATGCCATCCAACCATCTCATCCTCTGTCGTCCCCTTCTCCTCCCGCCTTCAATCTTTCCCAGCATCAGGGTATTTTCCAATGAGTCAGCTCTTCGCACCAGGTGGACAAAGTATTGAAGTATCAGCTTCAACATCACTCCCTCCAATGAAAACTCAGGACTGATCTCCTTTAGGATGGACTGGTTAAATTTCATTACAGTCCAAGGGACTCTGAAGAGTCTTCTCCAACACCACAGTTCAAAAGCATCAATTCTTTGGTGCTCAGCTTTCTTTGTGGTCCAACTCTCACATCCATACATGACTACTGGAAAAACCATAGCTTTGACTAGACGACCTTTGTTGGTAAAGTAATCTCTCTGCTTTTTAATATGCTGTCTAGGTTGGTCATAACTTTCCTTCCAAGGAGTAAGCGTCTTTTAATTTCATGGCTGCAGTCACCATCTGCAGTGATTTTGGAGCCCCCAAAATAAAGTCTGACACTGTTTCCAGTGTTTCCCCATCTATTTGCCATGAGGTGATGGGACCAGATGCCATGATCTTAGTTTTCTGAATGTTGAGCTTTAAGCCAACTTTTTCACTCTCTTCTTTCACTTTTATCAAGAAGCTCTTTAGTTCTTCTTCACTTTTGCATATCTAAGGTTATTGATATTTCTCCTGGCAATCTTGATTCCAGCTTGTGCTTCCTCCAGCCCAGCGTTTCTCATGATGTACTCTGCATATAAGTTAAATAAGCAGGGTGACAATATCCAGCCTTGATGTACTCCTTTTCCTATTTGGAATCAGTCCGTTGTTCCATGTCCAGTTCTAACTGTTGCTTCCTGACCTACATACAGGTTTCTCAAGAGGCAGGTCAGGTGGTCTGGGATTCCCATCACTTTCAGAATTTTCCACAGTTTATTGTGATCCACACAGTCAAAGGCTTTGGCATAGTCAATAAAGCAGAAATAGATATTTTTCTGGAACTCTCTTGCTTTTTCCATGATCCAGCGGATGTTGGCAATTTGATCCCTGGTTCCTCTGCCTTTTCTAAAACCAGGTTGAACATCAGGAAGTTCACGGTTCACATATTGCCGAAGCCTGGCTTGGAAAATTTTGAGCATTACTAGCATGTGAGATGAGTGCAATTGTGCAGTAGTTTGAGCATTCTTTGGCATTACTTTTCTTTGGGATTGGAATGAAAACTGACCTTTTCCAGTCCTGTGGGCACTGCTGAATTTTCCAAATTTGCTGACATATTGAGTGCAGCACATTCACAGCATCATCCTTCAGGATTTGAAATAGCTCAACTGAAATTCCATCACCTCCACTAGTTTTGTTAGTAGAGATGCTTCCTAAGGCCCGCTTGACATCACATTCCAGGATGTCTGGCTCTAGGTGAGTGATGACACCATCGTGATTATCTGGGTCATGAAGATCTCTTTTGTACAGATTTTCTGTGTATTCTTGCCACCTCTTCTTAATATCTTCTGCTTCTGTTAGGTCCATACCATTTAGTTTCTTTGACTTTAAAGTTAGTATGTTTGATCTTAAATCAACTAAGATCTACTGACTTACATATAAGAAAGTATGTATGTATTATGGCACTACATCAGCTTTGTTTTTTTTTTTTTAATACCAAAATGGAAAAATGGTAAAGTATTGAAAAAAAAAAACCAAACCCTTAAAGCTGATGTAGTTCCATAATGCATACATACTTTCCTATATGTAAGTCAGTTGATCTTAGTTTATTTAAGATCAAACATACTAACTTTAAAGCCCAAGAAACTACATGCATGTCTTTCTAATTACTGGTGTGTGTGTGTGTGTATATCCACATTGATCTTTGTGTATACATTACAACAGTGAATGAAGATCTTTTGATCTTCATAATTTCTTTAAATTGAAAGGATGCATGCCAAATGCATGTTTGTCTCAGAAGACACTATTTCTGAAGATCCTTTTCTGAATGAAAAGTTCCTTTCTCATGTATTTTTTAGGACTATTTTTTAGAGCAGTTTTGGTTCACAACAAAATTAAGAGGAAGGTACAGAGGTTTCCTAGTTGTTCCTGCCCCTATACATGTATAATCTCCCCCACTTTCAAGATCCCTCATTAGGAGATACTTTGTTTTTTTAATTGATAAACCTACACTTGACACATCATCGTCACCCAAAGCCCATAGTTTACCTTACTGTTCACCTTAGTGTTGTTCTTTCTGTAGGTGTGGACAGATGCATAGTGACATTATCTAACCACATTGAATATCAGAGTATTTTCATTGCCCTAAAAATCCTCTGTGTTCTCCCTATTCATGACCCCCCCCAAACCCCTGGCAACCATTGATCTTTTTACTGTGTCCATATTTTTGCCTCTTTTAGAATGTTGTATAGTTTATGCTTTTATATAGACTATAGCTACATATAGTCATATGCTTTATATAGACTATAGCTGCATATAGTCATATGCTCCATAGCCTTTTCAGAATGGCTTCTTTCACTTAGTAATGCACGTTTGAGATTCTCTGTGTCTTTTCATGGCATGATAGTTTATTTCTTTTTAATGCTGAATAATATCCCATTGTGTGGATATATTGGTTTATTTATCCAATCACCTACCACAGGACATGTGGTCATTTCTAAGTTTTGGCAATTATGATTAGAGCTGTTGTAAACATTAATGTGTAGGTTTTTATGTGGATGTAAGTTTTCTGCTCCTTTGGATAAATACCAAGGAGTACAATTATATGGTAAGAGTGTGTTTAATTTTGTAAGAAACTTCCAAACTGTCTTCCAAAGTGACTGTACCATTTTGCATTCCCACCAGCAATGAATGAGAGTTCTTGTTTCTCCACATCCTAGCCAGCATTTGATGGTGTCAGAGTTCTAGATTTTGGCCATTCTGATCTGTGTGTAGTGGTATCTCACTGGTGTTTTAATTTTCATTTCCCTGAGGATATATGATATCCAGTATCTTCTTACATGTTTATTTGCCATCTGTATATGTTCTTTGGTGAGATGTGTTTTAAAGTCCTTGGCTCATTTTTTAACTGGCTTGTTTTCTTATTGTTGTTTTAAGAGTTCTTTGTATATTTAATATAACTGTAGTTTATCAGATGTGTCTTTTGCAAATATTTTCTTCCCGTCTGTAGCGTGTCTCTCACTTTCTCAACATTGTATTTCTCAGAGCAAAAGTTTTTAACTTTAGTAAAGTCTAGTTATCAACTATTTCTTTTATGAATTATGTCTTTGGTATTATATCTGAAAACTCATATCCCTACTCAGGTCATCTAGATTTTCTCCTATGTGATCTCTTAAAAGTTTTTAGTTTTGTGTTTTACGCTTAAGTATAAGGTCCATTTGTAGTTAATTTTTGTGAAAGATGTAGGTCTGGGTTTAGATTGATTTTTTTCCTTCCTTTTTTTGGCATGTGGATGTCCAGTTGTTCCAGCACCATTTGTTGAAAAAACTGTCTTTGCTCCATTGTATTGCCTTTGTTTCTTTGTCGAAGATCAGTCAGCTGTACGTATCAGGCATACGCATATGCTGTCCATTTCCCCCCTAAATTTTAATGGTGTTTGTTGTTGCTATTTTGTAATCATACTGAATTTGACTATTGGAGAAGGAAATGGCAACCCACTCCAGTATTCCTGTCTGGAGAATCCGATGGATTGAGAAGCCTTGTGGGCCACAGTCTGTGGGGTCACAAAGAGTCGGACACGAGTGAAGTGACTTTGCAAACTTGACTGTAAAGCATTACATTTACTCAGTTTTACAGGGTGACTGAATATTAACTCATAATTTTTTCTCCTATAATCTTATCAGTATTTTGCCTATTTATCTTTGGTTTTGATGTAGTCAACATTTGACTCATTTGATTCCAAACTGAGTGACTTTATCCATTCCAGATACATTCAGGAACTGTTTATGTGAGCACATTTTCAGTGCCATTGTTCTAGGTGCTGTAAACAGGTTTAAATAAAGACTGCCAAGCTCCTTGCCCTTTTGAAGCTCACAGTTGATTGGGATAAATGTATGAATACATATCAAATGAATTTATAATTGAATATAAGAAGTATCATTAAGGATATTAATAAATGCCATGTGTTCAAAGGAAGAGATAATCAGTAAATGTTTATTGAATGCCTTCTATATTCCAGGCATATATTTGTTACTAATGCTACGTAGTAGTGATTATTTCAGGGTTTTTAAATGTGCAATATATATTGCTCTCATCTGACCTTCAGCTAGATTGTATGTATTATTACAGTTGTAAACATTATCCTTCCATTCCTGTTCTTAAATGCATTTTCATTTAAGGCACCATTTTCTTCTATTTTCCAGGGTGAGAGTTTTGTTTGATAAGCATATCCTATCTTGTCAAAAATGCAGAAAGCCAGGAGCTTAGGAGATAAGCAAAAAGGAGCAAATCTAAAAAAGAATTGTCTTTCCCATGTGATTGTCAAAGGCACAGAATAAAGGGAGCAGGTAGAATACGCAAAGGATAGAAAATAGTTTTTGAAGCATAATATGATGTAATATAATTTATTCGTAAATAAAACATAGACAGTCCTATGAAAAATGACCTGTTAGAAGACTCTAAGGAAAAGTAAGGCTGGCCTGTTAAAAGTCTTATGTCGTCTTTATGTTTCCAAAGTTGATTATTTGCCCACTTGCCCTTTTTCCATTTATGAAAAGTGAAAAATCCACAAATTTCCCTAGAAGTCGTTTCCTATTTGGCACAGGATCTCTTCCAGTAGGCATCATTGGCTACTTTGTTCATTCATTGACCAGATGTTTTTTGAGTCAATGAATAGGCTGGGAAAGACAGCCTGTGCGATGACCCTTAATGATCTTGACCTTCCAGTGTTTAATCCTCTGTGTGATCTCCTCCCTTTGAGTGTGGACTAGACTGACTTAATTCACTTTTAACAAGCAGAATATGTACAGCAAAAGTGACGGGATGCCCTTTACAAAGTAAGTTCTGAAAGTTCTGACAAGACTGTGGCTTCTTTCTTGGGTGCCGTCTCCCCTCCTTGGGTCATGCACTCTTGGGGAATCGACGCACCTTGTTGTGAAGAGCCCCAGATGGCGAGACCAAGGATGCCAGTCACCATGGAGTAACTGTGGTTATGCATCTCCTGCCACCCAACCAAGCGACCTGATGAAACTGCAGAACTGACCAGTGGTTCATTTCTAGCCTCGTAAAAGATCTTAATCCAGAGAGGCATCTAGCTAAACCATACCAGATTCATGAATCATAGGAACTGTGAGATAATCAATGTTTTAAGCTTCTAAATTTGGGTTATTTGTTATCCAAGACTGAAAAAACACCATAAGTGCCTCCTGTGTATCAGAAATTGTTCTCAGTGCTAGGAATATAGCTGTAGTCACATTCAGAAGAGTTTTGTTGCCAAGCAGACAGCCTATGTTTAACAGGCCCCTTTGGCTGCTTCCTCAAGGAGGGATTGTGGGTATGGCATCCACTCTGAGTATTGTGACCTGTAGAAGAAGCAGCCTGAGAATTGGCCCTTAGATTGTCTGTCAACATCACCCTGTAACAATAAGAGGGACTAATGTTTTCTTCTGAAAGTCTTTCATAGTCAACTAGGCTAACAACGGATGTAGATTAACCGTTTTCCTCTTCAACTCCAGCCCTCAAATAAGATACCATAAGAAGGGGAAGGTGGTATTTATTGTAATGTTACTCTGTGAATTGTCCTGCCACCTCTGTGAAATAAATATTTGTATCATCATTTTAAGAGATAAGAAAATTAAAGCTCAAGGATGTTAAATGACTGCTCATGAGACTGTGGCTCATGAGACTGTGGCTCATGAGCTAGATGTGACCAAGTCAGGATTCGTGAATAGGCCTGCTCCCCAAATCTTGCTTCCCACGGCCTCCGTCAACTGAGAAATTTGACTGCAAAAGCCCATCTTGGGTACTCGTGATTATTGGCTTGACTGGCAAGCTGAAAACTCATTCTCTGTTTGTGCTTGGAAATTATTTCAAATTGGCTATAGTAATAATTTAGTAAGATTGAAAATTGGCCAAAAGACCACGTTCGCCATCCAGTCATAAATGATGATGCCTCTGTTGCCGAGGAGCAGTCTGGCGGATGCTCAGCTGCTGTGTGTTTCTGCAGCCCTTGCAGGCTTCTCCATGAATAAAGCACAAGAAAGAGTACACACTCCTTCCTGGGAGGCTTGTGGGCTCTAAATTCACAGGGGGTGGATGTCTTGGGGAAGACAGAAGAATAAATAAGCAATCTTAGAATAATGTACAGCAAATACCAAAGTGTATTTAACATTTAGAAAAAAAAAGAAAGGCGAAAAATCCAAAAATCACCTCCCTGCTGAAATGTTATTCTGTGCCTGGCTGACTTCAGGGTTCTGAATTTTTCGTTGTTCAACCATAAATCTTCAGTGATGTGGGTCCCCCTCTCCTCCTCCATTCTTTATTCATCCTACGATCCCTTCTCTCATTTATTAAGTACCTTTTAAACTTATAAGCAGATTTATCTTCTAATTGCCATTTTATGAATACTTTCTCTTGCCTGGGTAGTAAAGGGATTTATAATGGAAAGTCATGCCCTCTCCACTCAGCTGGTGCCAAAAGCTTTTCAAGTTACGGTACCCAAAGGAAGATCCCTGTCTAATTGCAGCCACCTCAGGATGCTGGTTGTTTCTGCCTACCATCAGGGGGAACTCTTCACAGATGGAGACGGTGAACTAATATAGTAGTGAAGGATTCAGAATTGATATGATCGACGACTTGTAATGTGGTAGCAGTGAGTTAAAAATGGTTAACAGTTAGTTGATGGGACCACCCAGGAAAGGCCTCATAGTAGATGAGGTATTTGAGCCCAGTCTTAATAAATGAGGGTGTTGGTCATGCAGGGAAAAATTAAAAGAGGAGGGGCATTCCAGGTAGATGTGGCAGTTTGGTACAGGCACGGGATAATCTAGTGCCTTCAGTTGACTACAAGACATATGATATAGATAGAAGTATCTTGATGAGGCTACAGAGAGAAGAAAGAGCCTGGTAATGAATGAATGCTTACCTGGCTAAAGGTTTTAGACTATCCTGAGACGTAAATTTTAGGCTGGGTAGTGACATTCTCAGATTCTTGCTTTAGAAAGATCACCTTGGTGATGATCAGAGAAAGGAACAAAAGGCACCAGCTTGGGCACAGGGAAACTCCAGTGTGAAGGGCAGTGTGGTATTTTATGGGAGAGATGAAGATGGACCAGAGAGGCATTGACACGAGACTGACTCAGTTTGTGCTAACTACTGTAAATGCAGGCATGTGTGCTATATCTCTGCTTTCATAATGCATTTCTGTAAACATCCTTTGAGGATGCTATTTATCCTTTTGGTCACTGAATCACCTAGCGAGTTCCTTAATCATACTAGAACCAGCTTTTTGCCCAGCGTATGTCATCTGATGAGCGAGTTTTTCATTCCACCCGTATGTGTGGAAGACTATGATGAATTGATGCCAGTTATCAAATGATAAAATTTCCATGAGAAGAACCGAGTAAAACACTTTTAAATTAACACTGACCCTGGAAAATCTGGAAAATTCCCTCCATGAATATTGTGGCCATCCCTTCATTCTTTCTGGAATTATTTCTCCACTGATCTCCAGTAGCATATTGGGTACCTACTGACCTGGGGAATTCATCTCTCAATGTTGTATCTTTTTGCCTTTTCATACTGTTCATGGGGTTCTCGAGGCAAGAATACTGAAGTGGTTTGCCATTCCCTGGCCTAACAGAAGCAGAGGATGTTAAGAAGAGGTGGCAAGAATACACAGAAAATCTGTACAAAAAAGATCTTCACGACCCAGATAATCATGAAGGTGTAATCACTCCCACTCACCTAGAGCCAGACATCCTGGAATGTGAAGTCAGGTGGGCCTTAGGAAGCATCACTATGAACAAAGCTAGTGGAGGCGATGGAATTCCAGTTGAGCTATTTCAAATTCTAAAAGATGATGCTGTAAATGTGCTGCACTCAATATGTCAGCAAATTTGGAAATCTCATCAGTGGCCACAGGACTGGAAAAGGTCAGTTTTCATTCCAATCCCAAAGAAAGGTAATGCCAAAGAGTGCTCAAACTACTGCACAATTGCACTCATCTCACATGCTAGTAAAGTAATGCTCAAAATTCTCCAAGCCAGGCTTCAGCAATACATGAACCTTGAACTTCCAGATGTTCAAGCTGGTTTTAGAAAAGGCAGAGGAACCAGGGATCAAATTGCCAACATCCGCTGGATCATGGAAAAAGCAAGAGAGTTCCAGAAAAACATCTATTTCTGCTTAATTGACTATGCCAAAGCCTTTGACTGTGTGGATCACAATAAACTCTGGAAAATTCTGAAAGAGATGGGAATCCCAGACCACCTGACCTGCCTCTTGAGAAACCTATATGCAGCTCAGGAAGCAACAGTTAGAACTGGACATGGCACAACAGACTGGTTCCAAATAGGAAAAGGAGTACATCAAGGCTGGATATTGTCACCCTGCTTATTTAACTTATATGCAGAGTACATCATGAGAAACGCTGGACTGGAAGAAACACAAGCTGGAATCAAGATTGCCAGGAGAAATATCAATAACCTCAAATATGCAGATGACACCACCCTTATGGCAGAAAGTGAAGAGGAACTCAAAAGCCTCTTGATGAAAGTGAAAGTGGAGAGTAAAAAAGCTGGCTTAAAGCTCAACATTCAGAAAACGAAGATCATGGCATCCTGTCCCATCACTTCATGGCAAATAGATGGAGAAACAGTGTTTATTTTTTTGGGCTCCAAAATCACTGCAGATGGTGACTGCAGCCATGAAATTAAAAGACGCTTACTCCTTGGAAGGAAAGTTATGACCAACCTAGATAGCATATTCAAAAGCAGAGACATTACTTTGCTGACAAAGGTTCGTCTAGTCAAGGCTATGGTTTTTCCTGTGGTCACGCATGGATGTGAGAGTTGGACTGTGAAGAAGGCGGAGCGCCGAAGAATTGATGCTTTTGATCTGTGGTGTTGGAGAAGACTCTTGAGAGTCCCTTGGACTGCAAGGAGATCCAACCAGTCCATTCTGAAGGAGATCAGCCCTGGGATTTCTTTGGAAGGAATGATGCTAAAGCTGAAACTCCAGTACTTTGGCCACCTCATGCGAAAAGTTGACTCATTGGAAAAGACTCTGATGCTGGGAGGGATTGGGGGCAGGAGGAGAAGGGGGATGACAGAGGATGAGATGGCTGGATGGCATCATTGACTCGATGGACGTGAGTCTGGGTGAACTCTGGGAGTTGGTGATGGACAGGGAGGCCTGGCGTGCTGTGATTCATGGGGTCGCAAAGAGTCGGACATGACTGAGCGACTGAACTGAACTGAAGCCAGGTTTGAGGAGACACACTACCTTTGCCATGTGACACATCGGTGTAGAGTTAGAGAGATGAGGATGGCAGGTGAGTTTCGAGTGCTTATAAGGGGCATGTAAAATGCCTCTTTTATCCCCCCAAACCATCTGAATTTCTCTGCATTGCCCCCACATTGAGGTGTCAGGATGGGGCTGTGTGATGACAAGGCTCAGCCAGGGCCACAGTGAACTGGGGAAGTGACTTGCTGATTTCATAAAGCATAAGGGTGGGGCCGCCTGCGGAGGAGGTCTATATAGGTATGCTCAGGGGATATGGAGCAGACCACTACAGGTCTTCAAAATGGCAAAAGACAACTGCAAGTGGAGCAAGGGCAAGGGTATTCAGAGCATTCTCACAGCCTGAAGATGGGGGTTTCAGACTGGAAACTAGAAAACTGAGGCATGCTACCTGAACACTGAGAAAAGGAGGTGGGATGGAAGTTTTCTGGTAGGTGACCCAGCATTAAGTGGTTTTCCAGGTGCTCTAAGACCACCTTGTGGGATTCCCTGGTGGCTCAGAAGGTAAAGCATCTGCCTGCAATGCAGGAGACCCGGGCTAGATCCCTGGGTCAGGAAAATCTCCTGGAGTAGGAAACGGCAATCCATTCCACTACTCTTGCCTGGAACATTCTATGGACAAAGGAGCCTGGTGGCTACAGTCCATGGGGTCACAAAGAGTCTGACACGACTGAGTGACTTGACTTTCTTTCTTTCATGTTGTAGGAGGAAAGTGGAATGATCCTCATTTCCACAGACACTTAAATACAGACTAATTATCAAGGAGGGATTTTGGGCAAGATATTCGAAACTAGATAATGGTGAAAGGTGAGAGATAACAGAATGAAAGCCTGAATACGGTGGCTGTGAAGCCAGGTTTGGAGGAGACACACTACCCCTGCCATGTGACACATCAGTGGGGAGTTAGAGATGAAGATGGCAGATGAGTTTCGAGGTCTCCTCAGGGGCATTTAAAATGCCTCTTTTATCCCACCAAACCCTCTGAATTTCTCCCTGTCCTCCCCTAGAATTGTCAGGATCGGGCTTTGTGATGCCAAGGCTCACCCAGGGCCACCATTGGCTGGGGAAGTTATTTGCTGAGCTCATAAATCATAAGGGTGTGGCCCCCTCAAGAGGAATATATATAGGAGTGCTCAGGGGCCCTGGAGCATACCACTGCGAGTCTTCAAAATGACAAAAGACAACCCCAAGTGGAGCAAGGGCAAACGTATTCAGTGCGTTCTCACAGCCTGAAGACAGGGGTTTCAGACTGGAAACTACAAAACTGAGGTGAGCTAAGTGAACACTGAGAAAATGAGGTCGGATGGAAGTTTTCTGGTATGTGCCCCAGGATTGAATGGTCTTCAAGGAGCTTTAAGTCCACCTTGTGGAGTTCCCTGGTGGCTCAGAAGGTAAACCGTCTCCCTGCAATGCAGGAGACCTGGGTTCAATCCCTGGTTCAGGAAGATCCCCTGCAGAAGGAAATGGCAATCCACTCCAGTACTCTTGCCTGGAAAATTCCGTGTATGGAGGAGCCTGGTGGGCTACAGTCCATGTGTTCGCAAAGAGTCAAACATTACTTAGTGACTTCACTTTCTGTCTTTCACTTTGTAGGAGGAAAGTGGATGAGATAGTTGGGTGACATCACCGACTCAATGGACATTAGTTTAGATGGACTCTGGGATTTGGTGGTGGACAGGGAGGCCTGTGTGCTCCCTCCATGGGGTCACAAAGCGTCAGACTCGACTGAGTGACTAAAGTGAACTGGATTGCAAGAAGATCAAACCAGTCAATCCTAAAGGAGGTCAGCCCTGAATATTCATTGGATGGACTGAAGCTGAAGCTCCAAATTTTAGCCACCTGATGCAAAGATCAGATTCATTGGAAAAGACCCTGATGCCTGGTATAGATTCAAGGCAGGACGAGAAGGGGATGGCAGAGAATGAGTTGGTTGGATGGCAGTACTGGCTCAATAGACATGAGTTTGAGCAACTCCAGGGGTTGGTGATGAATAGGGAAGCCTGGTATGTTGCAGGCCATGGGGTCACAAAGATTTGACATGATTGACCGACTGAAGAGAACTGAATTGAAATATTTCTAGGAGAATGGGATATATATGTGAATTCTGGCTCCAGCTTGATTAAGTATGCTATTAAGTAAGATTTGTTGGAACAAATCAGATAGAGAAGTCTCCCACAAGACCCACCCTCCCCCAAATAATATCTCCTGAATTTCTAAGTGGTGGCACTGCACTTGGTCTAGTATAGTATTCCCAGGGTTAAGATTGCAAAAGCTCATTGAGGCCAGAATCACATTAGCTTATTAAATATTGAAAAGTGTCCCTGTGGTCTGCAGGAAGGTCTAGAGCTGCTCCCACCAGCTCAGAAAGCCAGGTCCTAGCCCTGAAATCTCTGTTTGATTCTCCTCTCCATCTTCCTCCTTCTAATCACCAACCTGTAGCACTCTCTGTCACTTGCCCTGGAAAGGTTCTTTGTTCTTGCAGTCTTCGTCATCTTCCAAGAATGCATGTACATTGTCCATATTTTGAACTGTCTGCTGATTGAATGAAAACATTTGAGGAATGGAAATGTGAGCCTGCAGAGTGGCCTGAACGGAAACTTCTTGATTAAGTTCCATAGAGGGAACCTGCACTACCTTCTGGCTAAGTTGAATGTTAGTGATTTGAATCACATCGAATGTGTCAGCCAGGAGATGAACATTTTCTCTCTGAAACTGGCACTAAAGGCTTTTATATTACTTCACTTTGGTTGTACCTCTTCTCCAAGGTGTCCTGTACCTGGTACTGTTGCCTCCAAATATTCTCAGTTATGCATGTCTTGGGTATGATGTGATGGAGAACAGACTCTGTCTTTTATTCTTGGCTAAGACAGAAGGTCAAGAGGTTTTGTTTCTCTAGTTGGTAGAGGACTTAACATCTACCCTCTCTATCAATCCTGGGGATATGTGTCTGGCATGGCTGCAGGTGTTAACGGTGAGCTTGCCTGGAGTTGTGGTTTTGCTGCTCACAACAGCCCTTGGTGTGGTTGAGGACCACGTGCATCTCCATGGGTTGGAGACCTTCAGTTTGGATTGGGGTTGTATCCCTATATTTTTAGGATATGTAGATTGCAAGCTAGAATGGTGGTCTCCTGGGGTTCTCAGGAATCGAGAGGGCTGGTGATAAGAGTGGCGGCCATACACTACAAATTCTGCCATGGAAATGGTGACACAAACACGCCTGGTCAACTGTCTTGTGGAGAGGCCCAGGTGGCTGCAACGGTTTTGGAGGGTTTGTTATCCTCTAGGCTGCCCCATGGCTACTGCAGCTTAGTGTCTGGGTTAGGGAAGGTGTAGGTTGGCATGGTTACCACAACTTCACACTTTTGTGACTTCCCCAAAGCAGTAGGCAGCAATGCCTTGGTCACTACCCTTTTTCTCCCCAGGATTTAAAAAAGATGTGTGGGAAGGATAAACGGAGAGGCCTGTATCTTTTCCACAAGGTCAGGCTGCTTTCCTTTGTGCTTATTTTCTTCTACCATTTCCTGTAAATTATGCTCATTTTAATGTTTCCTATGTCACCTTTACCCATGAAGTAGGAATAAGTTCTAACCCAGCTGAATCTCTAAACAAAGAATGAAAACTCTTAGGGAGCACTAGGACTTTGTGAGGATTATCAGTTGATGGGTAGGAGAATTCTTTTCCAGTTTCCATTCCCTGAAAATCTATGTAAGAAAAGGTGGATACTTTTGGAATTGACAGATTCTTTTCAAGAGAGATGCATAAATTGTTTTGCTAAAGCTGCCATAACAAAGTGTCCCATACCAGGGAGCTTCAATAAATGTTTTCCAAACTTCTGAGGATCAAGCCAGTAACTAAAGAGTCAGCTGATTTGTTTTCATCTGAAACCTCTTTTGGATTTTTAGTGGCCATTTTCTGGCTTCGTCTTCACGTAGTCATGTTTCTGTGTTGTCTCTGACCGATCTCCTTTTCTTACAAAGTGCCAATCGTATTAACCCAACTACCTATCTAAAGGTCCTATTTCCAAATAGGGTCAGAAAGAAATTATAATTTACTCACAGTTTGACTAAAGTACAGAGAGTTAGAGCTTCAACATACAAATTTGGAGAGAACACAATTTATTGCATTCTATTGATTTTCTTCTTTCCACTTGGTACTGCTATATATGCATCTGTTTCCCAGGTTCACCCCAGTAACCAGGTATCCCCAACCCAGAAAGCAGCTGGTTAAGAAAAATGGGTTGTCCAGGGGTAATGTAGGTGAAACAAAAATTCAAAATTTCTTACCAACCCAGAAATCCTCACCACAAAGACATAAGGGAAGGAAAACATTTTTGTTTTTGAATGAATATTAAACCATAATGTGATGCTCATGATATGGAAACTACTAAAAATCATAAAGACAAAAGGTATACTGTATATGTGTATCCTAGCATCTCAGTTCATTACAGAATTTTCAAAATAATAAGTAGTCTTTAAATAAGACCTGATGACAACATTTTTCAGTTTGTTTCAGTTTGTCCTAAAGTCACTTGGTAATTGAGGTGACCATCAGCCTTTCCTAGTTTGCTTTATTACAGAAGAAGGATAAAACACATTCTCATACTTTGATGAGAGAATCTGGTTTTGGAATGAGGCATTCTCTCAGATAGTCTGCTACCCTCCAAAGACTTGAGATAAGGTGCTACTGTTACCAAATACCCATGTGCCCAACATAGTTAAGCTAAGCAATGTCAGAACATCGGCGTTTAAAACTGAGGGATTTTTTATTGCAGGGCATGAAAGGAATCGGGTGGCTTACACCTTTAAAAAAGGCTAACTTCCCAAAAGCTTTCAGCAAAGCCCACTTATAGGAAAGGTGAGGGAAGAGTGTGATTAGCTGTTTCAAACTTCTTCCTGTAGATCCTTTGTTCTTGAGGTAAAGTCAGGGTCAGGTAATGGTGCTCCTGTAAACCTCCATAGAAACAAATATTATTCCCTATCCTGAAAGGAAAGGACCCAAGTTTGACTTTCACCTTGCAAGGTCCTGCTTAGGAGGATGGTGTCCCTGTGCAGGCTGGCTACCCTGTCTGGGTGCATTCATCTAGCACCCATTCTTGGTCCTCCCACCAGTGCCCAGTCCCAGCTGAGGAGGCAACTCTCAGTTCTGTGCCCTCCACTTACCAAGATCCCCATACCAAACCCCGCCATCTTCAATGAGGGTACAGGTGCCTGGTATGCAGCTGGGCTTCAGTCTCCTCAGTTTAGCCAAATAGGGCACTGGGTCCCACAAACAGTGACCCATGCAAATTGCCACAACCATTAGGTCATGAATGTGGGGATGGGACACATTGGCTAGTGCTTTGAAACATGTCATGTCAGTGAGTGGCTCACGCAAGGACTCTAAGCCTCCGCAAGACCCAGCCGGTTCAGAAACTCTGCTGCTCACTACCCAGCCCAAGGCCAGAGACTTTCACTACACTCTGCTGAGAGGCTGACTGTTGGTGGAGTTGGACTTCAAACTTCACTTGTGTTCTTGTCCTAAGGGCTGCCATTCCATGTCCATCCTGCTTCTATTACAGTCTTCCTTGAAGAGATTATTTAACCTATGACCAAAAGTTGGTAACCTGGATCATCATGGTCCATTTCCACTAGCTCAGAAACCACGTTCCACTCTGTTTCTATAACTCAGGTATTTTAACAATGTCATGTGATTATAAAATTTTTGTCTTCTGCTAACCTAGTATTTTACCTAGCATAATGTCCTCAAGGACATATATATTGCCAGCAGGGGAACCATTTATTTATTCACTGTTGGAAGTACAGTTGATTTGTCATATTTTTAAACATGTTATTGTTGTAAGTCAGTCAAGCTGAACCAATTTCATCTGTACATATATCACTTCATTTTTGGATTTCTTTCCCATTTAGGTCACCATAGATCACTGAGTAGAGTCCCTTGTTTTATGTTTTCTTTCAAAATGTATTTATTTTTCATTTTAATCTGAGGATAAATGCTATACAATATTGTGATTATTTCTGCCATATATCAACATTAATGAGTCATAGGTATCAATGTGTCCCATCCATCGTCAAGCCCCTCCCACATCCTTCCTTACCCTATTCTTCTAGGTTGTTCCAGGGCACTCGCTTTGGATGCCCTGCTTCATGCTTATGAAAACCTGAATGATGATTTTCCTGCATGAAATATGTAATATTCTATATTTCACTTTAGAAAATATGAAATAAGAAATCTGTTTCATGTTTAAAAATCTACTTGTATATTTCATTCATCATATACTGAATCTTGTATGTTTCACATATGGATATATATACACACAGTTTTTCCTTCCTGAATATGGAATTCTAGATATTTCACATATTAAAGCTGAGCCTACATGTTCCTGGCTGAATTGTGAAATTGTATACATCCTATATGAACATATCAGTTAAGTTTTACTGACATGAAGAATGCAATTAAGATATGGGGAAGCAATATGAATTTGGAATTAGCTCTATTTCAAAAATGAAATTCTGGCCACCACTGTTTCTTCATGAAATGTGGAATTCTTTCTATTTCTCATTTATATCAAGACAACGATTTTCCCCCATGAAATATGGAATTCTTTGTATTCTCATCTATATCTAGACAACGATTTTCCCCTATGAAATTCTCTGTATGTCCTGTATCAAAATCTAGGCACTAATCTTCCTTCATGGAAGTTGGAATTCTCTATATTTCACATCTGAAGATCAGAATGGAGATTTTCCTATTTTCCTAAGAAATAAGGAAATCTCTGTATTTATGTGAGCCACTGGTACTTCAGCTACTTAAACACCTGTGTTCCCTGTTTCCATTTGTGTCCCTATGCCTGGAGCTGACAGATGTTGGGCCAGGTGTTCCAGGAAGTTTTGGTTAGGGGGTGCCATGTGAGGGCCAGGCAGGGAGCCAAGGGAAGTGGTGTACTCCTTCCTCAGAGATTGGCTGCGTTCCCGACACTGCTCTAGCCTAATGCACAAGTTTTGGGATGGACTCTGCAGCACCTGACCTCCCCACCCCCACGTCCTGCCCAGGGCTTGCAGTTTGGATCCAAGGTGAGCACCTCTGTCCCTGAGGTACCCAGGAACCCTGTCTCACCTGTGTGGACTCCAGAGCACAAGTTGTTGCCTGCTGCCCCAGAGGCAATTTCAGGCTTGAGGAGGGTTGAAGCATCAGGTTCAGGTTCCTTGATTTGGCTGTTACTGGCCCTGCTGTCTCACTCGCTCGTCAGGATCTTCTACACTGTTGTTCATGCAAATGGATTCCGAGGACTCAGCCATAGCTTTGTCTTGAGCCGAGTTTGTCAGCTGGGTCACCGCTGCCAGAGTGCCCATTATTCCAAGGGGTGTGGTCCTGTGAGGAAAGGCCTTTAGGATTCATTTCATTGGTACCCGATAGGGTCTGGAGGTCAGGGTATAGAAGTCAGTCCCCTCTCTCCAACATATTACACGTGTATGATGTCACAAGGCTGTGGGAACAAGCGTGTCTTACATTCCCTGCTCATAGGCTGTAGGCAAGAAACCAATTGGAGGGGAGTGACTGAGGCTGGATGTGTATGGATGTGGGAGTTGGACTATAAAGAAAGCTGAGCGCCAAAAAGTTGATGCTTTTGAGCTGTGGTGTTGGAGAAGACTCTTGAGAGTCCATTGGACTGCAAGGAGATCCAACCAGTCCATCCTAAAGGAGATAAGTCCTGGATGTTCATTGGTAGGATTGATGTTGAAGCTGCAACTCCAATACTTTGGCCACCTGATGCGAAGAGCTGACTCATTTGAAAAGACCCTGATGCTGGGAAAGATTGAGGGCAAGAGGAGAAGGGGAAAACAGGATGAGATGGTTGGATGGCACCACCGACTCAATGGACATGGGTTTGGGTGGACTACGGGAGTTGTTGATGGACAGGGAGGCCTGGCGTGCTGTGGTTCATGGAGTCACAAAGAGTCAGCCACTACTGAGCAACTGAACTGAACTGACTGAGGATGTGGGAACCTGCTGTGCTTTGGTGTCTAGCTCCTTTGCAGCTCTGGGCCAATGCCAGGGCCACATGAAGAGTAAGACCAGAGGAAGGCAGGAGCACCCCAGGACCAACCTGAATCTGCTTAGTTGTGAGCCCAGGTCTTCAAGGCTCAGGGGCTCTGGACCCGCTGGCATGATGCAGCCATCTGGGGATGTTCACGGACCAGGTGGCACACCAGGCGAGGAGGCCGCCCTTATCAGGAGGCAGGGAGGTGGTGGAGGAAGGTGAGGCCCTGGAGGAGGGAGAGGTGTCGGGAATTGGGCAAGAGTTCCAGTTGCTGGTGGAAGACATCATTGAGGAGGTTGAAGTTGCTGGGGATTTTCTCCCCAGGACTTGGAAGTGACGAACCTGAAAGAATGACATTCGGACAGTCTCTTGCAAGGACTGACAAGTTTATTTCTGCAGTCAAGCCTTTTTATAGAAGCAGGAACAAAGAGCTTAGAGTATATAGCCAGCAGAGCGCATACATGGTTAACACCTAATCAGTAAAAATATTTCAAGGACAGCGTGCTCTAAGTGACCCATGTGCTTATCCCATAACCCGTTTTCTCAAGCAACATCCTTAATATTTATTATGAAATCTTGGCGCCGGGCACAACCAAAGGCAGGAGATGTTTTTCTGTCTGCAGCACACAAAGCCGGGGTACTTCTGGCCTTTTGCCATTTTCCCAAGGACTTCCTCCAACCGGCTATTTTGTACTGTGCTTCCCAACATATCCTCCTTTTGTTTTTAATTTAAGCATGGCAGCTGCTAGTTGGACTCTATTGTAGGAGGCACGGAGTCTTGAGTAGAGACATCTGTATCCTATACACAATGACAGAAAAAGCAGGGTGATTAATACATATATAAAAATGTTGCTTCCTGAAAACCAAGTTTGAGGGTCTAGAGACGATAGGGTTTTGGTTAAAGTATCATAAAATTGAGTGCTGTACAATTCCTTAGGTACTTTAACTTGAAAATTAGCAACTTGTTGTTTCAACAAATTGATGTCTAAACTTGAGTTATCTGTGAGATCTTGCAAATGCACTTTAACTTTATCCCAAGGATATTCAGTGCTATTATAGGGCATGTTAGTCAGACAAAAAGAAGTAAAATTCCAGTGACAACATATACGTGTTTGGAAAGTCAGTTGCTGCACTTGATCTCCTAAGTGGATAACCACAGTTTGTAACTCATTAATTCGTGTTTGTAATTGCTGATCTATTTGAGCTTGTCGAGTCCAAAGATCATGAGAGTCTTTTAGCCAAGCAGTGATAAAATCATGATTTTGTATAGAATTATGTAAAGCCATACCAGACAAAGTTCCTACAGTCACAATGGAGATAAGGCTTAAGATGCCTGCAATAATCCACCCAATGATGCGCTTAGATCACCTAAGTCCAGTTTTCAACAATACAGAAAGAAATACAGAATCAGTCCAAGGCTCAGTTAAATTTACAGGAAGCCATAACTCAGATCTTTGTTTAACTAGCGCAATGCTAGCATTGTGATATGAAATGGTGTGATTAAGGCAGGTATACAATGCACATGCAGTACAATTGACAATCTTGGCTGATAAGTCAATATCAAAATGCCCTACAATAAACAAGTACGGAAGGTGAACACATGATTGAATATAACCAGTACTATTGTATAGGAAGGTATAATTAGAAGGACGAAACATACCCACAGTCCCATAAACACTAGTGAAGTGCTCTAAGGCTGCTGGAATTTTCCAAATGTGCCATTGCTCTGGCCCCACAATGGGGACGACAATCCTGGGTCGTGGGGGTGATAAGCCCCCGTTATACTAATTCAGCAATATGTCCTTATCAGTCCAGAAACTTGTCTTAGACTTAGGAAAGCCTCCAATGCTTTATCTATTAAACCAGGAGCAATTATGATATTCCTCCTGCTCTTCAGAACAGTTTACAAACAACCCATGAGGTCCCCAGTCGACAAATTTAAATGTATGATTAGTATGATCTTGCTGAATTATAGAAACTTTCCCAAATTGGCCTCGACAATCAGACCAATGTAACGGTTGTATCTCCTGTTTTCTTCTCCAAGATACAGTATGACATGAAGGTTCCTCTGGTTGAAAAAGCGAGTTCGAATAGTTGGCTGTCTGGCCTGGATAATGTCGCTCAGAGCCATTAAGTAAGAAAGATGTCGTAGCAAACATTCCCAGATGCAAAGCAGTCCCATTATTGGCAGAGTATGCCCACCACTGTGGGAAGATAGTCATGCAAAGGGGATGAGATCCGAAACAGATAGGCAAGGTTTTGAATCCCACGGAAATGTTGATTGGTTTTCCCTCATCTTCTTCATGAATTGGTCGCTTTATGGACCAGGGACTTGGAAAATGCATGCTATCATTAGTAAAGATCATAGGGGCTTTATCTACCCAATCCACTATGGAGAGAAGTGGTGGGTTGGGTATGTATTCCCAATAAATATATTCTGCACTTACCCCAGAGGAACAGGAAAGAACAGCTAACATTGCCAGAAACAGCTTATCTGGAGTCATAGGAGTTCCAGTACTCTTCAGTGTCTGCTCAGCCTGACGAGTCATGTTTTTCACTTGATCCCATGTCGGGTAAGGATTCAGACAATGGCGTTTACTCATTGGCTCCTCCAGGGTCATTGATGAGACCCTTCGCGTCAACTACATCACTTCCCGAGGGAGTCTGGTCTCGGGGTTCCTCTCAGTAATGGACATGGTGAAGGGGAACCCAGATTTCCTCTCCATCTGCAATGACAAGACCATAACCCTTGCCTAGGAGTTGTAAGATTCCTGGTAGCCACTGATTAAATTGCTTATACCATATTGGTGTATTGATTTCTAATTTGCTCTTTTTGTCTTCTGCAAAATGTCTATCTGCACGAGTATCAGAATTATTTTTTGTTAAGTTTTAAAAATTTAGGGAATAAAGAGTTAAAGATAATAATAATTGAGGGTTCATAGGATAAGAAGTGTATCTCCTCTTCCATAGTCCCCCTTTCTGTTTTAATAAATGAGTTTTTAGGGTGTGGTGGGCTTTTTCAATAATGGCTTGACCCTGAGGATTATAGGGTATTCCTGTAATGTGTGTTATGTTCCATTCTGATAAAAATGAATGAAATGAATGTGAGGTGAATGCAGGTCTATTGTCTGTTTTCAAGACAGAAGGAATCCCCATAATGGGGAAGGTGAGTAGGAGTGTGGAAATGGCATGTTTATTGGATTCTGAAGAGATAGGTATTGCCCAGATAAAGCCTGAAAATGTATCAATTGAGACAAAAAGCAAAGAAAACTTTCCTAAGGAGCAGTTAGTGAAATCAGATTGCCAAAGGGAGTTAGGCTGTTGCCCCTGGGGATTAATTCCTGAAATCGTAGTTCGTAAGTACAGAGGGGTGCAGACATCATAGGTTTTAATAAGATGCTGCACTTCAGTGAGAGGAATATGGTAGTTAGAGTGCAATCTGTTAGCATTGGTATGAAGATTAGCATGTTCGTCATTGGCAGACGTAAAAATGGGAGCTATGAGCCTGTCAACAGCATCGTTTCTTGCAACCAGAGGGCCAGGTAAACCTGAATGAGCACGTATATGTGCAATAAAGAAAGGTCCCATACATGAGCAAATTAAAGTTTGAGTCTGTGAAAAGAGAATATATAATTCTTCATCTAGGTTGTATAAAAAGGTGGTAACAAAATCAGGAAAAAGGGAAGCAAGGTATTTGGAATCAGTATATATGTTGCAGGATAATGGTTGAAGCGACAAAAGAGCATATAAAGCATACAGTTCAACTCTTTGTATTGAAGAATAGGTAGTGGGTAATTTCTCTTTGATATCAGGGCCGACAATTCCTGCTATGCCTTTCTTGTTGCCATCAATGAAATAGGTGGGTGCATTGGAAATAGGCTGGGATGCAATGATGTTAGTTACAATGAATTTAGTACATTGTAGAAAGTCTCACAATTTTCCTTTCGGCAGATGAAATGAGATAACATTCTGAAAATCACTTAATGCCATTTGCATGGTCAAGTTATATTGTAAGGCAATTTGCAATTCCTTTTTTGTCAAGGGAACGTGTATTGCATATGGATCAAATCCAGTCAAAGTTTGTATATGGCTTCTTCCTGACACAATTAAGTGCCCTATTTTCTTGATATATAATTTTTTTAGACTGTTTAGTGTGTAAATATACGCATTCTATTGGGCTATGCTGAGTTATAATTGCAGTGGGCGAATGTTCAGTGGGGAATATATATAAAGAAATTGGTTGATCATAATCTAGCTGAGTTGAAAAAGATTGTTGAATGCGTTTCTCCATTAAGGCCAGCTCTTTTTTGGCCTCTTTTGTTAGCTGCCTAGGGCTATTAGGGTCAGGGGATCCCTCTAAAATTTTAAATAGATTTTGTAAGGCATAGGTGGGGATGCTGACAGATGGCCGCAGCCAATTAATATCTCCTAGCAATTTTTGAAAATCACTCAGCGTGCATAGAGACTGCATAGAAATTTGAGTTTTTTGAGGTTTGATTTTAGATTCTTCCATAACATGTCCTAAATAATTAAAGGGTGCTTTCCATTGAATTTTATCTGGCACAACAAGCAGGCCATGATTTTGAAGAGTAGTAGTAACTTCATTGTATAACTGTTGCAAACAGAGTTCAGATTCCATAGAAAGAAGTATATCATCCATGTAATGAATTATAAATGCAGTAGGATATTTATCTCTAATGGGTTGTAATAAAACACATATGAGATATTGGCAAATGGTAGAAGAGTTCATCATTCCCTGAGGTAGCACCTTCCATTGAAATCTTTTAACAGGAGCCATGTGATTTATAGAAGGAACTGAAAAGGCAAAACGTTTTCTATCTTAACGGTGCAGAGGTATAGTAAAAAAGCAGTCTTGTAAGTCAATAATAACTACAGACCATCGTTTTGGTACCATAGAAGGGGAGGGCAATCCGGGTTGTAAGGGCCCCATAGGTAACATGGTATTATTAACATTTCTTAAATCTATCAACATTCACCATTTTCTTGATTTCTTTTTTATTACAAAAACAGGGGAATTCCATGGGAAAAATGAAGGTTCTATATGAGCTTTTTGTAATTGTTCATTTATTAATTGCGTAAGAGCTGCCAATTTTTCTTTAGTTAGGGGCCATTGAGGTGTCCATATTGGGGTATCAGATTCCCAATCGAGAGGCAGTGGTGTTAATTCAATGGCCCCCATTAAAAAGGTTCATTTAAAGACATTGTGGCTTTCGTTTGTTCAAGAAAATCCCGTCCCCATAAATTGATAGGGATATTAGTAATATATGGTTTAAGATAAGTTACAATTTGATCAGGGCCATACATTTGTAAATAGGATGCATTGACAAAAGTTTGTGTGGCATCAGTTTTATCCACTCCTGATAGTCTAGAAGGAGCCATAACCTTACCCCAATCAAGGGGCTATTCTGCAGCTCTAATGATTGAAATGTTAGTTCCGGTATTTAACATGCCTGTGAAATTTTTTCCCCGTATGTGTAAAGTAAGCATGGGTTTCTGATGTTCCTTTAATAAGGTGGATAGTGCAGCAGTAAGGTTGGTACTGCCAAAGCCTCCCTGCCGAACTTTATCAGATGCCTTCATTGGTTTGACATATGGCAAAAGTAATAATCGTGCAAAATGTTCCCCTTTTTGTAAGTATACATTTCCCATTTTCACAACATTTACTATAACATGTATTTCCCCTTCATAATCTTCATCCATAACATTGGTCAATACCACTAAACCTCTCATTGTGCAGCTATTACATCCCCAAATCAGTCCCATTGTCCCGGGTGCAATCGGGCCATAATATCCAGTGGGAATTTTGTGGGGGTTGTATAATTCTATTAGTTCCATATCATAAGGACTAGGTATATCAATGCAAGCACTGTAGCTGCTTGTAGCGTCATAATGTTAGGTGGTCCTTTTGTAGCAGGGCTAGGGGACGGCCCCTTTATCAGTTTCCCTGTTGTTTTTGTTGTGCATCGGGGTTCGAGGTGTTTCCATCCTTAACAAATTTAGAATGACATTCATTCAGCCAATGGAACCCCTTTTTACATCTTGGACATACTCCTCGGGGTCTCTTCTTATTAGAAGTAGTATTATTTTTTCTGGCCTGTGTTGGCATGCGACATTGTTTTTTCATATGGCTGGGCTTCCCACAGTTAAAACATTTGGTATTAGCAGCTTTCTGTACATTAAAGGTTTCCAATGTTGCCAATTTTGTTCTATGGGACATAGATCCGATATCCCTACATGCTTTCAAATATTCCATAAGAGAGCCAGTCAGCTCTCTTACACTGTTGGTGGGAATGCAAACTAGTTAAGCCACTATGGATAACAGTGTGGAGATTCCTTAAAAAACTGGAAATAGAACTGCCTTATGATCCAGCAATCCCACTGCTGGGCATACACACTGAGGAAACCAGAAGGGAAAGAGACACATGTACCCCAGTGTTCATCGCAGCACTGTTTATAATAGCCAGGACATGGAAGCAACCTGGATGTCCATCAGCAGATGAATGGATAAGAAAGCTATGGTACATATACACAATGGAGTATTACTCAGCCATTAAAAAGAATACATTTGAATCAGTTCTAATGAGGTGGTTGAAACTGGAGCCTATTATACAGAGTGAAGTAAGCCAGAAAGAAAAACACCAATACAGTATACTAACACATATATATGGAATTTAGAAAGATGGTAACAATAACCTTGTGTACGAGACAGCGAAAGAGACACTGATGTATAGAACAGTCTTATGGACTCTGTTGGAGAGGGAGAGGGTGGGAAGATTTGGGAGAATGGCATTGAAACATGTATAATATCATGTATGAAACGAGTTGCCAGTCCAGGTTCGATGCACGATACTGGATGCTTGGGGCTGGTGCACTGGGACGACCCAGAGGGATGGTATGGGGAGGGAGGAGGGAGGAGGGTTCAGGATGGGGAACACATGTATACCTGTGGTGGATTCATTTCGATATTTGGCAAAACTAATACAATATTGTAAAGTTTAAAAATAAAATTAAAAAAAAAAAAGAGCCAGTCTCTTGAATTGGTCTGAGCATGGATTGACATTCCTTATTAGAATTTTCAAAAGCAAGTTGTTTTAAAATAACATTTTGTAAAGTCACATCCTTAATAGATTTCTCAACTGCATCCTTTAATTTTCCTATAAATTGAGAATATTCCTCCTCATGTCCTTGAATAATCTTAACAAATGAACCATCAGAGTTAGTGCTATCAACCTTTGCCCATGCCCTGCAGGCAGTTTCTTTAATGAAATGTAACATCTCAGGGGTAATATTAGCTAATTGCACCATTACATCGGCCATAGTCCCTGTTCCAGTCAGTATATCATAAGTTAAATTGGCAGGGTTACCATGAGATTGCTGGTCAATCATCAGCTGTCGGGCCTCATCATTAACCCACATTTGCCACTGCAGTAATTGTTGAGGATTTAAAACCATCTTTGCTACTTGAAAAAAATCATATGGCATCCAATGGTTAGCCCATCCTCTGAAAAATTCTATACAGTAAGGAGAAGTAGGTCCATACAGAGTACATGCTTTCTTAAAGTTAGACAACATGCCAAAATCTACACCAGCCCAAGAATTTTGACCCTGGATGGGTTGATCAAATTGTATTGGGAAAGTGAAAGCACAAGCAGGCATCTCCCAAGGAGGAGTGAAGCGGTTAGTACGAGCAAGGTTAGCAACTGCAGTTACAGACAGAGCAGAAGGAAAAGCCTCAGATTTGGGCTGTCCACTGAACGAAATGACTTCCGCCTTAAGCAGTTTCGGTTTTGGCACATCCTTAATAGATACATCGTCAAGTTGTCTTTCCAGGGTTTGTGTTTGATTGAGCATGACATTCTTGCATTTCAAAGCGCCTTGCATGTCTTGTTCATCAAGCTCTTATTCATGCAAAGACCGAATAGTCTGTACCTCCAAATCAACATTATGTCCTTCAATTTGTTCTATGACAGCCTGTATGAGTGGCTAGGTAACCCACCATTGAGGAGGAATGTGAACTCCCTGCCGATATGCTTGCAAAACATTATTCTTAACCCTTTTCCATACATCAAGATCAAGCGTCCCTTCCTCCGGGAACCATGGATTATGTTCCAATAGTATATGATAGCAATCATTCAATTGATCTCCTGAAACATTAACACCGTTTTGTTTCAAAAAATGATGCATTATAGAAATGAAAGGAATTTTACTGCTACGTTGTCCCATCTTTCTGCAGGGGCTCGTCACTTTGCTCAGCCTTCCTTTCAAGTCCCTGTTCGGGTGCCACCTGCTGGGGATTTTTTTCTCCCCAGGACTTGGAAGCGACGAACCTGAAAGAATGACACTCGGACAGTTTCTTGCAAGGACTGACAAGTTTATTTCTGCAGTCAAGCCTTTTTATAGAAGCAGGAACAAAGAGCAGAGTGCGTACAGGGTTAACACCTAATCAGTAAAAATATTTCAAGGACAGCACGCTCTAAGTGACCCATGTGCTTATCCCATAACCCGTTTTCTCAAGCAACATCCTTAATATTTATTATTAAATCTTAGCGCCAGGCATAAGCAAAGGCAGGAGATGTTTTTCTGCCCACAGCACACAAAGCCGGGATACTTCTCGCCTTTCGCCATTTTCCCAAGGACTTCCTCCAACCGGCTATTTTGTACTGCGCTTCCCAACAGAAGTGGTGGTGGAGGAGGGGCAGGAGAAGGTGTCCTCGCAGGAGTGGGAGGAAAAGTCAGAGGAGAAGGGCCAGGAACATCCAAGGACAGAAGCCTCAAGTGGCCAGGCCCCACTGGAGGCAATGGAGGCATTGGCAGCCCTGCAGATGGAGCTGAGCTCCGTGAATGAGAAAGACCCCAAAGCCTATCTTCGGCTCCAGAGGAAGGACCATCAGAGGAGAAAAGTGTCCCTTGAATTAGAGAAGTGCCATCATCCAGGGCATCCCTGGCTTCGGGCCCAAAGCTGTATCCTTACTGCCACTTCTTAGGGGTCAGCTGCTTAGGAGGAGGAGAAGAAACAGGAGCAGGAGGAAGGGTCGGGGTGGGGGCACTGGCCAGGCAAAGGGGGGGCCAGGGAGTTGGGGGCTGCGGGTGTTGCAATCTCCAAAGACACAGTGCCAGCAGACCCTGGGAATCGCTATACCTGTGTCTGAGCAATTGACTATGGGAGGCTCCTTTTGGCTCACATCTGAATAGAAGCCAAACACTTTGGCGGGGAATGTATGTCATCAGTGACTAGAGACAGTGTGCCAGAGTAGCATTTCCAGAGACTTATTATTGGAATTGTGGGTTATCTGGTAAAGTAGCAGAGAGACTGGCCATCCTACAACCAATCCCGGTCAATCTGAGCCCTTGTGGTTGTGCCGACTCATGCAGTGTTAAACCCGGAGGTTGTCCACATGCAAGGTGGAGCTGGAAACGGCTCCTGTCCTCATAGGAAATTAGTGCCAGACAGCTCCAGACACACCCATGCCCCCTTGTGGAGATAGGAAGCAGGTCAGAGACCCAGGGCTCTCTTGTTAAATACACACGCGTGCACGCGTGTGCACACACACACACACACACACACTTTCCCTTGGAAAAGGTGTGCTACTGAGACTGCAGATCCTGACATTTTAAACAATTGAAATGCCACTACCCGGGACACACAGGCCAGGCATAGGTCAGGAGCAGTCAGAAACAAACCCTCCCTTGGTGGATGCAAAGAGGGGACACAGAGTGCCACAGGGGACCTAGAACTTTTAACATGTCTGATTGATTATGGGAACTGACTACTGTCATGCAGTTCCTGATCTTATGGGTGATGCCCTTGCTGTTCTGGTTAGCACAAATTGATACTTCGTCGTTCCTTGCAGCAGTCCCTAATCAGAATTGTCATTAGCACCAGGGATGGACTCTTCAGAGAAAAGGGTTGTCTGCTACACAGATCTTCTCCAAAAAGCTGAATGAATTTGGGGGTGAGGTTGGGATACCTAAGTGCTATGTTACTTGTAGCTAGGAGTGTTTGTTTCCAGAAATAAGCTAATTTTTAGAAGGTTGAGATGCTGCTTAGGGCCTTCCTGTTAGAAACAGCACCTCCTTGTGATAGTGCCTAGATATGCACAACCTTGGGGCTTGTTGGGCCTTCATACAGTCTAGATTGGCGGAACTGACTAGTGCTAGTAGAAAATTGAAGTCAGACAATGCCGGACTACTCCTTAGGCTAGCTTTTGTCATGCAGGCCTGTCACCTCTGGCATCTAGAGGCTCCTTGACCTAAAGCAGTTTGTGAACCACCCCCAGGTGACAGTCAGGATGAGTGACCAAGAAGACATGCTTAGCTACAGGAAACACTTGAAGGTCAGGCTGTGGACACCACAATGTGAAAGGGAGGTGACTGTGAAGGGGAGGGAACATGATTTATCCCTGCAAAGAGGAAAGGACAGCTCTCCTGTTAAGAGATTTCACAGCTCACCACCCCTCCACTTTGTCCTGGCAAGTGGAGGAACTCAGGTATCCACTGAGTGCTGCAAGATCATATTGTTCTTTTGGAACAACCAGCAATTCCAGAATGAAGTGACTGTTAAGGAGTATATCATTAGCATCACTGGTAAGAGGAAGCTCCCTGGATTTCAGGGGTAGGTGCCGGGAGCCAGCATGGGAGTTCCCACCCATGACAAAGGTCATGCAGAGAGGCCTGATATGCAAAGGCAAGTCAGGACTCGAGGGGCCCCCTAGACCTGCCTGAGCATCTACCCCAAAACCAGAATCTGTTTTACTACTCTACGACTTTCACCAACTCCTCTGACATTAACGGGGGGGCTATCCCCGACCACCTTTCTTTGAAGAAAATCAACTTAGAGCTCTACTTAATTAGCCTCCTGGGCATAATAGGAGTGTTTCAATCCAAACCCCTCAGATGGCTCTCTAACTTGCCTGACAGGTTTATCCGGACTCCTACAGCTACGCATATGGTTGTTTACAGCCTCCCAACTGTGAGAGGCATGGGAAGCTTAAGATATTCAAATAGTATAGAGCCTCTCGGGGAGTTAGAAATTATTAGAATAGAACTAGTAGAAGATTTCATTTTTGAGCTAATGCTTGCTGCCAAGTTTCCACATCCCCTGTATTGTGTCCTTTGGAGTATATTAATTAATATAGTTGGTATATAGAAAAAATAAGTAGTGGCCTTGGTGTTAACAACTTTAGACCCTTGAGGTAATAAATTCTTTCCTTGCTACAGCCCACTGCACCTTTGACCTATAGGAATGCAACTTTATCTAGTGCTTTCGGAGAGTGGCACCAAACTTTAGAAAAATTACTCTTAGAAAAAACAAGTTTTCTGGTTAACTAACCTTTATCGGAATAGAGAGTCATAAAATGTTAATAGGCCTTCTGGCCAGAAGATGATGTAAATCACCTAAAGCATTTGTATACGATAAGTCTGCAGAAAAGAAAGCCTGGTCTCGATAAGGATCAAAGACTGCTGACTTTGCATGACTTTACACCCCCTATTATCCTCTATGCACAACTTAAGGTATATAAGCTACCTTTGGAAATAAAGCTACAGGCCTTGCTCATCAGGCTTGGTCTCCCCGTGTTGTTCTTGCTTCCTTTTCTCTCCTTTTCTTCTCTGTTCTTCCTTCAGGATGACTGAATGGAGCATAAGGGCTCTCTGAGACCACTTATCTGCCTGGGCTTCTAAGACCCACTCGAGAAGGTACCTAAGGTGGGGCACCTTCAGCTATTCAAGAGGGCACCTGCAGCCTCCGTGGTCAGAGCAAGTTCGTTGTCACGAACTTTATTAGTTTCCCATGTAAACCAGTCAGATCAACCCTCTGTCTCTTTCTCCTTTTATCTATCCTTTCAATCGCCAATGCCATCCTCCTGAGGATATCCCTGGATCCAACCGGGGCTGGAGCCCGGTATGTAGGTGGAGAAAGGTTGAGTTGAACATGGCAGGTGATTTAGGTCCATCTCTGACACTCCCTTTCCTGCAGGATACCGAGCAACTCATTCCACTCCAATTCAGTGGTACCCGGGATTTGAAAAGTTGCTTATGAGCTGTGAAAGGCTCTGGGATTCCTGGCCTAAAAAAGAAAGGCATTCAATCAGTGGCCAGCGAGGATGCTTCATCAAAATACACATCAGAAGGGGCCAGAAAGAGTGAGCCTTTGCTAGGCTTTAGCCGGAGTTTATATAGCTACTGCTGCTGCTAAGTCGCTTCAGTCGTGTTCAACTCTGTGCGACCCCACAGATGGCAGCCCACCAGGCTCCCCTGTCCCTGGGTTTCTCCAGGCAAGAACACTGGAGTGGGTTGCCATTTCCTTCTCACACATAGTCACCCGCTGACTCAGAGGCAGTTTCAAGCTTGAGGAGGATTGCAGCATCAGGGTCAGGTTCCTTGCCTTTACCTCCCAACTGGCCGGGGTGTCCCACTTGCTTGTCTGGCACATTCACCCTGTGGCTCAAGCAAACAGATTTGGTGGAACTGCCCACCACTTAGTCTTGAGCTAAGACTGGCAACTGGATCACGGATGCCACAGCACCCAGAATTCCAAGTGGTGTGTCCCTCTAAGGAAAGGCCTTTAGCTTCCATTTGATTGGTTCCTGCTGGGGATTTGAGGTCAGGCTGTGGAAGTAGGCCCCCACCTGCCAGCATACTACGCTGGTGTGACATCACAAGGCTCCCAGTGCACGTGTGTCTCAGCTTCCCTGTTGATAGGCTTTGGGCCAGCAACCAATCTTGGGGGACTGCTTGTGCCTTTGCAACGATTTTGCCGGTCAACTAATGTGCTTAGGTGTTCAGGTCCTTCGCAGGTCTGGGCCATGGCAAGGGCCACATGGAGAGTGAGACGAGAGGAAGGCAGGAGTGCCCCAGGACCACCCTGGATCTTCTTTGGTGTGAGCCCGAGTATTCAGGGTGCAGGGGCCCTGAGACCTGCCAGCATGATGGGATTTGTAGTCCCTGTAGCATGCGTTCTCCGTGGGCAAGTGCGTGTGTCTGTGCATTTAGCAAGAGAGCCCTGAGTCTCTGAACTGCTCCCTGTCTTCACAAGGGGTGGCATGGATGTACTGGAATCATTGAGCACTGACTTTGTAGGAGGATGTCGCCCCTTCCACCTCCATCTGGCGTGTCAACAACTTCCTGCTTTTTCACTTTACTAGAGCAAACAACTGGAGGGGCTCAAACTCACTGGGATGGGTTGTAGGACTCCCGAAGTCTCTGCTACATTCCCGGATAATCCACAATTTCAATAACAACTCTCGGGGAACGTTACTGTGGCAAATGGCCTCTAGTAACTGGTTACATACATTTTCTGCTCCAGGGTACAGCTTCTGTTCAGATGTGAGCCAAAAGGAGTCTCACCAAGCCATTTGCTGACACACATACAGGTGTAGCCATGCCCAGGCTCGGCTGTCACTGTACCGTTGGAGCCTGTAACTCTCCCTGCCCCAAATTCCTTAGCCCCCCAATTCCCTTGGACCCGCTCGCCTGGCTGGTGCCCTCACCCACACCCCTCCTTCTGCTCCTGTTCCTTCTCCACCTCCTGAGCAGCCAACCTCCAAGGGTGGCAGTAAGAATACGGCTTTGGCCCAGAAGCCAGGGATGCCCTGGATGATGATGCTTCTCTGGGCCAAGGGACCCTTTCTCCTCTGATGGTCCTTCTTCCTGAGCCAAAGTTAGGCCCTGTGGTCTTTCTCATTCGCAGACCTCAGCTAAGTAGCTGGAACACTTGCCGATCCTCGACACCTCTACCTCCTCCACGGACGTGCCTTCCTCCACCACCTCCCCATTGAAGAGGGCAGCCTCCTTGCCTTGTGGGCCAACTGCTGCCTGCAACATCCCAGACGGCTGCAAAGGGCAGAAGGTCTCTGGGTCCCTACAACCTGAATACTCAGGATCAAACCAAAGAAGCACCAGGGTGGCCTGGGGTGTTTCTGCCTTGTCCTGGTGTCACTCTCCATGTGGCCTAGCAATGGCCTAGATGATGTTGGAGGCAGCAGGTGGCCCACCAGGGGAAAAGGCATGTACTTCCTCTACAGTACACTGATTCTGTGATAATGGATGGTCTGTGTGCTGACCTGGCATGGATGGAGCTGGGGTGGTCTGTGCACCGACCTGGCATGGATGGAGCTGGGATGGTCTGAGTGGTGACCTGGCGTGGATGGAGGTGGGGTGGTCTGTGAGGTGACCTAGCATGGATGGAGGTGGGGTGGTCTATGTGCTGACCTGGCATGGATGGAGGTGGGGTGGTCTGTTTCCTGACCTGGCATGGATGGATTTGGGGTGGGGCCAATCTATGTGTTCCTAAGTGACAAGAGTTAAGCTGTGGTTGACTGGTGTAATTTATAAAATCCAGATGTGTTCTCTCATATGTATATGTCAGTTCATATGTATATGTTAGTTGCTCAGTCATGTCTGTCTCTTTGTGACCCCATGGACTGCAGCACACCAGGCTTCCCTGTCCATCACCAACTCCCGGAGCTTACTCAAACTCATGTCCATCGAGTCCACGATGGCATCCAACCACCTCATCATCTGTCATCCCCTTCTCCTCTGGTGTTCAATCTTTCCCAGCATCAGGGACTTTTCCAATGAGTCAGTTCTTCACATCAGGTGGCGAAAGTGTGTGGGTATGAATAAATATTTACTGTACTTTAGCTGCCCTCTCAATGAAAAATAGAAGGATGCTTATGAATTTACTTCATAAAATCTGAATGTATAGAACAGTCTTTTGGACTCTGTGGGAGAGGGAGAGGATGCGATGATTTGGAAGAATGGCATTGAAACATGTATAATATCATATATGAAACGAGTCGCTAGTCCAGGTTCAATGCACGATACTGGATGCTTGGGGCTGGTGCACTGGGATGACCCACAGGGATGGTATGGGGAGGGAGGAGGGAGGAGGGTTCAGGATGGGGAACACATGTATACCTGTGGCGGATTCATTTTGATATATGGCAAAACTAATACAATATTGTAAAGTTAAAAAATAAAATAAAATTTTAAAAAAATCTGAATGTATTCTCTCGTATGTATCAGTTCAGTTCAGTTGTTCAGTCGTGTCCGACTCTTTGCGACCCCATAGACTGCAGCATGCCAGGCCTCCCTGTCCATCACCAACTCCCAGAGTTCTCTCAGACTCACGTCCATCCACTCACGTCAGTGATGCCATCCAGCCATCTCATCCTCTGTTGTCCCCTTCTCCTCTTGCCCCCAATCCCTCCCAGCATCAGAGTCTTTTCCAATGAGTCAACTCTTCGCATGAGGTGGCCAAAGTACTGGAGTTTCAGCTTTAGCATCATTCCTTCCAAAGAAATCCCAGGGCTGATCTCCTTCAGGATGGACTGGTTGGATCTCCTTGCAGTCCAAGGGACTCTCAAGAGTCTTCTCCAACACCACAGTTCAAAAGCATCAATTCTTTGGCGCTCAGCCTTCTTCACAGTCCAACTCTCACATCCATAGATGACCACAGGAAAAACCATAGCCTTGACTAGACGGACCTTAGTTGGCAAAGTAATGTCTCTGCTTTTAAATATGCTATCTAGGTTGGTCATAACTTTCCTTCCAAGGAGTAAGCGTCTTTTAATTTCATGGCTACAGTCACCATCTGCAGTGATTTTGGAGCCCCCAAAAATAAAGTCTGACACTGTTTCCACTGTTTCTCCATCTATTTCCCATGAAGTGATGGGCCCAGATGCCATGATCTTCATTTTCTGAATGTTGAGCTTTAAGCCAACTTTTTCACTCTCCACTTTCACTTTCATCAAGAGGCTTTTGAGTTCCTCTTCACTTTCTGCCATAAGGGTGGTGTCATCTGCATATCTGAGGTTATTGATATTTCTCCCGGCAATCTTGATTCCAGATTGTGCTTCTTCCAGCCCAGCATTTCTCATGATGTACTCTACATATAAGTTAAATAAGCAGGGTGACAATATACAGCCTTGACGAACTCCTTTTCCTATTTGGAACCAGTCTGTTGTTCTATGTCCAGGTCTAACTGTTGCTTCCTGACCTGCATATAGGTTTCTCAAGAGGCAGGTCAGGTGGTCTGGTATTCCCATCTCTTTCAGAATTTTCCACAGTTTCTTGTAATCCACACAGTCAAAGGCTTTGTCATAGTCAATAAAGCAGAAATAGATGTTCTTCTGGAACTCTCTTGCTTTTTCCATGATCCAGCGGATGTTGGCAATTTGATCTCTGGTTCCTCTGCCTTTTCTAAAACCGGCTTGAACATCAGGAAGTTCACGGTTCACATATTGCTGAAGTCTGGCTTGGAGAATTTTGAGCATTACTTTACTAGCATGTGAGATGAGTGCAATTGTGAGGTAGTTTGAGCATTCTTTGGTATTGCCTTTCTTTGGGATTGGAATGAAAACTGACGTTTTCCAGTCCTGTGGCCACTGCCGAGTTTTCCAAATTTGCTGGCATATTGAGTGCAGCACTTTCACGACATCATCTTTCAGGATTTGAAATAGCTCATATATATATGTGGGTATAAATATTTACTGTGCATATGACGACCTCTTGAGGAGAAACAGAAATATGCTAATGAATGTAATTTATAAAATCCAAATGTATTCACTCATGTGTATGTGTGTATGCTGCTGCTGCTGCTGCTGTGTCGCTTCAGTCGTGTCCGACTCTGTGCGACTCCATAGACGGCAGCCCACCAGGCTCCCCCGTCCCCGGGATTCTCCAGGCAAGAACACTGGAGTGGTTGCCATTTCCTTCTCCAATGCATGAAAGTGAAAAGTGAAAGTAAAGTCGCTCAGCCGTGTCTGACTCTTTGCGACCCCATGGACTGCGGAGCCTACCAGGCTCCGCAGTCCATGGGATTTTCCAGGCAAGAGTCCTGGAATGGGCTGCCATTGCCTTCTCTGTGTGTGTATGAATAAATATTTATTGTGCTTATGCTGCCATCTCGCGGAGAGATAGAAGAATGCTTGTAAATGTATTTATAAAATCCAAATGTATCTTTACATGTTGAAAATGATACTGTATAACTTTGTTAAAAATTAATATATGCTCATAACAGAAAATATAAAGTTGGTAGAAAAGTACAAAGAAAGAACAAAATCACCCATGATCTCATTTAACATTGGCTCAGAATTCTGAGTTCCTGGGACAGGAAGATAAAAAGATGAGGGTGTGCTAGTTCTTTTATTATAAAATCATCTTTTCTGCTATTAGAATGTTAACATAGAACTTGGTTTTGATACATGATTCTTGCTTTGTTTATTATCTTTAAGTCTCTGCTTTTACAAAGACCTAGTAATTTGACTCCCTGTTTAGAGACTGCTTCAAGGTTGTTTTGTTTTTCCCATTTTTGCTATAATTAAAAAAATGTTGCATGTCATGGCTATGGTAAATAGTGATGCAGTGAACATTGGGGTGCATGTATCTTTTTGAATTAAGGTTTTCTCCAGGAAAATGCCCTGGAGTAGGCCATATGGTGATCGTATTTTTTGTTTTCTAAGGAGCTGCCATAGAGTTCACCATATCGGTGGTACCAATTTACATGCCCTCTGACAATGCAAGAGGGTTCCCTGTTCTCAACGCTCTCTCCAAATTATTGTTTGTAGAGTTTTTGATGAGGGCTATTTGGACTGGTGTGAAGTAATACCTCATTGTAGTTTTGATTTGCATTTCTCTGGTAACTAGTGATGTTGAGCATCTTTTCAAGTGTTTGTTGACCATCTGTATGTCTTCTTTGGAAAAATGTCTATTTAGATCTGCCCATTTATTGAGTGTTTGTTTTTTTTCTAATCCTGGGCTACATGTGCTGTTTGTATATTTTGGAGAGTAATGCCATGATAACTAATGAGAACTCTCTGTATAGCACAGGTAACTGTCCTCAGTGCTATGTGGTGACCTAAATGGGAAGGAAACTGAAAAGGGACGATGCATACATATATATACAAATACACGCATACATGCAACTGGTTTACTTTGCTGTACAGCAGTAAGTAACACAACACTGTAAAGCAACTACATGTATACATACTGTAGGCTCCATTTATAGAAAGTTCTAGATGAGGCAAAGCTCATGTTTACTGATAGAACTGAGAACAGGGGTTGCATTGGGGAAGCGCAGTGCGGGGAAGTGATTTTCTAGGATGATGGGAAAAAAATATTGCAGTGAATTTCATATATATAATCTTCGTGAAATTACATAAATACTTCTGCAATGTAACTTCCAAACAAGGTCTTGCTAATTGGCTCCATGCGTTTATAAATTTACTAGATACTGTCAAATTTGCCCTTCAGAAAGCCGCATCACTCTATGCTTTCACAACAATGCTTGAACACTCATTTTTCAACCTTTCATCCTCAACTTGGAGGAAATATTTGGTATCATTCAATGCTTTCATTGAACTTTTGGCAATTTCCATGGTGAGAAATTGTATTCCATTATTGTTTTGGTTTGCATTTCTTTTATCATCAATTAGTTTTAACATTTCCTCCTGTTTTTTGGGGTAATTTTTTGTATTTTTCTTCTGAGTAATTTGCATTTCTTTGTTCCCTTTGTTTACATCATGTTTGCCTTCTCTTGGGTTTTTCATCTTTTCTTAACTTTTGAGCTCTGTATAAATTAGGTAAATGCATCCTTTGTCAGCTATCTTCCAAATATTTCTCAGTTGTCATTTTGTAATTCCTTGTTTATTATTTATTTACCCACAGGAATTTTTCTACAAAGTGTAAATTTCCCCTTTTTAACCTATTGGACAAAGATCACTTAAATTAAGAAATTTAAATAACAGGGAAAACTCCAGGGAACTAGAGGGTGTAGGTTGAAAGATTGCAGGGAAGGGGTGTAACTCTGAGTTCACCTGTGTGCCTTTCCACATGTACTTTTCAATAAACTATTTACTTTACACTGAAATATATATATATAGAGAGAGAGAAAAAAAAAAGAGTAAGTGAAGGTGGGTAGTGCCATGATGGGCCAAGATGAAGCCAGGACGGGTGGGGCTGGACCTGGCACTCCAAACATGAGTCAGCCATAGGCTTGGTCAGCCCTGTGAAATCAACAGGGACAGGTCTCTCGAGCTGTGATTAGAGGACTCAGGGAGCCCCAGCACGTGGTCAAAGCCAAGGTCACGAGGAGGGAAGCACAAGCAGGGCAATGATGCTGCCCAGTAAGCCTGTCTCCCTTGGGCCAGAGGGAAGGTGATGCTACTTTTATTATGGAAAATGTAGTCTGTGGATATTGGGAAAAGAACTTGGTCAGTGCACGCAATGTGAAAAAGTAACTAAAATCCATGTTTAATTTCACTACAGTTCATATTTTGTGGCTTCCTCGGTGGCTCAGTGATAAAGAACCCGCCTGCCAATGCAGGAGTCAGGAGTTAGATCACTGGGTCAGGAAGATCAAAAGAAATGGTAACCCACTCCAGGATTCTTGCCTGGAGCATCCCATGGAGAGAGGAGCCCGGTGGACTACAGTCTATGGGGTTGCAAAAGAATCAGAAACGACTGAGGGACTGAGCACACAATATTTTAGCCTATCTCCTCCACATCTTTTTTTAGCTCGTATTTTTTTCAGGACTGGGCTTTAGTGGGTCATACAGCAAATGTATGTTTCACTTCGTAGAAAGTCCTAAACTGTTTCCCCAAAGGGCTGTATCATTTTACATCCTCACCAGCCATGTATGAAGGCTCCACTTTCTATCTTCTCCAACACTTTGGTCCGTTTAGTCTTTTGATTATGGCCATTCTAGTTGCCATTGAAAGAAAATGTGACCAACCAGAGGAAGATACTCACAATGTATCAAACACTAAGAGCATATTAGGAAACAGTATGTGTAATGTAATCAGGGATGTGACTAAAACTGGAAGTCTAGATGCTCAGAGAGTAAGAGACATTCTGAACTGGGTTAGAGGGGCTAAGGAGTTTTGAAAGCTATCTGTATTGCGAAGAATCAGATACACATTAATAGTAAAGAGCAGGTAATAATCCAACTGGAGAGCTCAAGGAATTATCAAGAGGCCCATACCCACACTCAGTGAAGAACTACATACATTATCTCCACTTCCCTATCTATCTTTATATTTGCTCATCTCAGAATGCATCCTCCCTAAACATTCTGCCTGATTTTCAAGAGAGAAATCATGCAGTAGGCATTCCTGTGTGATAGGCTTCCTTTACTCACTGTGTTTCTTTAACCTTTATTTCTTTAAATGATGTCTGGCTGTTCAACAGAGATGAGCCTGATTTGTTGAAAGAAAAAAAGATTTCATTAACATATGTGAAACAACGGAGGATTAATTCCGGCAGAAAAAATACACTCATACCCAGTGGGCAGTAAAGCGATTCATTCACCATAAGTCTCCACAGCTGTGAAGGTGTAAGAGTACTTAAAAACGGGGAAAAAACATTCCACCCCAAGAAAATGTTTACAGCAATAGTCACCAACCTTTGTGGCGCCAGGCATGGTTTCATGGGGGCGATGATTCAAATGCATTACATTTACTGTGCAGTATTATTTCTATTATTATGACATCAGCTCCACCTCAGATCATCAGGCATTAGATCTCTTGAAGAATTTTCCACAGTTTGCACTGATCCTGGTGTGTTGCAGTCCAGGGGATGAAAAAGAGTTGGACGTGACTGAGCGATTGAACTGAACACATTCAAAGCCATTGGCCTAATCAACAAAGCAGAAGTAAATGTTTTTCTGGAATTCCCTTGCTTTTTCTATGATCCAATGGATGTTGGCAATTTGATCTCTGGTTCTTCTAGCTTTTATAAATCCAGCTTGAACATCTGGAAGTTCCAGGTTCACATACTGTTGAAGCCTTGCTTGGAGAATTTTGAACATTACTCTGCTGGCGTGTGAGATGAGTGCAGTTGTGTAGAAGTTTGAACATTCTTTGGCATTGCCCTTCTTTGGGATTGGAACAAAAACTGACCACAGGACAGGAAAAGGTCAGTTTTCAATAGAGTATTACTCAGTCATAAAAAGGAACACATTTGAGTCAGTTCTAATGAGGTGGATGAATCTAGAGCCTATTACAAAGTAAAGTTAGTCAGAAAGCAAAAGATATATATTGTATACTAATGCATTTATAAGGAATCTAGAAAGATGGTACTGAAGCATTTATTTGCAGGGCTGCAAGTGAGAAACAGACACAGAGAACAGAATAATGGACATGGGGAGAGGGGAGGAAGAGGGTGAGATGTATGGAGAGAGTAACATGGAAACTTACATTACCATATGTAAAATAGAAAACCAACAGGAATTTGCGGTATGTCTCAGGAAACTCAACAGGGGCTCTGTACCAACCTAAGGGGGTGGGATGGGCAGGGAGATGCGAGGGAGGTTCAAGAGGGAAGACGTATATGTATACCTACGGCTGATTCATGCTGAAGTTTGAGAGAAAACAACAAAATTCTGTACAGCCATTACATTAAAAATTTATTCATGTTTTATTTAAAAGCCATTAAATTAACAAATTTAAAATTATTAAATTTAAAAAAGATTAAAAAGAAATAAATTTAAAAAATAAAAAAAGTTGAAATGACTCAAATGCCCATCAACTGGTGATAGAATAAATAAAACATGCAATATTATTTAGCCAGCAAATGAATGGAATTCTAATATAAGCTATAACATGCTATAGCTCTGAAATGATTATGTTAATTAAAAGAAACCAGGCACAAAGGGCTGTATATTGCATTATTCCATTCAAGTAAATGAATATGTCCCAGATTAGGTAATTCTCTAATAGAGTAATGGATACCAGGGCCCAGATGAGGGGGGAAATGGAAAATGTCTGCCAACTGGAGAGTGTTTCCCACTGGAGTGATGAAAATATTCTAGAATGAGGCTGTGGTTATGGTTATGCACGGTAAAGTCATGGTACATGAACAACATGTCAGTAAATTTAAAGTTTCTTGAAAAAACTACTAAACTTAACTTCTATGTGCAGGAAAATCATCCTTCAAGTATAAAGGAGCAGTAGATATTCCCATATGAACAAAACATTGGGAAATTCATTCTCAGCAGATATCTGGTCTGTAAGAAATGTTAAAAGTAGTTATTTACACAAAATAAGATGATATTAAAGACAAATTATGAGTTAAGAAAGAGTGTCATAAATAAATGAAGGCCAAATAAAATGAAGGTTTTTTCTCATTATTAATTGGTAAAAGATAAATGCTGTTTGTGCTTCTCCATCTTTACTTTTCACTGATTATGAACCTTCATAATTAAAGTGGGTTTATTGTACATAAGATATATTTTGGTTTCAGTGGTAAAGTATCTGCCTGCAATGCAGGAGCCGTAACAGATGCGAGTTCCATCTGTGGGTCAGGAAGATCCCCTGGAGGAGAACTTGGCAACCCACTCCAGTATTCTTGCCTGGAGAATCCCCATAGACAGAGGAGCCTGGTGGGCTTACAGTCCATGGGGTGGCAACGAGTTGGACACGACTGAGCAACTAAACAACAACAGACAAACATTCCAAACAGAAACTCTGAAGATACTACAAATAGATGAGAAAATCCTGAGCCTAAGCAAAGCGAAACAAAAAGCCTAGACAGTAGAGCTGAATTGTAAAAAACCTAGACCGTAGAGCTGAATTATAAAAGGTTTTAGGCAATAAGAGTCTCTCAACACTAATGTAAACAGTGTGTTCAACACAGGAGAGAGGAGTAATTTTTAATACTCACTCACCAGAACAAATTTCTAGTTACATTCATAAATTAAAGGAAACAATAATGTGAAGAAAATAAACATAGTATAAAATCTATTGTTCATTTATATCTAATTATGACTGTAAAAGTGTAAGGGAATTTTTAAGAAAAAACATCTGCAAAAGATACAGTTTAAGCTGCCTCAATTAAGGCAATTTTCTTTGGTCCATACTTTAAAAATAACTGACAATTAAGAAAGAATTTCACTTTAAAACATTTTTCAAATTCAGCAAGATATTTTATGTTGCAAGACAAGAAGATTTTGTACTTTTCAAGCTAAAAAAGACTGTACCTTGCATGAATACTTTGTTTGACTGATTTAGACATTTAACCACATTGTGTGTCTTTACCTTAACAATCTTTGTGGTACCACTGTGTATTTAGAATCAACTGTTTGAATGTGGGGTGTGTATTAATACATTCCCTCAGGGACTGCAGGCTGTGCAGGAAGAGGTACCAAGGCCTTCCAAACCATGAAGTATGCTCTGTTTAATGGAACAGTGGTAACCATGGCAGGCTGTGTTGGTGCCAACTGTTTAATAGGGGCTTATCTTAATTAACTCCCTCATAGAAGATCATGAATTTTTAAAGATAAGTACTAAAACTGCGGCCCTATGAAACTGTATGTATATATGTATACACGTATATACACATATGTGTGTATGTATATATATATTTTAAAACTCTGTACCTTGTAAATTATATATAAAATATTAAAACCTGACATTAATGGCAAGAAACTTTTAAAAATTAAACCAACAAAATTTGGTTTTGGAGAGGAAAAGTGCTTAATTAGGGACTTTATTTTAGAATACTGGAGTATGGAGATGGTAATAAAAGGAGAACCTACTTTTACTTGGTTTTATTCTTGTAATGAAACTCTTTGTGGGCAATGGCCCCCAGTATTGCCTGCACGGGATGTGGGCCACTCCTGCCCCACCTGTGGGAGGCCACTGCTCCATTCTAAATTCCTTCGTTAACAAGGGCCTAATCAATGTTGGCTTTGTGACCTGCAAAAACACCATTATTTTCCTTCCTTTCTTCCCTCCTTCCTCCCCCCTCTTTCTTTCCTTTTCTTTCTTATTATACAGTTGTGAAAGTTTGCTTTCCATTGATAGTTATTACAGAGTACTGGCTCTATTCCCCATGTTGTACAATACATCCTTGAGCTCATCTTACACCTAACACGGTGTGCCTCCCACTCCCCCACCTCTGTATTGCCCCTCTCTCTTCCCCTCCCCGCTGGTAACCAGCAGATTGATCTCTGTATCTGTGAGCCTCCATTTTTGTTACACTGTCTACTTTGTGGTGTTTTTAGATTCTATAAGTGATATCATACAGTATTTGTCTCTCTGTCTGAGTTATTTTACTTAGTACTATACCTTCCTCTTTGTTGCAAGGGTTAGGGTTAGGGTTAGTTCTTTTTTTATGGCTGAGTAGTATTCCACAGGTCTTCTGGGTGGCTCAGTGGCAAAGAATCTGCCTGGCAATCAGGAGATGTGGGTTCAATCCCTAGGTAAGGAAGATACCTTGGAAAAGGAAATGGCAACCCACTGCAGTATTCTTGCCTGGAAAATTCCATGGGCAGAGGAGTCTGGAGGGGTAGAGTCCATGGGTTCCAAAGACTGGGACACGACTTAGTGACTGAACAACAAGTGTCCCACAGTACATGTATACCACATCTTTATGCATTCATCTATCATCTAATGGACATTTACATTGCTTCCATGTCTTGGTGAATGGTGTACCTCAAGGAACATTGGGGTATATGTGTGTTTTTAACTAACATTATGAATCTTTTTAAAATACATATCCAAGAATGACATTATTAGGTCATGTGTTGCTATATTTTTAGTTTTCTGAGAAATTTTCATACTGAAAACCACCACTATTTTACTCCTAAGGACTACCGTCTAGAAAGCAAGATTGAGCTCTGAGGTTTTTAGTTGTTGACAGCATATCTTGAGGTGTAATAAACACTACTACGAAGTAGGTGCCCTACGGGCAACTAGCTTGTATGCCTTTTTAGCAAATGGCACTAACACCCCACACATGACATGGCTCCCTAGCTACATTCCCACCTCTGCACTCACACGCAGAAACACAAAGTCCTTTTCCTCTTCTCCCGTGGGAAGTATTATCTTTGGGGCTCAGTCTGGACCCAGTTCTTCCCCCAACTTTCTGGCTAACTGGACCTTCTGGTCCCATCTCCAAGATGGATTAAAGCTCTAAATGAAGGACCAGAAACTATAAAACTTCTAGAGGAAAATACAGGCAGAACATTCTCTTACATAAATCACAACAGGACCCTCTATGACCCACCTCCCAGAGTCATGGAAATAAAAACAAAAATAAACCAATGGGACCGAATTAAACTTAAAAGCTTCTGCACAACAAGGGAAACAATAAGGAAGGTGAAAGACAGCCATCAGAATTGGAGAAAATAAAAGCAAAAGAACTGACAAAGAGTGAATCTCAAAAATATACAAGCAGCTCAACACTATAAAGGTAAACTACCCAATCAAAAGATGCTCAATGTCACTCATTATCAAAGAAATGCAAATCAAAACCACAATGAGGTACCATCTCACGACCATCAGAATGGCTGCTATCAAAAAGTCTGCTGCTACTGCTGCTAAGTCGCTTCAGTCGTGTCTGACTCTGTGCGACCCCATAGACGGCAGCCCACCAGGCTCCCCCATCCCTGGGATTCTCCAGGCAAGAACACTGGAGTGGCTTGCCATTTCCTTCTCCAATGCATCAAAGTGAAAAGTGAAAGTGAAGTCGCTCAGTCGTGTCCGACTCTTCACGACCCCATGGACTGCAGCCTGCCAGGCTCCTCCGTCCATGGGATTTTCCAGGCAAGAGTACTGGAGTGCAGTGCCATTGCCTTGTCCAATCAAAGTCTACAAGCAATAAATGCTGGAGAGGGTGTGGAGAAAAGGGCACCCTCCTACACTGTTGGTGGGAATGCAAAATAGTACAGCCATTATGGAGAACAGTGTGGCGATTCCTTAAAAAACTGGAACTAGAACTGCCATATGACCCAGCAATCCCACTGCTGGGCATACACACTGAGGAAACCAGAACTGAAAGAGACCTGTACCCGAATGATGATCACAGCACTGTTTACAATAGCCAGGACATGGAAGCAACCTAGATGTCCATTAGCAGACGAATGGATAAGAAAGCAGTGGTACATATACACAATGGAATATTACTCAGCCATGAAAAAGAATACACTTGAATCAGTTCTAATGAGGTAGATGAAACTGGAGCCTATTATACAGAGTGAAATAGAAAGAAAAACACCAATACAGTATAGTAACACATATATATGGAATTTATAAAGATGGCAACGATAACAATGTATGCGAGACAGCAAAAGAGACACAGATGTACAGAAGAGTCTTTTGGACTCTGTGGGAGAAGGCCAGGGTGTGATGATCTGAGAGAATAGCATTGAAACATGTATATTATCATATGTGAAACAGATTGCCAGTTCAGGTTCAATGCATGAGACAGGGTGCTCAGGGCTGGTGCACTGGGAAGACCCAGAGGGATGGGATGGGGAGGGAGGTGGAAGGGGGGTTCAGGATGGGGCACACGTGTACACCTGTGGCAGATTCATGTCAAGTATGGCAAAAACCACTACAGCATTATAATTAGCCTCCGATTCAAATAAATAAATTTTAAAAAATAACTAAATTCCTTTGCTAAAAAGGGCCTGATTAATGTTGGCTTTGTGACCTCCAAAAACACCATTATTTTCCTTCTTTCTTCCCTCCTTCCTCCCCCCCCTTTCTTTCCTTTTCTTTCTTATTATACAATTGTGAAAGTTTGCTTTCCATTTATAGTTATTACAGAGTACTGGCTCTATTCACCATGTTGTACAATACATCCTTGAGCTCATCTTACACCTAACACGGTGTGCCTCCCACTCCCCCACCTCTGTATTGCCCCTCCCTCTTCCCCTCCCCACTGGTAACCAGCAGATTGATCTCTGTATCTGTGAGCCTCCATTTTTGTTACATTCTCTATTTTGTGGTGTTTTTAGATTCTATAAGTGATATCACACAGTATTTGTCTATCTCTGTCTGAGTTATTTTACTTAATAGTGTACCTTCCATGTTACTGAAAATGTCAATATTCCATTCCTTTTATGGGACAACTTCCTTCTATGCCTTTTTAGCAAATGGCACTGCCACCGCACACGACACGGCTCCCCGGCTCAGTTTCCATCTCTGCACGCACGCAGAGAAACACCAAGTCCTCTTCCTCTTCTCCCATGGGAAGTGTATCTTTGAAGCTGAATCTGGAACCAGTTCTTCCGCCCCTACTTTCTGGCAAACTGGACCTTCTGGTCCCATCTCCAACCCCACAGGACCCATCTCCCTCCCTCTTCACACGTTTATCCCTGTCCTGCCCTCTCTGCCCCCCACTCTCAGAGAACTCGGAGACAAACATAATCTCACATCAGGTTGATTTTATTTTCATTCTTAATGTATGCAGTTGGTATAATAGTCACCGTCTGTACTGTTGGCCAGTAGTCAGCCGCAAGACCCCCGAATATTTCTGAGGTCTCTAGCCATGCCTTGAAGTCACTGGCTGCCCACCGGTCCCGCTGGAATGACAGGGGTCTCCACACTCTCTGGGACTTCCTCTGGTCCGTTCTGCTTCAGCTCTTCATTCACCTTGGAACACTGGCTACAGAGCTTTGAGCCTCTGATTTTTCTAAGGTTCCTTGTGGTGGGCGGTTTCTGAGACGTTTTCTTGGTCAGCTTTGCCTGAAGGTGATTATTCACTCCCACACTGGCCCTGGCCACCTGGAGAAAACAAGAGAGGGGTAGAGAATGTCATTGGTTTGGGGAAGAGGGTGAAGGTGGCCGGGAACGACAGAATCAGGAGAAGGGGTGTGGGCAGGGAAGGGTTATGTGCCAGGCAAGGACAGGGGAGGGGGTCTTATGGGGTGGGGTCAATGGGCAAGAGGAGTTTGGGTGGGCTCAGCTCACCTTGACATTTGTTTTGGGCCTCAATTGAGAGGAGGTCTCCATCCTTTTGTCCCGGGTAACACGAGGCAGGTGTTTCCTAACTACTCTGGAGCCTTGGGGCTTCCCAGTCAGCTTAGTCATTTTGAGGCCTCACAGTGGTCTGCTCCAGAGCCCCTGAGCACCCCTATATATACCCCTCCCTAGGGAGACACACCCTCATGCTTTATGAGGTCAGCAAGTCTCTTCCCCAGCCAATGGTGGCCCTGGGTGAGCCTTGACATCACAAAGCCCCATCCTGACACCTCTAGCGGAGGATGGGGAGCAATTCAGATGTTTTGGTGGGAGAAATGAGGCATTTCTAATTCCCCTAAAGAGGCCTCCAAACTCCCTGGCATCCTCATCTCTCTAAGTCAACTCCGATGGGTCACATGGCAGGGAGAGTGTGTCTCCTCCAAACCTTGTCTATTATATCTATTTATGACTGTAAAAGTCTGAGGGAATTAAAAAAAAAATCTGCAAAAGATACAGCTTAAGCAGCCCCAGGTAACATAAGTTTATTTTCTTTGTTCCATAGTCTCAAAATAACTGACAATTAAGAATGAATTTCAAATAAAACCTGTTTTTCAAATTCAGCAAGATCCTTTGTGTTCAAATATAAGACGATTTTGTTCTTTTCAAGCTAAAAAAAGTTTGCACCTTGCAGTGAATACTTTGTTTCACTGATTGAGACGTAAATAAAAGCACATCGTGTGTCTTTACCTTGACAATTTCTGTGGTATCACTGTGTATTTAGAATCAACTGTTTGAATGTGGGGTGTGTATTAGTACCTTCCCTCGGGGACTGCAGGCTGTGCAGGAAGTGATCTCGAGGCCTTGCAAACCATTAAGGATGCTCTGTGGAAGGGAGCAGTGGTAACCATGGCAGCCTGTGTTGGTGACAATTGTTGAACAGGGTCTTCTCTTAATGAACTCCCTCATAGGAGACAATGAATTTTTAAAGAGAAGTACTAAGACTGTGGCCGTATGAATTTATATATATATTTATATATGTATACATATACACGCATATGTGTATGTGTTTGGATACACACACACACACACACACACACACACACATGCGTGTGTGCATTTGTATATATGTACACTGAAACTTTGTACCTTGTGAATAATATGTAAAATATTAAAACCTGACATATATGACAACAAGCTTTTCAAACTTAAACCAACAGAATTTGGTTTTGCAGAGGAAAAGTATTTAATTACTGACATTATTTTAGAATACTGGAGTATGGAGATGGTAATCAAAACAGAACCAGTGTTTACTTGGTTTTATTCTTGTAATAAAAGTCTTCGTGGGCAATGCTCCCCAGTATTGCCTGCACGGGATGTGAGCTACTCCCCCTGCTCCACCTGTGGGAGCCCACTGCCGCATTCTAAATTCCTTTGCCCCGAAGAAGACATACAGATGGCTAACAAACACATGAAAAGATGCTGAACATCACACATTATCAGAGAAATGCAAATCAAAACCACAATGAGGTACCATCTCACGCCGGTCAGGATGGCTGCAATCCAAAAATCTACAAGCAATAAATGCTGGAGAGGGTGTGGAGAAAAGGGCACCCTCTTACACTGTTGGTGGGAATGCAAACTAGTACAGCCACTATGGAGCACAGTGTGGAGATTCCTTAAAAAACTGGAACTAGAACTGCCATATGACCCAGCAATCCCACTGCTGGGCATACACACCAAGGAAACCAGAATTGAAAGAGACATGTGGACCCGAATGATCGTCACAGCACTGTTTACAATAGCCAGGACATGGACGCAACCTAGATGTCCATAAGCAGACAAATGGACAAGAAAGCAGTGGGACATATACACAATGGAATATTAATCAGCCATGAAAGAGAATACACTTGAATCAGTTCTAATGAGGTGGATGAAACTGGAGCCTATTATACAGAGTGAAATAAAGCAGAAAGAAAAACGCCCATACAGTATATTAATGCATATATATGGAATTTAGAAAGATGGTAATGATGACCCTATATGTGAGACAGTAAAAGAGACATAGATATAAGTAACAGATTTTTGGAGTGTGTGGGAGAAGCTGGGCGTGGGATGATTAGAGAGAATAGCACTGAAACAGTTATATTACCATATGTGAAATAGATCACCAGTCCAGGTTTGATGCATGAGACAGGGTGCTCAGGGCCGGTGCACTGGGATGACCCTGAGGAATGGGATGAGGAGGGAGGTGGGAGGGGGGTTCAGGATGGGGAACACGTGTACACCCATGGCTGATTCATGTCAATGTATGGCAGCAACCACTAAAATATTGTAAAGTAATTAACCTCCAATTAAATAAAAAATTGAAAAAAAAAAAAAAACTATAGAGTAGAGGTTAGACTCTCCAAAACACAATATTAAAAATACAAAACAAAATCAGTCACAAAAGTTAAATATATATATATATATGAAATTTGCTTTAAAAAGTAGAGCCTTTTTCTGCAATGTAATAGAACGTTATAAAAATGAAAATTAAATAAAGTAATAACTTAAAAAATTAAAAAGTTGATAATAGTAAAACTATATCTAGGAATTTTTCTGGAGCTTTTGTGGGCAGTGTGGGATCAGTTCAGTTTCATATAATTCCTTGTTCCAGCTGGTACTTCTTCTCAAGATCTATCAGCCCCTTCCAAAACTTAGTCAATGTTAACTACAGGGTTTTAATCTGTTGCACCTCTCACCTCTAGAGTGGTTCCCTCTTCTTTATTTTGACTTCCTCTGTTTGCAAGTCTCTTCAGTGTCTAATTTCAACTCTGACATACGGGGGCAAAGGTGGTCACTTATTTAGGCTCACTTGTTCAGCTGTGTTGTGGGGAGGGAGGAACACTGCAAACAAATATCCCTGACTGATTTTGAAGCTGAAACTCCAATCCCTTGGCCACCTGATGCGAAGAGCTGACTCACTGGAAAAGACCCTGATGCTGGGAAAGATTGAAAGCAGGAGGAGAAGGGGACGACAGAGGATGAGGTGGTTGGATGGCATCACCGACTCAATGGACACGGGTTTGGGTAGACTCTGGGAGTTGGTGATGGACAGGGAGGCCTGGCGTGCTGCGGTCCATGGGGTTGCAAAGAGTCGGTCACAACTGAGCGACTGAACTGAGGAGGGTGGCTAGTTCAAAGGGCAGCTCCTCCCTATGGGCAGATGTCCCCCACTTACACACTCTGCTCTCTGCTCCTGGGCTCCTCACTCTGAGCACAGAACAGCTTTTGGCCCCACTGTGAGTTAGTCTGGCCTGTAAGGCCAAGGCTCTCTCCTTGGACTTGTGCAGTCACCGCATTCTGTTTCCACTGTACACACCTCCAGCATTCTCAGTTGCTAGGTCACAGACACCATGGCGGCATTTCTGTTGCTGATGGTGGCATTCCCTCTTCACCTGGTCTCCTCTTTGTCTCCCAGCCCTATGCCAGAGGGGAGTACATTTCCTCCAAAGACCCTAACAGTTCAATTTTAAGATCTGTGTGACTGCTTCAGGTATGTCCCCTCATCCCTTTCTCTTGTCCCCCAGACATGGTACCTAACCCATCTCACTTGGAGTTAATGGCATTTTTTCTTAAAGCGATGGCAACCTATACATGGAGGTGTTAGCAGCAGTGGTGCCCACATCGGGGAGACTGAGTTGAGACAGACCAACGACAAGAAACACATTAGGAAACATACTTTTAGTTCATGGGAAACACCCCCTTCCTGTTGAGACTTGGATCACAGATGGTCCATGGGAGTATGCGGTACAGACTAGATAAGGTAGCTGCTAAGATAGGGGAGAGCTTCAGATGAGACTTCTGTAAGAAATGAGACATCATGTCAATGAGCCATGACTCATTGTAGTGAGGACTGCATTTCACATACAAGTCTAAATGCCACTGGAATCCTCTGTGTACAACTTTTCTGTAACAAATTTATCGCAAGGAAATTTCAAACATGTCAGTGAAACACACATACCCAATGAGCTTTATGACTGAACTTACAATCGGGACAAATAGGGAGAAGAAAACCCAGGCAGAGAATATGTACAGTAAACCATTTTATAAACTTACAATGGGATATAACACAATTCCACATTATGAAGAATAAAGAAGAAAAATCCTCCTAGTACTGCTAAATAAAAAGCTGATTGATTTGGGAGAATGGCATTAAAACATGTATAATATCATATAAGAAACGAATCGCCAGTCCAGGTTCGATGCAGGATACAGGAAGCTTGGGGCTGGTGCACTGGGATGACCCAGAGGGAGGGAGGTGGGAGGGGGGTTCAGGATTGGGAACACGTGTACACCCGTGGTGGATGCATGTTGATGTATGGCAAAACCAATACAATATTGTAAAGTAAAAAAAAAAAAAATGCTGGAGAGGATGTGGAGAAAAGGGTATCCTCCAACCCTGTTGGTGGAAATGTAAATTTGTGCAGCCACTATGGAGAACAGTAAAGAGGTTTCTCAAAAAACTAAATGCAGAATTACTATATGATCTAGCATCCCACTCCTGGGAACATACCCAGACAAAACTGTAATTCAAAAACGTACATACACCCCTATGTTCCCAGCAGCACTACACACAAGAGCCAAGACATGGAAACAACCTAAAGTCCAGCAAGAGGTGAATGGACAAAGATGAAATGATGCCTATTTAATGGAATACCACCCAGCCACAAAGAAAAGAATGAAACAATGCACCAGTGTGGATGGACCTAGAGATTATCATGGGCTTCCCAGGTGGCTCAGTGGTAAAGAACCCACCTGCAATGCAGGAGACCCAGGTTTGATCCCTGGGTTGGGAAAATCCCCTGGAGAAAGGACTGGCTACTTACTCCAGGATTCTTGCCTGGGAAAGCCCATGGACAGAGAAGCCCAGTGGGCTACAGGGCATGGGACTGCAAAAGAGTTGGACATGACTCAGTGACTACGCAACAACAAAGAGACTATCATACTAAGTGGAATAAGTCAGACAGAAAAAGACAAATACCATACGCTATCACTTATATGTGGAAGCCAGGTCAGTTCAGTCGCTAGTTGTGTCTGACTCTTTGCGACCCGATGGACCGCAGCATGCTAGGCTTCCCTGTCCATCACCAACTCCCAGAGTTTGATCAAACTAATGTTCATTGAGTCGGTGATGCCATCCAACCATCTCATCCTCTGTCATGCCCTTCTCCTCCTGCCTTGATCTCCTTCCAATCCAAGGGACTCTCAAGAGTCTTCTCCAACACCATACTTCAAAAGCATCAATTCTTTGGTGCTCAGCTTTCTTTACAGTCCAACTCTCACATTCATACAGGACTACTGGAAAAACTACAGCTTTGACTAGATGGACCTGTGTCGGCAACATAACGTCTCTACTGTTTAATATGCTGTCTAGGTTGATGATAGCTTTTCTTCCAAGGAACAAGCGTCTTTTAATTTCATGGCTGCAGTCACCATCTGCAGTGATTTTGGAGCCCAAGAAAATAAAGTTTCTCACTGTTTCCATTGTTTCCCCAACTATTTGCTATGAAGTGATGGGACCGGATGCCATGATCTTAGTTTTTTGAATGTTGAATTTTAAGCCAGCTTTTTCCCTCTCCTCTTTCACTTCCATCAAGACACTTAGTTCCTCTTTGCTTTCTCCAGTAAGGGTGGTGTCATCTGCATATCTGGGGTAGAAGCCAGAATATGGCACAAATGATCATACCTGTAAAACAAAGAAAAGCCTCACAGAACAGACTTGTGTTTGCCAAGGGGGAGAGTGGAAGGATGGACTGTGTGTAGTGGTGTGGTAGATACAAACTACTACATTTAGAATAAACAACAAGGTCCTACTGCAGAATGCATGGAGCTATATTCAGTATCCTGTGACAAAGTGTAAAAGGCTATAAAACAAGAATGTCTTTGTGTGAATCACTGAGTCATTTTTCTGTACAGCAGAGAAGGGCACCACATTTTAAAGCAACTAAAACTTCAACTTAAAAAAAAAAAGACAAAAATATGTAGTTAAGAATCTTGTTTCTTAAAAAAAAAAAAAAACACACACAAAACACAAAATGGAGAGATGTGAGGGGAGGGATGGGATACGCCAGCACCTTCCCTGACCTGGCATGGTACATGCCGAGAGCCTTGGCATCCTGTCCTGTACAGGGAAGGAAGGACTTGGGCAAAGAAACAGGAGAATGGAGTACCTGTGAAGGGCAAAAAGGAACCTCAGCTCACTTGAGTAGATCCTGGTGCTGCTCCCAGGGCAGCTGGCAAACCACAGGGAGAGAGCTCTGAGGAGAGGCCTTAAGGGATACGGGGCGGTCCCCCGGAGAAACCGTGGTCTGTGGCTGGCCTGTCAGTCCTGGCAGATGGTTCTTCATCCAGATGAGAAGGCAGGCGAGTATGCATGCACGCGGAGCTCCAGTATTGCTGTAAAGCTGTCAGCTAATGCCATCCACACACACTCATCACTCTCTGTACACGTGTGTGTTTCCCGTATCTTCTATCATGCCGGAAGAAAAAAAAAAAACCTGGATCCGAATGTACACACAAATCACATGTCCAGATCAGGGTCTCATACGGAGACGTCACAGGACCACCCTTCACACCCCCAGGGGCCTGGAGGCCCTTGTATCCAACACTCCAAAGAGTCCCGCAATGGCCACCCGGAGTTGCAATTTCCCTGGAACGGTGCCTCTCGAGACATGCGGGCGTTCTGATCGGCATTCAGTGTTTAATCACGGGGGCGGGGCGGTGCTGTGGCAGTCCAAGGGCACATGTGTTCGGGAAAACCCAGAGCATAAGGTTAAAATCTGGTGCCTCGGTGCAGGCTTGCTGGGAAGCAAACCGCGCTCAGAGCGCAGGGCGTTTGCACGCCAGCTCGAGCGCATCACTGCCTTCCACGCGGAACCATGCTCCCCACATGCTGCCCGACATGCGGGGGTTTTTGAAACGGTGAAATGCCGGCCTCCCTTCCCAGGCTGCCACCCCCGCCACCCCCCACCCCCGGAGTCAGAGCTCTACCTCTTTCTTGCCTCAAGGCCGAGGGTAGTACCCCCAGGTGTGCCTGAGGGCAAACCTGGACATGCACGTCCCCTGCGAATCTTCCCCCCCCTCCCCCCGTCCCCCAGCACAGAACTGGGATGGTGAAGGAACTGCACCTCTGCCGCCGAGGGGCCAGCAATCCTGTGTTCCTTTTCCCCAGCACTGAAGTCTGCCTTCTGAGCACCCAGGGCATGGCATTGGCAGCCTAGTGCACACGCCCTGCCTCTCCAAACCTGGCTGTGCACACCCCTCCCCCGGCCCCCATGGGCTCGCTGCCCACGCTCACTCCTCCTGTCAACATCCGCTACCCACCTGGACAAGCACAGATAAGCACCCTCCCCAGCACTTACTGACGGTTTAAATCAAGAGTCTTCTGAAAACCCAAGAGGTCCAAGGGCCCCAGCTCCGCGCTGGCCTTCCTGTTAAGCAGAACTATTCCAAACTCAGCTTTAAAGCTCCCCTCACACACGGGAACAAAGTGCTCAAGTGAGAAGGCACAGAAGGAAATCCTCCTTTGAAATTGTGGAAAGCAACCAGTTGAGCACCTTTTCCATCGGAAAAAACTGTTAGCTTCTGGGAAAAAAAGAGAGAGTAGCAAATAGCACATCTCCACACATTCTTGCAGGGGACCTCAGTTCGATTCCTGGGTTGGGAAGTTCCCCTGGAGAAGGGATAGGCTACCCACTCCAGTGGTCGCGGGGCTTCCCTGGTGGCTCAGATGGTAAAGAATCCACCAGCAATGTGGGAGACCTGGGTTCGATTCCCTGGGTTGGGAAAATCTCCTGGAGGAGGGCATGGCAACCCATTCTAGTATTCTTGCCTGGGAAACCCCATGGACAGAGGAGCCTGGTGGTCTACAGTCCACGGGGTGGAAAAGAGTCCGACACAACTGAGCGACTAAATTCAACAAGAAGAGCACATTCTTCACCCAAGATTAACCAAGTGGAAATGACACCAGTCACCATAGCATGATGCTGGGAATCAAGAAATTCACCTTGACCACCACTAATTATTAAAGAAATGCAAATCAACAGTGTAGTGAGGTATCGCCCATACTGGTTAGAGTGGCCATCCTTAAAAATGTACAAACAATGCTGGAGAAGGTGTGGAGAAAAGGGAACCCTCCTACACGGTTAGTAGGAATGTAAATTGGTGCACCCATTATGAAGAAGAGTATGAAGGTTCCTTAAAAAACTGAAAGTACAGCTACCATATGATCCAGCAATCCCATCCTTGGACGTATATCCAGACAACACTAATTCAAAAAGATACATACATTCCCATGTTCATAGCACTATTCACAATAGCCAAGCCATGGAATCAAACAAAATGTCCAGCAGCAGATGAATGGATAAAGAAGATGTGGTACATATATACAGAGAAATTATTACTCAACCATAAGTAAAAAAAAAACCCAAAAAATGCCATCTGTATGGATGGGTCTGATCATACTAAGTCAGCAAAAAGCAAGGCAGCAGCAGAAAGACAAATACCATATGATATCACTTAGATGTGGAATCAAAAATACAACAGAAATCAACATACGTATGAAAGAAAACAGACTCAGAGATCAGACTTGTGGTTCCCAAGGGGGAGGGGAGGGAAAGATTGGGAGTTTGGAATTAGCAACCATTTATTTAGAGTCGGACATGACTTGAGGGACTGAACTAAACTGAACTCACAAACATATATATACGTAGGATGGATAAACAAGATGGCCCTACTATGTAGCACAGGGAGCTATACTCAGTATCTTGTAATAAACCATAATGGAAAAGAATATGGAAAAAAAAGTATGCGTTTATATATATGAGTCATTTTGTTGTACAGAAGAAATTAACACAACATTGTAAATCAAGTGTATTTCAGTAAAAATAAAAAGAACTTCGCGTTGACCACACGGTGATCTACACACCTTATTCAGACTTCTCCCACCCCCAGGCTGGGTTCTCTTCCCGCCTCGGCCTGGGGTTGTGGTGCAGGTTCTGCACTGTCGCTGTGGTCAGGCGTCTTCATTCCCTCCAGTTTTGAGCTGCCCCTCCGGTGGGCTTTCATCGCCTCAGCACCTTTTAAGGGAACTGGTCAGCTTTATTTTTTTTTAATAAAAAGCCTCTCCCCCACTTTGGGTTTGTCTGATGCATTTTGGAGAGGACACCTCCGAAGAGAGACAGTGTCCCCCGTCAGCACGTCCTGTGGACAGTGTCCGGCCTTGTTCCCGGGGCCGTGGACTGTTGTGCGTGGAGGGCCCCTGCCCACGGGGTCCGGGCCTGCTTGCATGATGCCGTCAGGTAGGCCTCACGCTTGAGTTTCTTAAGCGGGTATAAACTAGAAACAGGCTGACCTTGAGCTGAAAGGGGCAGGCCTCCCCCTGCATGACCCTTCCAAGATGGGGGGTAAGACACGGGGCCTCCAGTGATGTTCCTCTGCCCTAGGCTTTGCTGAGATGAGAAAGGAGGGTTCATTGCCAGCCAAAAAAAAAAGTAAAGAATTTATGTAGCATTTGTGTACTTCTTGAAGTCCCTAAGTTCGTGACACTTTGCCTTCCTCTGCACCTCACTTCCTAGGTTTCACGGAGGGGGAGGGCACCGGAGTCGTCACAGGCATTTTGGGGATCTGGTGGAGGAGGCGAATGACACGGGTTGGGGTGTCGTGGGATGTGTTACCTGGCTCAGTGTGACTCAGTGCACAGCCTATATGTGTACACGCAACGTGCGAGGTTCTCCTCTTTTGATGGGAAATGCAGAAAACATTCCCCTCTCCCCCGCCTCCGGAATGCCTGGGCTTGCAGGCTGTTGGTGGCCCTGCGGTGGTCAAGCCAACAGGTGTGAGGATGCAGACAGCATCCCCCATGCCCCCGTGCCTGAGACTGATTCAGCGTGCCCAAGGTGGCTCGCCCTGAAGAAACAGAAGTCTGAGCATCTCAGTCCACGGGTCGTGGAGCATGAGGACTACTGGCTCCCACAGCCACACCCCCACCACCCCAGCCTACAACTGCACCTCCACCGCCCTCATGGACAAATCCCTCCATCCTTTCACAACTCACGAGACAAGCGGAAGTGGCCCTGTAGAAGCCAATAATAATAATAATAATGTATGTAGCACTTGTGTACTTATTAAAGTCCCTAAGTTTGTGACAATGTTTTTTTTCCCTTATCCCAAATAAAAATTCACCTCCTATGTTTGAGTAGTTCTTACTAAGAACACTCTCTCAGGCTTCCCTGGTGGCTCAGTGGTAAAGAATCCACTGATACAGGAAAGAGTTTGATTCCTGATCTGGGAAGATGCCACCTGCCGCAGAGCAACTAAGCCCACGTGCCACAACTACTGAGGCCCACATGCAAGAAGCCTGCACACCACATCCAGACAAAACCCCGAGCAGCGAGCAAGACCCAGAGCAGCCAAAATTCAACAAGCAAAATTATTCAAAAAAAAAGGAAGACTGCCTCTCTCTCAACTGATTGACCTCGGGTCCCACCAACCTGCTTCAAAAACAGAAGCATTTGGCCGCTGCCGACAGGGAGCAGCTGCCATCTGTCCTCTGGTGGTTCCAACAGGGGCGTCCGGGTGCAGAGAACGCTTTTCCTCCAGACCCAGGCTGCAGTGACGGCACCAGAGGTGTGAACACCTCCCTCCATGTGGCACTCCTCTGACCCAGCGCAGGTTCCAAGCACATTGACATTATCAGCTCACTTGCTCTCCCAAGGGCTGGGAAGGAGGAAGCTGAGGGGTGCAGAGGCCAGCGACTGCTCACAGCCATACGATCTTCAAGTGACAGGTGGCTTGGCTCCAGGAACTTGGCTTCAGGTCCTGGACCACAGGGTGCTACTCTGTATCAGCACCCAGCGTGGGAGATGACGGGGCTCCATCAATGGCCCCAGTGCTTCACAGCTCCCTGCAGTCACCGGGTGGAGCACACGCCACACCTTCTGGATTCCGGGTTGGGCTGTGGGATTTGCGGCAGCAATGGAAGGCTAGCAGGTGTGCCATAACCACACCCGGGGCAAGCACCGATGTGACTGGGCTTGTTCTCCGGTCATGTGCCATGGACGTGCCCGGGCCAAAGGCCTGGTCCTGGGAGGCAGATGACAGGCGCGCGGAGCAGAATGATCTACCAATTCCTCCTCTAAAGGAGTTACTTCTCCCTGCACCCTGCTGCGATTTTATAGCGGTTGTTACACAGCATGGCTGTGGCAACAGCTGACTGATACAACCAGTGTCCCTGATGTTTTTCCCCGGCTGCAGACCGACTGGCCTGAACTTAACAGGCAGAAACAGTCAAACACCTGCATACACAGATTCAACCCCACGATTTATCAGTGGCTGAAGGATCTGACATACGGGAAGGACGTTCCAATTTTTAAAAAGATGCAAGACAAAGACACACTCCATTCACTGAAAGACACCATTTATTGTATTAAGGTCAAGCAGGATGATCTGTTGAGAGGTAAGTGTTAAGTGTTGAGCATGAAATTGGTACACATCTTCCATGGTGGGCGGCATGATCAAAGTCTCCGGCAAGGTCCCTGACTGCAACCTCGAGATACAGAGAGCACTTCTCAGCTGAGCAATGACCCGGGGTGAGCCATCAGCCACCACCCAGGAATGCCACGGGAGAAACGTTAGCACCAGATTGTTTGCATATGCTGTAATATAGCTATACACAAAGTTGTGCACACTGACTCACTGCAATCTCTATGTCCCCACCACCAGACATTTATGAGGCAGATAGGGAAACAGACAGGACCGTTGTGATTCTATGGGCTTCGTTTAAAGGACACCAGTGCCCTGTGTATTGCTATGTAGAAGACAACGTTCTCAAAAGACACTGAAAACCTGGCTACAGGCAAAAACTCTATTTTCACATTTTACAGACGTATCATCAAAATGATCACAATACTGTATGACAAGGGCAAGAATCACAGATGAAAGCTTTGTGAAAATCAAAACACACTGACATCACTGTGGTTATCTCCCCAAGGGAGGAAGGTGGCAGTGGCGGGGGTGGGGGAGGGGGTCCATGGACGGCCAGCTTTGTTTCTGTCATGACCCATTTTCACAGCAAGTGACCATAGCGTGTGAGGAGGACGATGACACTTCACTGGCAGAAGAGGGGCTTTTCAAATCAGGAACAGCTTAATTTAAGAAGAATAAAAAGTGCAGAAAAAGGCCTTTTTCTTTGGTGTGGGTGGGCTGCCAAGGAATGTTTACTGCCAGCATCACTGAAGCCTGCCAGGTCGGTTCTCCCCAGGGCTGCAGAGGTATCACCGTGGCCAGTCCAGCTTGTCCTTCTGGCTCCGTGTGGAGTAGTGTCCTTTAATAAGACATTGTGTCCTTCTGTCTTTGGGAAGGTGCCGGCCACTGGTGACAAAGGGCTATGTCCCTACCTGTCGGAAAACTCCTTTCACAGGCATAAGAGGAAACAAGGAGTAACGTGATCTGATCTCTATCACCCCAACATGAAGTTATCTTGGGGCTTCTCCCGCCATTATGCAGGATCTCACCCAACTGGGACGGAACACAGATGATCAGGTTAAAAATCAGACCGTGAGAAGCAAGCCACGAGGGGCTGAACACCCTATCGTGCCTACTGACATGCATATAGCCTCTTTGGTGAAGTGTCTATTTAAGTCTCTGGCTCATGTTTTAACTGGGCTGTCTGTTTTCATACTGTTAACTTGGAAAGTTGTTTATATGTTCTGGATGCAAATGCAGCACATGGGATCTGCAAGTTATCTTCTCCTAGTCATGACTCAGGCACTGGAAAACAACAGCTCGACAGTGTTTTCTTTAGTGAACAGACTCTGGACCACCTTGCAATATCAAATGATAAAACGGGGAACAGACAGTGGTCAACTCTGTGGCAGATAAAGACCAGGTCTGGGAGTTTTGTGGTCCACTAGGACTTCTGGAAAGCCAGAACCATGGGTTCTTAGAGGAAATGTGGCCTTGACACTGCCATAACTAATCCAGAGAAGCAACAAGACAGGAGCTGCCAATTATAATCCACAATCATATACACACAGAAATACAATCAGGGCACAAAGAAATGTTCTGGGGGCAGGGCAGGGGGGGAGGGGCAGAGGGGAAAGTAAATGAGGAAAATATCTCAGGGGCCTTAAGAAAAAAAAAAAAAAACCTTGCAAGCACATACCCTCCGGACACACTTTCAGCCAGGTAATCTCACTTTGCAGAAATACCATTTGCACGCGGGTGTCATCCCAGAAAAACCAAAGCCGGTATGTCCCTTCTGCGTGTGCCTTTCTTAAAGCATGCACACTGTACAAGTGGCGATTTCACCATGAGTGAGCCTAGCGTGCTGAAAGCTCCTCATTTCACAGCTGGTCTTTAAACCACATGGACAACTATTCTCCTTTCTAACACATTAATAAATAATGCTCATCCTCATTATTTTGCTGGGTCAGGGGTCATCCTTACAGGACAGACACAACCAACGGCGCAACACTTCCGGCGCTTCCCGTGATCCACAGGACAGCTCGTGCACCAGGCGAACCGCCCCCACCCTCAACCCACATGCACCTTCTTAGAGACGCACTCGTTTCTTCCCGCACGGAGGACGCGGTTCAGTGCCCGCACGCACTGCCGGTATAGGCCACGTGGTGACCCTGTTGCGCAGGCACGCATGGCGCACCCGAGCCCCCGCGCCACGTGGGGACGCTTCCGGGCCACCACGGAGAAGGGGCGGGGGGAGCCGCTCTGCTCAGCATTCCAAAAGGGAACCTAAGAATTAAAGAACTCATCCCAAACACACACATGGAAGTTATTGCTTTGCTGACCGCCACCTGGCTGTGAGAGGACACCCCCCCCACCCCCCGACCCCCATCGACAGGACGTAAATACAGGCTGCGGTTTTCAGCTCATTCGCAGGACCAGAGCTGATGACTCCGCCAACCCCATCTGCATCCTCCTCCTCCTCCTCCTCCTCCTCCAGGGAGGGCCGGGTGGGGTGGGGGGTGGGTGCACCCTCATTTGCCTCTTTCCGGCTGCAGGCTGTCCAACAGGCACTTCAGCTGCTCCTCACCCAGGTGTATTTTGTCTTCCAGCTCGCGCTGTTCGATGATGAGCGCCGACTTCATCTTGACGAAGTGCTCGTAGTCCGCCAGGCTCTCGGGGCCCAGGTAGCTGGCCAGGATGTCGAAGACGATGCCTTCCCGGCGGTCCAGGTTCTCCTTCAGCTCCCTGGCGTCCTCGTGCTGCTGGATCAGGACGCGCTGCTTCTCGAGCAGGGATTGCTGGACAGACACAAGACACACAAGCCTGCTGGGGATCCAGCGGGGCGGGGAGGCTGGCCAGAGCCTCCCACCGCCTGCGCAGTGAGGCGCCCGGATACACCCTCGCCCCCACAAGGCGCCCAGATACACCGCCCCACGAGGTGCCGAGATACACCCCTGCATGAGGCAGCCGGATATACCCCAGCACGAGGCGCCCAGATACACCCCCACATGAGGCACCGGGATACACTCTCGCAGGAGGCACCCAGATATACCCCTGCAGGAGGCACCCAGATACATCCCCCGCCCCCTCGCCACGAGGTTCCTAGATATACCCGGAGGAACATGAGAGCCATTCGCGCCCGGAAAAGTCCAAAACTGGGAGATGTGCGCAGGCAGCGAAGGACTCGCAGGGTGGGGGGGACCTGCGTGCGCCCAAGGCGTTTCCCTGACAACACAGCAGATGGGGGCAAAGTGGGTCAAAGCAGTGCATTTAAAGAGATCTCCCAGGGCAGGATTGCTAAACCCTTATGGCACCAGGAGAGGCGGACGGTGAGGAGGACAAAGGGCTGGAAAACGAGACACAGAGGCAGAGGCTGGGGTGGGTGGGCCGTGTAGCTGCCCTGGCTCCTTACTCTGGGGTACACAGACGCCCCCACTCCTAGATCGGGGTGCACACCTACAGTCCCTGGGCTCGCGTACGTAACCTGCTGTGAAAACAAGGCAGGGAGCGAGGAACAGTATTAAACAGTCTCCACGTGGCGGCTGATGCACTTCAGGGAACGCCCCGTCCTCCTTCCTAGTTTCCGACGCCAGCCGAGTCTCCCGTTCCTCCGCCACCTGGTGACCCGAATGGCCTCCCCCAGCCCTGTGGGAGCATCACGGGGGTGGAGGGGCCCCAAGGAGAGGCCAGAGGCACAGGGCTGCTGCTTGGTGGGCGTGGTGGTGTGGGTGTGGGGGCCCAGTAAAAACAGAAACTGCTTCCCTGGTCCGGAGCCTGGGAAGTATCCGTGGCCTGCACCACCTTTCAGGGCCACCTGCCCCCTGCTAAAGGACACCCTGACCTGCCAGTATGAGTGACAGTAGGATTAACTGCAATTCATTAATTCCAACCAAAAGACAAAGAGACCTCAGTTGATTCTCCAAACAGGGCTACAGAGATCAGTTGGCATCCCTGGAGACTAAAAGCTCCTGATTGGAGGGAGGACATCCTGTGTCCACGTCTGGCCCACGTGTCCCGCTTTCTATCTGGAAAGACAGGGGGAGCCTCCCACAGCCGGACGCTGCCTCTTTGCCCTCCTTAGCGCCTGTCATCGACAGTTTCCCCCAAGGCTGTTCACAGTGGAGGCCGGGCCCCTACAATGAACTTGGAGGCGGCTGTGGACCACCGCTGCCTCCGGTTCTACGAAGGTGAAGCTCATCAAGCATGCTCAGCGTGGACCTAATGTGCAGACCCCGAGGGATACAGTGAAGGTTCAGGGCCCAGGAAGTCCACAGGCACAGTCCCCGGTGGGGGACTCCTTCAGTGTCCCCAATGCTAACTAATAAGCCTGTCGATGGCATCACCGACTCAATGGACATGAGTCTGAATGTATAAAATAATGCTAGCATGTTCTGGCCACCTGATGCAAAGAACTGACTCACTGGAAAAGACCCTGATGCTGGGCAAGATTGAAGGCCAGAGGAGAAGGGGACAACAGAGGATGAGATGGTTGGATGGCATCACTGACTCGATGGACGTGAGTTTGAGTAAAACTCAGGGAGACGGTGATGGACAGGGAGGCCTGGCGTGCTGCGGTCCATGGGATCCCAAAGAGTCAGACCCACCAGGTAAGTGAACAACGCCGGGAATCTCGGGGCGACACCCCACTACGAGAAGGAAGAGAGCCAGAGAGAAGAAGACCTTCTGCGACCAGCTGGACAGCCGGCCCAGCGAGGCTTCCAGGCGTTCACTCCGCACCCTGCGGGCCCTACCCCCCATCCATCCATCCTGCCTCGGGGGGAGTACCCGATCGCCCGGAGGCGTGCTGTCGTCCAGGTTGTTGAGGGCGTTCTCCACTCGGGCCAGGCGGCCGGACAGCGACAGCAGGAGGTTCACCACCTTGTCGAGGTCCCCGATGAACATGCGGAACTTGTCAAACTCGTTGGGCTTGCACACGGCCTTGACCAGGGCCTCCACCTCGTCGCCCAGCGCGCTGTTGGCCTGCACGTCCTCCAGCAGGCTCTCCCGCGCCTCCCGCAGCACCTGCAGCTTGCGGCCAAGGCTCTCAATGAGCTCCTGCTGTGGGTACAGCGTGCGGGACTCAGTCACGGCCCTGCTGACCTGGGCGCCCCCCTGCACCCGCCCGCACCTCCTGGCCTGAGGGCCCGTCAGCAGCTTGTTGCGCATGAACAAATGTCAAGCCAGCATCGAAAAAATCTGCAAGCAATAAATGCTGGAGAGGCTGTGGAGAAAAGCGAAACCCTCTTGCATTGTTTGAAACTGAAAGTTGCTCAGCTGTGTCTGACTCTTTGGGACCCCACGGCCTATGCAGTCGATGGGATTCTCCAGGCCAGAACACTGGAGTGGGTAGCCTTTCCCTGCTCCAGGGGATCTTCCCAACCCAGGGATCAAATTCAGGTCTCCTGCCTCGTGGGCGGATTTTTTATCAGCTGAGCCACGAGGGAAGCTCCCTTGCACTGTTAGTGGGACTGTAAATTGGTACAGCAATTATGGACAACAATATGGAGATTTCTTAAAAAAAAAAAAAAAAAAAAAAAAAAAAAAAACTAAGACTAAAACAACCATAGGATCTAGCAAATCCCAGTACTGGACATTTACCCTGGACGAAAGCGTGACTGAAAAAGACACACGTTCCACACTGTTCACTGCAGCACTATTTACAATAGCTGGCACATGGGTCACAGAAGGCGATGGCAGCCCACTCCAGTACTCTTGCCTGGAAAATCCATGGACGGAGGAGCCTGGTGGGCTGCAGTCCACGGGGCCGCTAAGAGTCGAACACGACTGAGCGACTTCACTTTCACTTTTTACTTTCATGCTTTGGAGAAGGAAATGGCAACCCACTCCAGTATTCTTTCCTGGAGAATCCCAGGGACAGAGGAGCCTAATGGGCTGCTGTCTATGGGGTCGCACAGAATCTGACACGACTGAATCGACTTAGCAGCAGCAGCAGCACATGGGTGGAGAAGGAAATGGCAACCCACTGCAGCGGTCTTGCCTGGAGAATCCTGTGGACAGAGAAGCCTGGTAGGCTGCCGTCTACGGGGTCGCACAGAGTCAGACATGACTAAAGCGACTTGGCACGCACACATGCATTGGAAAAGGAAATAGCAACCCACTCCAGTGTTCTTGCCTGGAGAATCCCAGAGAAAGAGGAGCCTGGTGGGCTGCCGTCTATGGGGTCGCACAGCGTTGGACACGACTGAAGCGACTTAGCACCAGCAGCACAAGGAAGCAACCTAGATGTCCATCAGCAGATGGATGGATAAAGAAGCCGTGGTACATATGCACAGTGGAATATCACTCAGCCAGGAAAACGAACACCGCTGAATCAGTTCTAATGAGGTGGATGAACCTGGAGCCTATTATACTAAGTGACGTAAATCAGAAAAAACAAATATCATATATTAACACATATATATGGAATCTAGAAAGATGATACTGATGAACCTATCTGCTGGGCAGCAGTAGAGATGCAGACACATAGAGAACAGATAGGCAAGGGGAAGGATGGTGGGACTAATGGAGAAAGTAGTGTGGAAACACACACATTACAATATGGAAAAAGCCAGAAGGAATCTGCAGGATGACACAGGGAGTTCAACACTGCCATCCTACTCCTTTTTCCCCCCCACAAATGCCCATCATGGGTCCCTGATGGGCCTCCAACCCTCCTTGTCCACACATCCCAGCCACTGGTCCCTGACCTCCTCCTCTCCCAGCGTCTCTCCTCGTCTTGTCTGCAACGCTCCCTGACTTCAAGTCCCTGAGCACATCTCCCAGCCCCCTTCCCCTTTGTTTACGCAGCTGCATCTGGTAGTCGATGACCTTACATGCAAGCCTCCTCCTCCCTGTTCACACAGCTTCCAGCACTGGTCCACCGCCTTGATGTGCAGTCCTCTTCCTCCTTGTCAACACAGCTCCAGACACAACCCACGCCCCCCGATCTCATCTCCAGTCATTCCTCCCTTTCCACTGACGTTCAGCCACAAGTCCCTGCCCTCCTCTGCAACCCTGTCCCATTCGTGTCCACACAGATCCAACCACTGATCCCTGAATAGTCCACCCGGATAATCCTTTTCTGTGTTCACGCAGCTCCAGCCTCATCCCTCACTGCCTGTAAGCCTGTGTGCATGCTCAGTCACGTCCAATGCATTGCCGTCGAATAATGGGCTGTAGCCCGCCAGGCTCCTCCGTCCACAGGGTTTCCCCAGCCAGAATACTGGAGCGGGTCACCACTTCCTACTCAAGGGGATCTTCTAGACCTGGGAATCGAACCTGTGCCTCCTGTATTGGTAGGCGGATTCTTTACCACTGAGCAGCCTGGGAACCCCACCCCCTACGCCCCCACCCCGCCCCACTAGGTCTTTGTCTACACAGCTAAACTAGCGGTCTCTGACCTCAACTACTATCCTCCTCATCCTTGTCCACACAGTCCCAGGCGCTGGGGCCTGCCTTAATGTACAACAAGCCTTCCCATACTGCTCACATAGGTCGGGCTGCCTGTCCCCGACTTTATCTCAAAACCTCCTCCTACTTGTAACGCCCTGTTGCAGCCACCGGTGGCTGACTTTATCTTCGAGCCTCCTCTTCCTCGGACAGAGAGTTTTCACCAAGGGTCGGCGAGTTCTCTTCCAGTCCTCTGCCCCTGGTCTGCACAGCTCCAACCACGAATCCTTGACCTTATCTGCTATCCTCCTGATCCTTGTCCACACAGCCCCCTACCAACTTCATCTACAAACCTCCCCATCCTCCTTCACGCAGATCCGGCCGCCTTTCCCTGACTTTATCTGTAGCCTTCCTTCCACTTGAACACACTGCTCCAGCCACCGGAACCTGACTTTATCTGCGCTCCTCCTTGTACAGAGAGTTCTAGCCATGGGTCCCTGTCCTCCCATACAATCGTCTTCCTCCTGGTACAGAGAGCCCTAGCCACTTGGTCTTTGACTTTGCTTTCTGATCCTTCCACCTCGTGTTCCCAAAGCTCCAGCTGCTGGTCCCCGATCTCTTCTCCAGATGTCCTCCTCCTTGTCCACACAGCTCCAGCAACAGGTCACCGAACTCATCTCCAGTCCTCTCCTTCCAAGTCAGCACAGCTCGAGGAACTGGTCCCCGAACCCCCATCCATTCCTGCTCATTTTCACACAGCTGCACCCACACGTCCCTGGCCACTCACAAATCCCCCCTCCTCCTTGTCCACACACAAGGCCAGGAACGGGTCCCTGACCTCCTCTCTCATCAGTCTTCCTCTTTTCCACACAGTTCCATCTTGAAGTCACTGACCTAAACTGCAAACATCCTCACCCTTCAGCTCAGTTGCTCAGTCATGTCCGCCTCTTCGGGACCCCATGGGCTGCAGCACGCCAGGCCTCCCTGTCCATCACCAACTCCCAGAGCTTGTGCAAACTCATGTCCATTGAGTCGGTGATGCCATCCAACCATCTCATCCTCTGTCGTCCCCTTCTCCTCCTGCCCTCAATCTTTCCCAACATCAGGGTATTTTGTAATGAGTCAGTTCTTAGCATCATGTGGCCAAAGTATTGGAGTTTCAGCTTCAGCATCAGTCCTTCCAATGAATAGTCAGGACTGATCTCCTTTAGGATGGACTGGTTGGATCCCCTTGCAGTCCAAGGGACCCTCAAGAGTCTTCTCCAACACCACAGTTCAAAAGCATCCATTCTTTGGTGCTCAGCTTTCTTCACAGTCCAGCTCTCAAATCCATACACAACTCCTTTTTTCTACACAGTGCCATTCCTTTCGTCTACACAGCACTGTCTAGCATTGCCATTCCTTTTTGTCTATGTGGCTGTGTAAGTGAACTGATTCAACTGACCTGAACTGCAGTCCTCTTCATCTTTGTCCTCACAATCCCAGCCACTGGTACCTGACCTCATCTCCAAAATGCCACATTCTTGTTCACACAGCTCTGGCCTTATTTCCCAGACTTTATACCCAGTCCTTCCCTCTTGTGCTGGGCTTCCCTGCTGGCTCAGTGGGTAAAAAATCTGCCTGCAATGCTGGAGACCCAGGTTCAATCCCTGGGTCAGGAAAATCTACTGGGGAAGGACATGGCAACCCACTCCAGTTTTCTTGCCCTGGAGAATCCCATGGACAGAGGAGCCAGGCTGGCTACAGTCCTTGGGGTCACAAAGAGTCAGACATGACTGTGTGACTAACTTCCCCCCCTTTTTCTTCCCCCTCTTCACACAGCTTCCGTGGCCAGTGCCTGACCTACTCTCCAATCTTCCTCCTGCTTGTCCACACAGCTCCAGCCACTGATCCCCTAACTGCGCTCTGTGACTACTCCTTGTGTTTGCACAGCTGCATCTATAGGTCCCTGGCCACCTGTCAATCAACCTCCTCCTTGAACACAAAGCTCCGATCAAGGGTCCCTCACCTTATCTCTCATGGGCATCCCTTTTCCCCCACATCGCCACCTAGTGGTCAAAGGCACGAAGTGCAGCTGTCCTCATCCTTGCCCACAGCGGTCCAGCCACCAGTCCTTGCCTTGACTACGAATCATTTCCTCCCCGAACACTGAGCCCCAACCATGTTTCATGGCCTCCTCTGCGAGCCTCCTGTGCCGAATCCACACAGCTCCAACTCACTGGTCCCTGACCTCATCTACCATCCTCTTCCTCCTCTGCAAAGAGAGCCAGGCACAAGTCGCTGACCTTGTCTCAAATTTTCCATCACCCTAGTCTACATACCTCTGACCTCTCCAATCTATTCTTGGTGGTGGTGGTTTAGTCGCTAAGTCGTGTCCGACTCTTGCAATTCCATGGACAGAGGAGCCTGGCAGGCTACAGTCCATGGGGATTCTCCAGGCAAGAATACGGGAGTGGGTTGCCATTTCCTTCTCCGGGGGATCTTCCCAAACCAGGAATTGAACCCGGGTCTCCTGCATTGTAGGCGGATTCTTTACCAACTGAGCTACATGAGAAGCCCATAATCTATTCTTACTCCATCTCCAATAACTCAAAGCCACTGGTCCTGGCCCTCCTTCCCATTTTATCAAACCCTGTCCACACAGCTCCAGCCAATGGTTCCTGACCTTCTGGTATTCACAAAAGCGGCACCCATAGGTCCCTGGCGACCTCACAGACCCACCGCCCTGTGCACTTAACTCCATGCGTTGTCTCTGACCTTGTCTCCCACAACACGTTGTCTCTTCCACACAGGTCCTTGTAGTGGTCGCTGATCTAACTGCAGTCCTGCTCATCCTCGTCCACACAGCTCCAGCCACCAGTCCCTGACTTTGTCACCAGAGGTCCTCCTACCTGTACAGACATCTCCGGCCACCTGTCCTTGACTTCCTCTACAATGCTGCCCCAAGTCCACGCCACTCCAGTGACCGGTCCCTGACCTCATCTGCAAGCCTCTTTCTCCGTGTCCACAAAGATACAGCCACGAGTCCCTGACCTTCTCTCCAGTCTCCGTCCTCTTCTCCACATACCTCCCCAGACAAGTCCTTCAATCTTTCCTATGCCTTCTCAACACAGGCCAAGCCACTGGTGCCTGACCTCCTCTCTAGCTCTCCTCCTTCTTGTCCACACTTCGGCCACAAGTCAATGATCTCCTCTCCAATCCCTCTCTTCCTTGTCCGCAGCTCCAGCCACTGGTCCCTCATTCCCCTTTCTCTCTGTCTACACAGCTTCATCTAGTGGTCACTGACCTGAACTGCCAAAGAATGGATGCTTTTGAACTGTGGTGTTGGAGAAGACTCTTAAGTGTCCCTTGTACTGCAAGGAGGCCCAACCAGTCCATTCTGAAGGAGATCAACCTTGGGATTTCTTTGGAAGGAATGATGCTAAAGCTGAAACTCCAGTACTTTGGCCACCTCATGCGAAGAGTTGACTCATTGGAAAAGACTCTGATGCTGGGAGGGATTGGGGGCAGGAGAAGGGGACGACAGAGGATGAGATGACTGGATGGCATCACCAACTCGATGGACATGGGTTTGGGTGAACTCTGGGAGTTGGTGATGGACAGGGAGGCCTGGCGTGCTGCAATTCATGGGGTTGCAAAGAGTTGGACACGACTGAGCGACTGAACTGAACTGGCCTCGTTTTTGCTGACTTCATCTCCAGTCTTTCTACTCCTTGCACACCCAGGTCCAGCCACTTTGTCCCAACTTTATCTCCAACCCGCCTCACCCTTCTTCACACAGCAGCAGCCACTGGTCCCCCTTGACTATTGATCGCAAATCCTTCCAACTGCTTGTCGAAACATCTCCAGACACAAGTCCCTGACCTCCTCTGCGGTCCTCCTCCTCCTTGTCCACAAGGCCCCAGCCACTGGTCTGGCCACATCTCCAATCATCCTTGTTCACACAGCTCCAGCAACTCACTTTATGTCTCATTCCCCTTTGTCTGCACAGCTCCATCTAGTGGTCACCGACCTGAACTGCAATCCTCCTCGTTCTTGATCACAGGGCTCTGGCACCCTGTCCCTGACAGTTGTCTACAATCCTCTTCCTCCTCGTACAGAGAGCTCCAGCCACTGGTCCTCAACTTCCTTTCCAATCCTCCAGCTCCGTGTCCACACGGCTCCAGCCAACTGGTCTCTGACTTCCTCTCCAAACCTCTGCATCCCTGTTCACATGGGCCCAGCCACTTGTCTTACGACGTTATGGCCAATCATCCCTGCTCATCTACACAACTGAGGCTCAAGCAGCCTGACCATCTCTCCAGTCTTGTTCTTTATCCACACGTCTCCAGTCACTAGTTCCTGACGTCCTCTCCAATCATCATCTTCCTCCCTGTCCACACAGCTGCAGCCACAGGTCCCAGACTGTTATCTCCAATTCGCCCCTCAAATCTCCATGGAGCTCCCGCCACAAGGCCCTGACCTCCTGTTCCATCCTCCCTCCTTCTTGTGCACACAGCTTCAGCCACTGCTCCCTGACCTCACCTCCCATCCCCCTTCCTCCTGGTCCACCCTCTGGCTCCCTGACCTGCATCTACAACCGCCCCTCCTTCTTTCCACAGTGTTCCAGCCAGTGGTCTCTGCTGCCTTCCCAACATGTCACATATCTCCTACCCCAGGGCCTTTGTACGTGGTGGCCCCGCCCCCCGCCCCCAACCCAGTCCCTGACAGAACCGGACACTCCCTCGTGTCCCTCCAGATTTTTCTGCATCATGACCTCATCAGAGCCTTCTCTACAATCACACTCCTTTTATCTCTGTACGCCTTCACTGTTTTCCTTTTCTGACCGATTATATGTGTGCAAACGTATTCTGTAAAGAGCCACAGTGAATATTTTAGACTTCAGAGGCCACACAGCCACTACTGAACATCGCTTCCAGTATCGTAAACGTAATGCAATATGTAAAGGCCATATATAATACAATATGTAGAGGCCGTATGTAAATGAATGAATTGACTGTCTTTAAATAAAACTTTATTGACAACAGCAGGTTGGGGGGCTGGGTGTGGCCCATGGGCCCTGTATCGTGTGTTTGTTTTTGTGCTGCGAAAACACAGTGCCTTCAGGGAAGGAATGACTATTTGCGTGTTGCTGCTGTATCCCCAAGGGCCTGGTTAGTTTCTGGAGTTGAACAAGGGCTGCTTTTTGGTTAACACAGCCCTTTACGACCTGCTGTTGAATTTATCACCTGATCACAGGAATTTGAAATTGGTACTCAGAGACGGTATGGACCCTGCTGAAGGTGATATAGTTAAGCCCCTTGGGTTTCAACTGGGATAGAAGAGACAATATTATCAGTTGAGCTTAAAATGAAAGAGACTGGTGGCCACCAATTCTCTTGACACTGGATCTTATGACAGAGCGACAGCATGGAGGTAGATAGGACAGAAGCCTCTTCCACAAAAGGCTTCACACGCAGGGCCAGATGTCAGCATCTCGCCCAGCACCAATGGTGCATGGTGCAGGGCCAGGCTGGGGGTGGGCCCCAGGGCCACCACCTGCCTCCCACCAGCACCTTCTCATCCGGATTTCGGCCTCCCTACCTTTTTGACTGACAGGTCGTGGTCCAAGTCACTGCCCGAGTCCTCCTCTGGCTCCTGCTGCTCCTGCAGGTCCTTCATCTTTATCAGCAGCTCCGCCTTGGGGGCTGACGTGCTGTAGTAGGCGGAGTTGGTGGCCAAGGGTGCGGCTGCCAGCACGCTGCTCTCCTCCCTCCTAGGGAACAAAACGGCAGAACGTCCACATTAGCTCCAATCATGTGCCCACAGACGCACCTGAAACCTGGGCTGGAACCTGCGAACCATGGGGCTGATGAAAGGACACGAGCCAGAAGAGAGGAGACAGCGGAAGCAGGGACAGAGTGGGCTTCGCTGGTGGCTAAGACTCTGCCTTCCAACGCAGGGGACAAGAGTTTGATCCCTTAGTCGGGAAGTAAAGACCCCACATGCTATGGGGTATGCCAAAAAAAATCAATCAACCAAGCAAACGAAAGTGTGGAAAGGGCAGGTGCTGAGGCCAGAACTACAAAGTTGCTCAGTTGTGTCAGACTCTTAGCAACCCCACGGACTGTAGCCCCCCAGGCTCCTCTGTCCATGGGATTTTCCAGGCCAGAATACTGGAGTGGGATGCCATTTCCTTCTCCAGGGGATATTCCCAACCCAGGGATCGAACCTGGGTCTCACACATTGCAGGCAGATGCTTTACAGTCTGAGCTACCAGGGAAGCCACCGAGAACTAGAACCCCCTGCCAATGGTACCCAAAGCCCCACCTGCAGGGGAGGAGGGCACAGATCATTTTCTCAGGGAGCCTGAGGTCTATGGGGAGCTGTCTGTTGCCACTCTAAGTGTGGCCACAGGCCCCAAGTTGACTGGGCATCCTTCCACCAGCAGCCACATTTGTGGCCTCTGAGCCCCTGTCTGCTACACGACGTTCGTGCTCCTGCCTACTATCAATGAGCGATGCTCACCGAGACCACGTGCACCAACAGGACAGATGTAAGCAGGTGTACTTCTGTGGGCAGGTGACTGAATACAAGATGCTAGAGAGGGTCCTTTACAGAACGAAACACATGAAACTCTTAGTCACTCAGTCGCATCCCACTCTTGGCGACCCCCGGGGAGTGTAGCCCACCAGGCTCCTCTGTGTGATGCTCCAGGTCAGAACACTGGAGTGGGTGGCCATTCCCTTCTCCAGGGGATCTTCCCAACCAAAGATCCCCTGGAGTATTCTGAAATGATAATATCTCTGGTCGTAACAACAAGCAAGAAATGTCACTGCCATCTGTGACTTCCAGCCTCCAAATGTGAATGTTAAGTGAAAGCAGCTCAGTCATGTGCCACTGTTTGCGACCCCATGGACTGTAGCCCGCCAGGCTCCTCTGTCCATGGGATTCTCCAGGCAAGAATACTGGAGTGGGTGGCCATTCCCTTCTCCAGGGGATCTTCCCAACCCAGGGATCGAACCCGGGTCTCCCCCATTGCAAGTGGATTCTTTACCGTCTAAGCCACCAGGGAAGCTCCTCCCCAGCCCTCTATACAGAATGCTGCTGCTGCTGCTGCTGCTAAGTCACTTCAGTTGTGTCCGACTCTGTGTGACCGAATTACAGCAAATTCACCCCCTCAGCTAAATACATAACAGAAGGCCTCTTGTGTAAACACATATCCTCCGTATAGCCTCAGCTCTCACTTCTCTGTAAGAAGCCTCTGCACCTCAGCACTAGTGACCTTTGGCGTTGGACCGCTGTTTGTTGGGGGGGGGGGGTCGTCCTGTGCCTCGTAGGTCGATGAGCACCATCCCTGACCTCCACTCACCCAGGGGCGACAACTAGAAGCGTCTCCAACATTGCCAAGTGTCCCAAGGGCAGACAGCAGAGAAAAAGCCCCACAGGCATTGCTAGAAACATGCCTTTTCCCTCTTTGCCCAACTGACGTCACGGTCCCCAGAATGGTTAGAACCGCACACAGGGAAGGACGGGGCGGAGGTGGGTGGGGTGGTGTACTCACCTCTCCTCCGCCGTCCTGGGCGAGGGCCCCTTGAGCAGCAGCTTCCTCCGTTGCTGTGCGCCTTCCAGGAGGTGCTCGTCTTTGGGGAAGATGCCCTCCATGAGGTCCATGGTGGTTCTCATCCTCACGCCGGGGTCCAGGATGTCCGCCAGCGACTTATCCCTGCCCGCGATCTCGCGGGCCAGCTCCTCTGACTTGAGGTCGTCGGCGGTCCTGTCTTTGGCCTTCACGTAGCTGAGTGCGGGAGGGGAGGCCCGGCCTTCCTTGGCAGGGGGCCCCGGGGCGCCGGTGGCAGGCTGGGGCTCGGCACCCTGGCGGCTGTAGGGGCAGAAGCGTGAGTAGGACTGCTCGGACGTGCTGAGTGTCTTGATCTGGTCCCGCTCGAGGCCCCGGGGCAGCGGAGGTGGCTCGGGGATGCAGGCCAGTGCCTGGCGGCTCTCCTTCTCCGGCTGGCTCTCCGAATGCACTATCTTGATGGGCACCATCTTCACTGTGGTGTTGTTGTCCATCACCCGCTCGATTCTGCCAAGACAAGGGTCATCCACTGGAGACACGTCGTGGCCCCAGGCACGGCTCAATGATCAGAACTCAGATGAGCAAATCGGCTGGTCCCATGGTGGGGGGAGGGGGGGCCTTCCAGACAGAGAAGCCCAGCTCAAAAGATGGGCCTATGCACGTCACAGGTTCCAGGACTGGGGAGACAAGATCTAGGAGTTCCTGCCCCTGGCCCCTCAACTTGGGTCTCTTGACCCTCCTCTGCCTCAAGGTGTTCAACTTGAGAAGGAAAATTCCAGCATCGCACCCAAGCAGGAAAACATACGCAAGACCCCTCTTCATTGCATGCTCTTCCCTCCACGCGTAGAAACCCTCCCCACCTACTAGTGACTTAGTGAAGTGAAGTGAAAGTCGCTCAGTCGTGTCCGACTCTTTGCGACCCCATGTCTATACAGTCCATGGAATTCTCCAGGCCAGAATATCGGAGTGGATAGACTTTTCCTTCTCCAGGGGATCTTCCCAACCCAGGGATCGAACCCGGGTCTCCCACATTGCAGGCGAATTCTTTACCATCTGAGCCACAAGGGAAGCCCAAGAATACTGGAGTGAGTGAAAGTGAAAGTGCAAGTCCAACTCTTTGAGATCCTTTGGCCTACACAGTCCATGGGATTCTCCAGGCCAGAACACTGCAGTGGGTAGCCTTTCCCCTCTCCAGGGGACCTTCCCAACCCAGGGATCGAACCCAGGTCTCCCACGTTGTAGAAGGATTCTTTACCAGCTGAGCCACCAGGGAAGCCCTACTCAGCATGTATTTACATCTCCACACCAGCCCTTGTTTTGTGGGGAAACTTGATTGGGGGAAAAAAAAAAAACAAAGCAATAGAAACAAATCCTCTGCAGCCTGTGATACCCTTTCTGACAAAGCAGGTCTTCCAGGTCATTCCTGACCACAACTACCTCTCCTCTTGAAACCCGTGCAGACTTCCACGTTCAGGAAGTTTGATGAGCTGCTCCCTCTGCTGCTGCTGCTGCTGCTGCTAAATCGCTTCAGTCGTGTCTGACTCTGTGCGACCACATAGATGGCAGCCCACCAGGCTCCCCCGTCCCTGGGATTCTCCAGGCAAGAACACTGGAGTGGGTTGCCATTTCCTTCTCCAGTGCATAAAAGTGAAAAGTGAAAGTGAAGTCGCTCAGTCGTGTTTGACCCTTAGCGACCCCATGGACTGCGGCCCACCAGGGTCCTCCGTCCATGGGATTTTCCAGGCAAGAGTACTGGAGTGGGGTGCCATTGCCTTCTCTGCTGCTCCCTCTACATAAAGACAAACCACACAGCAGACCAGACCTTACAGCCACCCGGTCGCATCCATTCCTGCCGAGAAGCAGGACCCGGGGGCGCGGAGGATGCAATGTGGGCTGGGCCCTGGCCACTGTCCAGGCTCCATCCAAGTGAGTCTGGACGGTTCTGCCCAGAGGGCCCGGTCCTCAGCAGCACCCAGTCCCGAGAGAATCCTCAGCCGGCATGCCACTGTCTCACTCTCTCTAGTCACTCAGTCATGTCCGACTCTCTGCGACCCCGTGGACTGTAGCCCTCCAGGCTCCTCTGTCCCTGGGATTCCTCCAGGCAAGAATAGTGGAATGGGTTGCCATGCCCTCCTCCAGGGGATCTTCTTGGCCCAGGGATGGAACCCAGGTCTCCTGCATTGCAGGCAGATTCTTTACTGACTATGAGGGAAGCCCCTGGCATGCCACCCTAAGTCTGATAAACCACACCACCCACAGGCAGATTCTCATAGCCTGAGATGCCCGAGGTGACTCAATGACCCTGAAGAGGTCCTCCTGGGTCCCTCCTCACAGACACACACACTCCAAACCCACAAACAGGCTCCAAGAAACTCCTGCCAATGCTTTTGTGAGCTGTCAAATCTCAGGCTCGCACCTGCTGCTGGGCAGGGTCCCCACCTTGTAGCAAACACACAAACCAACCTCAGAATGTCCAAGATTTCAAAGGAAGCTTCCCGCTTTCGGAACCAGAGTGGATGCATTTTTTTATTCCGAGCGAGTGACTACTCTCTAAAATCCCCCCAGGGTGGGAAGGCTGCACTTTCCTGCTCTCTGCATCCCTGCCTTGGACTGGCACACAACAAGACTGCACGACCCGCTTGCTGAATTCGAGAAGGCGTGTCTCAGGACAAAGGAGCTGCTCTGTGCCCTGGCTGGCTCCCCAAGTAGAGGTAACTGCAAGGGGAGAGATATGGGATATGGAGGGAGATGAGGCAGCACTCAAGAAGTCAGTCAGCAGGTACACAGACAAAAGAAGAGTGTCTGTGTCTGTCTATGTTAGTCGCTCAGTCCGACTCTCTGCGACCCCATGGACTGTAGCCCGCCAGGCTCCTCTATCCATGGGATTCTCCAGGCAAGAATACTGGAGTGGGTTACATTTCCTTTTCTGGGGGGAATCTTCCCGATCCAGGGATCGAACCCACATCTCCCACACTGCAGGCGGACTCTTTACTGTCTGAGCCACCAGGGGAACCCCAAGCGTCTCTGAGCTCTGCACAAACACCAGGCAGCTTGCAGGCCCTGTCCGATGTGTTTTACTCCCCGTCTGGTTGGTAGTTGATGACAGGCATGGAGCAGGTCTCCATTCATGAACCCTGGCTCAGAGTTCATGGTGGATCTCAAAGGCATTCTACTCTCTCAGGCTGCCACCAACCTGTAACATCGGCCCTGGGGACGGGGACACTGAACTCGGTACAGGGTAAGCCACCTTTCTTGGTAGGAAACTCCTGAGTGGCATGGTTACCATCTGCCCCACCACTGTGCTCCTTTGACCAGAACCCGGCCTTCTACAATGGCCAGTGCAGGAAAGGACGCTGGTTCAAGAAAACCTCTGTGGTCCCCAAAAATGACATACACGACGGGAGCCCAGTGGATGCGTCAAGACGCCCCCACTCAGTACTGTCAGGAAGTATTGCCACTGCTTGTGGAAACTCCTCTCAGACTCTTGGAAAAGACAAGAGTGAGAAAATCCACACTCTCTCGGGGCAAGAAAAAAATGAAACGCCCCCTCCCCACTTCCTAAAGTCAACAGAGGTCAGGAGTACCGAACAAACACTCACTCATGTTCCTCGGAGGAGCCCAAGTCCCAGACCAGGGCCCAAGGACCAAGAGGCCCATGTCAGCTCATCGACAACATTCCCACACACTCCACCCTCCACCCAAACCACAGCATCGTTTCTCCTCCCTTTCCGAGCTCCTCAATGTGCCCAGTAAAAAGGATCTCTAAGTGCCAGCTGCATTCAGAATGACTGAGGGTGATGCTGACCCCCAGATGAAGCTGCACTTGTCGTTCCACCCATGGGGAAACTCAGGATGCTATCAGTTAATGTCCATGTGGCGCTGTCTTCGGGGATAAAATAAAGTTCATGGACCTCCCCAGTGGCTCAGTGGTAAAAGAATCCACCTGCCGATGCAGGAGACACAAGTTCGAATCCTGGTCCACGGAGATCACACATCCTTTGAGAGACAAAGCCGGGACGCGGCAACTACTGAGCTCGAATTCCATGACAAGAGAAGCCCCTGCTCGCTGCTGCTAGAGAAAGCAAGCGTGACCACAGGGAAGACCCAACACCACCAAAAAGGCAAGCATCTCAAACGGGTAGAGTCAAGACTCTACAGCGGGAAGATGCAACAGAACTTTCCTGGGACAATGGAAACAGCCATACTCTGTGCTGTCCAGGGTACTAGCGGCTAGCCCCACAGGGTGCAACTGAGCAACAGGTTTTATTGCATTGTCATTAACTTTTGACCTGTGGTGTTGGAGAAGACTCTTGAGAGTCCCTTAGACTGCAAGGAGATCCAACCAGTCCATCCTAAAGGAGATCTGTCCTGAAAATGCATTGGAAGGACTGATGATGAAGCTGCAACTCCAATACTTTCTGGCCACCTGATGCAAAGAGCTGACTCATTGGAAAAGACCCTGACACTGGGAAAGATTGAAGACAGGAGGAGAAGGGGATGACAGAGGATGAGATGGTTGGATGGCATCACTGACTCAGTGGGTATGAGTTTGAGTAAACTCCAGGAGTTGGTGATGGAAAGGGAGGCCTGGCGTGCTACACTCCATGAGGTCTCAAAGAGTCAGACACGACTGAGCAAGTGAACTGTGACCCTCATGCTGACCCTCTGGCCCTTGGGGGGCCGGAAAGTCGACAGCAAGTTAAAAATCCAAGTGACCACTGGAGGGGGTGGGAGGTTGTGGGGGTCCTCTCCGTGTTAGTCCCAGGTCCCAGCCTGGGGAGCGGGGTCAAGGCCGCCAGGGAGCGGGGCGAGGCGGGGACGCATGTTCACACCCAGGGAGGATGCACGGGACCCTCCCGCAGTTGCAGGGAGCCCTAAACAGGGCAAGAAGGTAGGGAGAGATATTACCTGGCAGCATTCTCGTCCTGGATGAGCAGAGGGGGCTTGTCCGTCAGCTTCTGCGGCGCGAACTGCGGCGACGGCGAGCGCGAGGTGTCCATGGCAGAGGTCTGCAGGGGCCGGAATGGGGCAGGGAGCAGCACCTCCCGCCGGGGCCGGGCCGTGGGCTCCTCCACGCACCGCGTGCTCCGCGTGTCCACCGCCTCCGAGGAGGCCACGGAGGTGTGAGGCCGGCTGGGCGTGTCCCCTGGCGGCGGCCGGAGCTCACGCTTGGGCGGCTGTGGCCTCTGTAGGGTGGGTCTCCGGGCCGGCGCGGCGGCACTCAGGGGCCGGGGCTCCTGCCCCCGGGCGGGTGGCTCCAGGGGCGTGCGCGGCTCTGGGTACCGGTAATCGCGAGGGAGAGTGCCCGCCCGGCCACGGGCCTCCAGGGACACCTCAGGCCCTTCCCTGCCGCCAGGGGGTTCAGAGGTTTGCCGGGGGTCCCGCGGTGCTCCTGGGTGGTCCTCCGAACGCTGACCATCTGCTTGTCTAGGGGAAGCAAGGAAGAAGAATGAGCCAAGGGTTCCAGGGAACTCTCTCCTCCCCAAACCGACTGCGCCCTGCCGTCAAGGGCATGGGTAACTTCCCTTCAATGACTTTAAGGAATTAAATCCACCCATGTCTGCCCACGCCAGTCCCCGCTGCAATTGCAAACTGGCAGACATGAGGTGCAAACACACATGAGGCGGTACTCTGGCATGTCATACCAGAGAAGAGGAGGCACACACACGGCACACACACACACATGGGCACACACGCTGCCATGTGGGGGCAAAATACAATTCACACAAACATTAAACAAAACATGGGTGTGAAAATACTCACGGTGATATGGAGAAATACTGATTTCACATTGCAACAGTATTTTTATGGGACTTATTTCAGGAAATTGCCATATACAAAGGGATAAAACCTTTTCTGGGGAGGGAGAAGGAAATGGCAACTCACTCCAGTACCCTTGCCTGGAAAATCCCATGGAAGGAGGAGCCTGGTATGCTATAGTCCATGGGGTTGCAAAGAGTCGGACACAACTGAGTGACAAACACTTTCACTTTTCATCCATTTCCATATCCAGTTCTAGCTTTCTCTAACACATACTTAACATGCATACACACACACATACACACACACACCCTGGGAAAACACACGCAGGCATTCTGTACATGCATATGAAAATGAAAGTGAAGTCGCTCAGTCGTGTCTGACTCGTTGTGACCCCCATGGACTATAGCAGGCCAGGCCTCCCTGTCCATCACCAACTCCTGGAGCTTGCTCAAAGTCATGTCCATTGAGTCAGGAATACCATCCAACCAACTCATCCTCTGTTGTCCCCTTCTCCTCCTGCCTTCAATCTTTCCCAGCATCAGGGTCTTTTCTAATGAATCAGCTCTTTGCATCAGATGGCCAAAGTATTGAAGCTTCAGCATCAGTCCTTCCAATGAATATTCAGGACTGATTTCCTTCAGGATGGACTGGTTGGATCTCCCTGCAGTCCAAGGGACTTCTCAAGAGTCTTCTCCAACACCACAGTTCCAAAGCATCAATGCTTTGGTAGCCGTTCTCTTCTCCAGGGGATCTTCCCAACCCAGGGATAGGGTCTCCCACATTGCAGGCAGATGCTTGACCATCTGAGCCACCAGGGAAGCTGAAGCTTTATGATGTATATTGTACATGCATATATATATCCAGGCCATAATTAAAGCTCGTGGGTGTTACAATAACCAAACTCCCAATAAATGAGCCAGCCATGTGTCTGCTGCTTTGTCCTGAAACGTTCTTCTGACCTGAGCCATCAAATGAGCCTTGGACATGCATACACAATGCATAGCCTTCCGTCCACGGGAAGAGCTGTCTTGTGTTGAGACGACCTGAGGGCTGTTAGAGGAGACCCCACGAGATGGCAGTGGCCAGCCAGCAGGCAGAGCGTAAGTGCAAGAGGGGCTGTCACCTACTGCCTGACGTGCGGGACGGGATGGTTCTGCACACACACACCCAGCACGCGCTCAGCGCACAGGAGGTGCATCTGCTCTAGACCTTGCCATTGCAGCCGGCCCCACCCCATCCAGGCGGCTGCGCTGAGAGCTGAGTTCCCTAGGCGTGTTTCTCTTGCTGTGTCCTCAGGAGAAAGGTCCCTTCTGGGTTCCATGGCCGGTCTACAGGAGACCACCGACTTCCTCCCCCAAGTTCCCCAGCGTCCCCTGTCGTCTAGCGGGGGCCGGACTCTGCAACTGTCCTGCTCGTGAGCCCAGAGACAGCAGCTCAAAGGGTTTGGTAACTGGACGAAGACATCAGATCACCAGTCACCCTCCGGGACCCCGCAAGTGGGCAGGTTTGTTCTCCACTTCCAGCTTAATTGACTTCCCTGGTGGCTCAGATGGGTAAAGAATCTGCCTACAATGCGGGAGACCTGGCTTCAATCCCTGGGTTGGGAAGATCCCCTGGAGAAGGCAATGGCAACCCACTCTAGTACACTTGCCTGGAGAAAATCCCATGGACAGAGGACCTTGGTGGGCTACAGTCCACAGGGTCGCAAAGAGTCGGATATGACTGAGCGACTTCACTCACTTCCTGATTAATAAAATATTAACCCAGCTTAGGGAATTTAGTTTAAAACAAACAAGTAAAAAAAAAAAAAAAGCCAGGTAATTCCCTGGTGGTCCAGTGGTTCAGACTCGGTGCTTTGACTGCAGAGGGCCTGGGTTCATTCCTGCTCGGGGAACCAAGAAGCCACAAGCCACACGGGGAGGCCAGAAAAACCAACCAAAATAGGCATTATGTTGAGAAAAGAAACGTTCACATATTGAGCAGTCTGGCGAAGTCAGTCTGCTGAAATGAGAGTTAACTTGAATGTTCTGCCAACTCAAACAGCCTAAGAAAGGTACCCTTGTATATCGGCATTAAATACTAAAAGTAAAGGGCAGGCGGCAGTTGTAAGGTGAAGTCTTTCCTGCTGGGTCCGGGGGTTAAGAATCCGCCCGCCTATGCCCGGGACACGGGTTCAATCCCTGGGGGGCCCGGAAGATTTCACTTGCCATCGTGGGGCAACGAGTCTCGGGGGGCCACAACTACTCAGCCCGGGGGTTCCTCGACAAGAGAAGCCAAGTGTCACACTTAGAGAGTAGCCCCCCACATCGCTGCAACTAGAGAAAGCCCATGCAACAACGGAGAGCCAGTGTAGCCAAAAATAAAGTCACTGATTTTTTAAAAAAAGTTATCCAAACAGCTTGAACGATGCAATGGATGGTTCAGAGGACAATACACAGTCCAGCAGGTGTCTGCGTACAAAAGACGGAACGGCCTTTAGACAACAATCAGAGGAGGGTGACTCTTGGCTCAGATATCCTGTCACCCACTATCACCTCTGGCCAGCCAGGGAAAAGCCAACATAAGACATAACAGACACAGGTTCGATCCCTCGGTCGGGAAGATTCCCTTGGAGGAGGGAACGGCGCACACACACAAACACACACATGAATATTAGCCATGAATAAAAGAATGAAATGATGCCATTTGCAGCAACATGGATGGACCTGGAGATTAACGTACTAAATGAAATAAGTATGCCAGAGAAAGACAAATACCATATGATATCACTTATATGCAGAATCTTAAAAAAATGATACAAACAGACTTACTTATAAAACAGAAACAGACTCACAGACATACAAAACAAAACTAAGATTACAACAGGCCACAGCGGGGATAAATTTGAAGTTTGGGATTAACAGATACACACCAGCATAAACAACAAGGACCTACTGCATAGCACAGGGAAACTGTATTCAGTATCTTATAATACTCTCTATGTATAACTGAATCCCTCTGCTGTACACCTGAAACACTGTAAAGCAACTCTACTTTAATTTAATAAAAAAATCTAACCCTAACCAACCATCCCCTGGGGTAGGAAAGGGTAACCCACTCCAGTATTCTTGCCTGGAAAAGTCCATGGGCAGAGGAGGCTGGTGGGCTACAGTCCATGGGGTGGCAAAGACTTGGACACAACCGAGCATGCACGCATACAACCAGCCACCAGTGTTTAGGTTCCTCCAAAAACTAAAAAAGCTAGTGTATGACCGTGTCATCCCACTCCTGGGCATATACCCAGAGAAAAACATGATTTGAAAGGATACACACACCCCAATATTCATTGCCCCACTACTGACAACAGGCAAGACATGGAAGCACCCTGAATGTCCACTGACGGATATATGTGATACACATATACAACGGAAGATTATCTGGTTTAATGAAACGACGCCATTTGCAGTCAGACAGAGAAAGAAAAATCTCACAAATGATCCTGCTTACACATGGAATCTAAAATAAAAACGGTACAAATAAACTGATTTACGAAACAGAACAGACTCACAGACTTAAGAGAACGAACTTCGGTTTACCAGGGGGAAAGGGTGGGAGGGGGACAGACCGACTGGGAGGTAGGGATGGACATGTACACACAGCTACATTTAAACGGATAACCGACAGAGACCTGCTGTAAGGCCCGGGGAACTGTTCAGTATTCTACAGCAACCTAAATGGGAAAAAAGAATTTGAAAAAACAACAGACACACGAACGTGTATACCGAATCACTCTGCTGTATGCATGAAACTAACACATTATGAATCATCAACTATGCTCCAATATAAAATTTTTAAAAAAAAAAAAGGCCCCACTGTCAGCAGGAAGACAAACTGTAATGCACACAAGAAAAAATACAAACATGCAGATAATAACACACAAAGAACTCTGCTAGTCACCAAGGAAATGCAGGTCAACAATGAAACAGATTTGCCTGTCAAGTCACAGATTTAAAAAAGAATTTTTTTTTTTTAATTTATTTATTTGGCTGCCTGGAGTCTTTGTGGTGGCATGCAGGATCTTCGAGCGCTGTGCATGGGCCCTCCAATTGCGGTGCACAGGTTTAGTTGCTCTGAGGCAGGTGGCACTCAGTCCCCCGACCAGGGATCGAACCCGCATCCCCCGGCATTGCAAGGCAGTTTCTTAACCCCTGGACCACCAGGGGACTCCCAAATCTTTTCCAAAAGACTGCTTGGCAATTCCACGTCCAGACTGTCCTCCTAAGGAAATGAATGAGAGCAGGAGTATTTCACCACGTATGCCTGCTGCGGTATTACTTTCCATTGGGAAAGACTGGGAACACATCCCTACAAGTCCACGGTGTTCCCACTGGGTGGCCGGATCTTAAGAGTGCCAGGCATCACAGGTGTACAAGGAAAACAACGCTGTTTACATCAAGTATATAAAGTGTGATCACATGTCCCAAAGGAGACACACTGCTCTCTCTGGATGTGATCCTGAGGACCATTTTCACTGTCTTCCTTCTGCCTTCCAGGCCTTCCATATGTTTTTATATTTTATATATTCAAATTTTGGGGGGCCATATAGCTTGGCATGTGGGATCTTAACTCTTCAACCAGGGATCGAACCTATTCCCGCCTGCAGTTGAAGGTGAGAGTCTTAACCACTGGGCTGCCAGGGAAGTCCCTCTGTTTTTAATAAAAATGTTCTAATATTAGTAACACAGATTTTTTTTTTCTTTTTTTAAAGAACGAAATGTTACTAAAGACTACAGAACAGCCTAGGGAACCGTACCCCGAGATAAATATAAATCCTGGCTCTCAAAAACAAACCTCAAGCTTATGAAATAAGGGGCCACTTTTGAACTCTGGGAAACTGTGTGGGAAAACATATTAAAATACAGATAGGGCTTCCCTGGTGGCTCAGACAGTAAAGAATCCATCTGCAATGTGGGAGACCTGGGTTCGATCCCTGGGTTGGGAAGATCCCCTGGAGAAGGGATTGGCAACCCACTCCAGTATTCTGGCCTGGAGAATTCACTAGCCTGGTGGGGGGGCTCCAGTCCATGGGTCAGAAAGCACTGAGCGACTAACACTTTCAGAAGAGCGTTAGCATCTCTGTAAACTAAGAGAAAACCATCTGCTTTAAGCGTCTCCCTTTTAGCACAATGCAGGTGACCCCAAATTTTTGAAAATACCGTATCTCAGAATATTGTCTGATTGTTACTCAGCCGAACCATATTTAGAAACAGGTTATTTACTCAATAGGGTTCAGATATTTATTGTACATGAAAATTTTACTTTATTCCTATATGTCTATCAGTCATATGCACTTATGTGTGCATAAGTACATATACTTACACACTTGTGTGAATACATATATAACATGCATGCGTGTATACATATAGATGCAGGTGTGTCTGTATATATACGTGTTAAATACTTTGCTTGAATTTCCAGTTATTCTACTTAAAAAAATTGTACACTTTATCATTATTATTATTCTGGCTGAGTCACAAGGCATGTGAAACCTCAGTTGCCTGAACCAGGGACGGAACCCACACCCCCTGCCTTGGAAGGCAAAGTCCTAACCACTGGACCACCAGGGAAGTCCCATTGTTATTTTATTTTGAATGGCCTCCAAATATGTTTAAGAGCCCACTGGCTGGACTTTGTTAACAGTCCTTAAATAACACGGGGCATGTAAAGCTGCACCCAAGAGAACTTCATTTGCTAGCAGCTAACTTGATCACAGAACAGCTAAGTAGGTGTATCTGGCAAGCATGCTTGCAATGCATCAAGCACCTCTGCTGCTGCTGCTGCTGCTGCTGCTGCTAAGTCGCTTCAGTCATGTCCGACTCTGTGCGACTCCATAGATGGCAGACCACCAGGCTCCCCCGTCCCTGGGATTCTCCAAGCAAGAACACTGGAGTGGGTTGCCATTTCCTTCTCCAATGCATGAAAGTGGAAAGTGAAAGGGAAGTCACTCAGTCGTGTCCGACTCTTAGCGACCTCATGGACTGCAGCCCACCAGGCTCCTCCGTCCATGGGATTTTCCAGGCAAGAGTACTGGAGTGGGGTGCCATTGCCTTCTCCTCAAGCACCTCTTGCAAACAGAAAAGCCAAGTCTGCTGACAAGAGCCCATTTTATCAATAATTGGATCTCAAAGATAACACACACAAGTGTGTGTGTGTGTGTGTGTGAGAGAGACATATAAGTCTTCACTCACATGAATATCGGTAGCAACTGACCGCAACAAGACAACCCAGGAATCTGGATGGGGAATTTAAGCTCCTGGCTTCTCTCCCTGAGAATCGAAAATGATCACGGCTGAATGGATCCTTAGAAATCATTTAACCCCAACTCCCTACTTCACGGATGAAGAAACAGAAGGTCACATCCACGGGGGGCTTGGGACCTGTGTCCGCAGTCTCATAGCCTGCCTAAGAGGGGTCCGTATCTGTCTCGGCGCCCCGGAAACCCACGTGACAATTCCTCCACACTGCGCTGCTGGTGCGCTGGCCCTGGGACGTGACAGCGAGTGAGAGAAGCAGGTCTGGCATCCGAAACAGGTCGACACACAGGCTGTGCTGGTCTGCAGGACCTTTCATCACCAGGCGTGCTAGGAGCCAGCAGGAATCCCCACCGAGACGAATGTCCAGCCACATGGCACGTGAGAACTCCCCATTAGGAAGCTGTGTGAATCCACACTGCTGTATTTGCAATGGATGACCAACAAGGACCTGCTGCACAGCACAGGGAACTCTGCTCAGGGTCATATGGCAATCTTGTGAGGTCCAAGATATATAGGTGAGAAGCCTTTGTGAACCTCTAAGGAATTGAACCTCTGGAAGGAAAGTCAGAAAACACAACTGGGCACGGACCGGGGAGAGGCAGGCTCACCCTGGTGGACACAAAACGCCAGCTCTTTGTTGCTAGTGCTTCCCCACCTACACCTTGCTAAATTTTCATCCGTACAAGAGGAGGAGAATTCAAGGCAGTGAGGAGTAAAGCAAATGCATGCTGAGGGCCACACGGAGGAGTAGCTTCTCCAACCTGCAAAACCCCAATGCGGCTCGAAGAACAGTCAGTTTATGCCAAACACCCACCCGTCGGCATACATGACAGGGTCACATGTCACCCCAGCTGGGCAGGACAAGCCTTATCCAACCTGTATGGTCACCACCCATATGGATGGTCATTTCTAATACTCCTTTTAAAAATATTATTTTTAATTGGAGGATAATTGCTTTACAACATTGTATTAGCTTCTGCTGGACAACAATGCGAATCAGCCATGTGTATACATATAACCCCTCCCTCTTGAACCTCCCTCACTTCCCCCATCCCACCCCTGTAAGTCATCACAGAACACACCGAGCAGAGCTCCTTGTGTTATACGGTAGCTATTTTACCCATGATATGGTATATATGCGAATACTCCTTTAATAAATGGCTTTTCTGTGTTTCGTTCATGCATTCACGAATGACAATATTCCTGCAAATATTTTCCCATAAGTGGTATATGTTTGTTGGGTTCATGTGTGTGCACGTGTGTGTGTACGTGAGAAAGACGGAAAGGATGAAATGTCTCTCCACTATGCTTGACAGAAAGAAGCACAGAGACGTCCAAGTTTCTACCATCCAGAAAATATGCTTCTGCAAAGTAATGATAAAATATATATATTTCTAATATACACCCTCCAAGATTCTGGTTTCCAAGGGAAAAGAAACTATGTCTATACCATTCATCACAACTCGACCCAATCTTTTATTTATTTTATGACATAGTAACATATCATTTTCCCTTCATTCATTGTGTAGGTCTTCAGACAATGTATACAGCAGCAGGTTGTTATTAATGCTGCCAGGTAGCTTTCTGAAAACCTTCCTCCAAACCCCTTTTCCCCTCGACGGTTCACCTAGGCATGACTACCACTTCAGGCATGATCCACTTTCAAGAAGACTCCCACCCAGGGGAGTCAGTTCCTGCAGACTCAGACTGCGGCAGTTTCTCTGTGAAAACGGCATCTTTCCGCCACACACACCAAAGTGTGCTTGAGCAAAGCAAAACCGTTTCAATTACTTAGAAATATGGCCAAAATGAATAACACCTTTCATTTATCACAATTAAAAAAAAAGGCAAAAAAAAAACCCCAAAAAAACCAATCCCACAGTATATATGCAGCAAAAACCCATAAAGACTGCATGTCTCTCGACGGGCACAATCGAAAAAGAGCACAAATCCAATCATTGCAAAATGCTCACAACCAACCTCAAGCACTTTTCTCTATTTACATTTTATTTTTTTCACTGCAATCAGCAGGCTAGGAGTGAATTCACCCACCAAGCATTTTTTTTCATGACTCAACATGCACATGTGATTTCCCTGCCTTTTTTTTCCCCCCATTCTGCTGTGGCTGACTCACCATTTCCTTTCTCCATCCATATTCAAAGCCTCCTGTTGTGAAAATGCTTATTTCTTACTGTTATGGAAAAAGAAAAAAGGGCACAGCAAGCAAATGTCTTCACGCAGGGCTGGCGCCCTCCAAGGCTTGCCTCCTGGGGGACCCCTGGGGACCCTTGGGCAAGGGAAGCAGGTCTGCAGATCCCACTGAGGCGCTCGCCCCCCCTATGCCAAGGGCTCCCAGTCACCCCGGCTCGCCGTCAGCAGCACAATCCCAAGAACACACATGTCTACCAGCGCACGCGCGCACACACACACACACACACACACACACTCTACAGGCTCGCGTGCCTGCATGCAGACTGAGCTCCAGCGGACTCTGCATCCCCTATCTGCACGATTTAACCATCAGGCAGAACAATACACAGGGAGCCCATCTGCTGGTCTCCCCCAGATCCACCCCCCACCCACAACCCGCTCCCCTACCTCCGGCCCCGAGCCCCGGAGCTGGCAACTTGCTCCTCAAAGCAGGAGAACAAACGGGGCGTGAGCAGCTTGCAAGCCCGGAAAGCAGCCTTGCCCTGCAGACGCCCGGAGATGGGGGTGGCAGGGGTGCCTGGCGGCCTGACTGCGTCCGCTGCCGCCTAGCGATGGACAAGTCCACGCAGGCTCCCTCCGACTGCAACCCCAGGGGCCTCCAGGCTCCCCGGTGACTTCGCTGGCAAATCCTGAGGCCAAACCCCCAAAGCCTGGTCCTCCCGGAGCCTGTCTTCCTTTTTATCACTTAAAAGTGATAGGGGGAAAAAAAAAAAAAAAGCTCTGTCCACTCGATTGCGCCGCGTTTTATCCTTTAACTTGTGCCCGTTCAATCTCACAACCTTAAGGTCAGACGGAACAATGAAGTTGGGAAAAAAAAACAAAACAAAACCAACATTCAATAGCCCATTTCGAGTCTATCTGTGTTTTGGGGGTTTATTACACACTCGGTAGGAATGCGATTGGAACAACTAACAGTGTCTCTGAAGTTTTACTGCCTAGAAGGCATTGTGTGCAGACCACCAAGGGGTCGCAGGCTGACCCTGACCCAACCCGTCCCTTCACAGTGATCTATGTTTAAAGTCCCTGCACCACCCTCCCCAGACAGCCTGAGGCCTTGGGTGCTCACCACCTCCCAAACACTCAGGAAGTGCCCCCAACCAGGGTCCCTAACAGCCCCTTCCCACACAGACTGCCTTGACCCTCTCCAGCCCAGCACTTACCCTTCAGGTCCAAGGTTCACCACCGGCTTCAACCTCTTCAAAATGCACCCCAATTAACTTTCCATTCTTGCTCAATGAAACAAACAACCCACACCACTTTCAATATCCCCTGAATTGTGGCTATTTTTGGCTCCCCTGGTGGCTCAGACAGTAAAGAATCGCCTGCAGTGCAGAGGATCCGAGTTCAATCCCTGGGTTAGGAAGATCCCCCCAACCCCAGAGAAGAGAATGGCAACCCATTCCAGTACTCTTGCCTAGGGAAATTCCATGGACAGAGGAGCCTGGTGGGCTAGAGTCCGTACAGTTGTAACAAGTCAGACACCACTGAGAGACTAACACACACATGTGGCTATTTTAACTAAAGGTGACTTTCTTTTTGCACCTGCTTGATCTTAGACACTGTCCTGCTCCATTACTGTTACACACATTAAACTTTCACACGAATCTGCAAGGAAGGTCGCTGCTATGTTTATCTCCAGGCCAGCATACTAGTGAGTCAAAGTCACTCAGTCGTGTCCAACTCTTTGTGATCCCATGGACTATAAAGTTCATGGGATTCTCCAGGCCAGAATACTGGAGTGAGTAGCCTTTCCCTTCTCCAGAGGATCCTCCCAACCCAGGGATCGAACCAGTGTCTCCTGCATTGCAGGTGGATTCTTTACCAGCTGAGGCACAAGGTAAGCCAAATAATGTATTAATTAAGTATGCTATTCACCCCCACTAAATTTTAATAAAATAGAATTAACCCACTGAAATAATGTCGTAATGTCACAGTAAGTTGGGAATTGCTGAGGCAAGCCACAAACATCAGGAAGCAAACTAAAGACAGATGGGCATGAAAGAATTCTGATGGTGACAAGGCAACCAAGTACGTTAAGTAAGTCTATGCAGATGCTGAATATAAGTTAATATCTGGGAACTCTGGGGTTTTCACGTTGCTGTTTAGTCGCTAAGTCATGTCTGACTCTTGTGACCCCTTGGACTGTAGTCCACCAGGCTCTTCTGTCCATGGGATTTTCCAGGCAAGAACACTGGAGTGGATTCTCCTCCAGGGGAATCTTCCTGACCCAGGGATCGAACCTGGGCCTCCTGCATTGGCAGGCGGATCTTTACAGACTAGGTCACGAGGGAAACCATGTTTCAGGGAAGACTAGTTATTGGGATGTTATTAGCAAGCTTAGCTGGCTTGATGCAACCACACAGAAAAGAAGAGAATGGATTTGAACCTGTTTTCTCCCCCCAAAGCCCACATTCTTCACACTTGTTTGTTTTTTAAGTAATTTTATTTATTTGTTTTTGGTGGTGCTGTGTTTTCATTGCTGCAGACTTTCTCCAGCTGCAGTGATCTGGGGCTACTCCCCAGTTGTGGGGTGTGGCCTTCCCGTTGCGGTGACTTCTCGTTGCAGAGCATGGGTTCTATGGCACACGAATTTCAGCACTTGCAGCTCCTGGGCTCAGTAGTTGTGGCTTAGCTGCTCCGCGGCATGTGAGATCTGCCTGGCTAGGGATCGAACCTGTGTCTCCTGCATTGACAGGTGGATTCTTTACCACTGAGCCTCCAGGGAGGCCCCTGCACACTGGCTTTCATCTCCGTGTATTATTTTACCAAGCCCAGGACCCACCACTACCGAGGGCGCCATCCACCCAAGGCCTGCCGCATATCTCAGAGCAGAACCCAAAGCCGTCCATATTAACAGGCGTCCACGAAGAGCCTCGTGGCTTTCCTGGGGGCTTCTCTGGGTGGTCCAGGGGCTAAGACTCCATGCTCCCAAGAAAGGGACCTAGTTTCAATCCCGGGTCAGGGAACTAAGATCCCACATGCCATCCCTAAGAGTTTGCATGCCCCCCACTAAAGATGCTACATGCCACAGTTAAGAGCTGGTACAGCCAAATAAATGAGGTTCGCACCTGACATTTACAAGCTAACTCGAAATGCCATGAGGAAAGCTACTCCAACACTTCCTTTCAGAATGCTTTTAGATTTACAGAAAAATTACAAGAGGAGAACGTTCCCTACACCCGTTTTCCCTGCTGTCAACACATTAGTACAATTGCCATAATTGCCATTAGGACGTTTGACTAAGTTGCTAAGTCGTATCCGACTCTTTGAGACCCCTGGGACTGCAGCAAGCCAGGCTTCCCTGTACTCTACTATCTCCTGGCGTTTACTCAAACTGAGTCCACTGAGTCAGTGATGCCATCCAACCAGCTCATCACACTGCAGACTTCGTTTTGTATACTGCCAGCCCCAACCCTAGACTTGCCCGTTTCTCCAAGGAGCCCTGGATCTTTTAATGGAAAAGTAGAGACATCACTTTGCCGACAAGGATCCGTCTAGTAAAAGCTACGGTTTTTCCAGTAGTCACCTTCGGATGTGAGAGTTGGACCATAAAGAAGGCTGAGCACCGAAGAACTGATGCTTTCGAACTGTTGTGTTGGAGAAGACTTGAGAGTCCCTTGGAGAGCAAGATCAAACCAGTCAATCCTTAAGGAAATCAACCCTGAGTATTCACTGGAAGGACTGATGCTGAAGCTGAAGCCCCAATACGTTGGCCACCTGATGCAAAGAACTGACTCATTGGAAAAGACCCTGATGCTGGCAAAGACTGAGGGCAGGATAAGGGGGTGACAGAGGATGAGACGGTTGGATGGCATCACCGACTTAATGGACATGAGTCTGAACAAGCTCCGGGAGATGGTGATAGACAGGGAAGCCTGGCGTGCTGCAGTCCATGGGGTCGCAAAGAGTCAGACACGACTGAGCCACTGAAATGAACTGAACTGAGCCACACCCAGCCCTTCGGGGACCGTCCACGCCTGCTCCCAGGTCACAATGGCAGAGCTGTCTGCAGGCTGGGAACACTGAGTTCCCTGAGGGCCAAAGTGTTTACCGGTCTGATCCTTTGCAAAGCTTGTTGACCTCTGAGCTAGAGCCAAGACTCTCAGACTGGAGTCACACAGGACCTTGTTTCTTTTTTTTGTTTCCAACCTCCCAACAAAAATTTTATACCAAAGTGGGTGTAATTAATTTACATGCTCACGGTCAATATGTAGAAATTCTATTGATCTACACAGAACACATGGTCTCAGCTGGGTTAGATGTGTGACAATTTAATGAGTGAAAAGTAGCATTTTTATTGCAGTCTTTCTTTTAAAACTGTATTCAAGGGCAGCTGATTTACCATGCTGTGTTAATTTCTGCTGTACAACAAAGTGATTCAGCTATACATATAGATATATTCTTTCATATTCTTTGCCATGATGGTTTACCACAGGATATTGAATATAGTTCCCTGTGCTCTACAGTCAGTTCAGTTCAGTCGCTCAGTCGTGTCTGACTCTTTGCAACCCCATGGACTGCAGCACGCCAGGCCTCCCTGTCCATCACCAACTCCCAGAGCTTGCTCACACTCATGTCCATCGAGTCAGTGATGTCATCCAACCATCTCATCCTCTGTCGTCCCTTTCTCCACCTGCCTTCAATCTTTCCCAACATCAGAATCTTTTCCAGTCAGTCAGTTCTTCGCATCAGGTGGCCAAAGGATTGGAGCTTCAGCATCAGCCTCAGTCCTTCCAATGAACATTCAGGACTGATCTCCTTTAGGATGGACTGGTTGGATCCCCTTGCAGTCCAAGGGACTCTCTCAAAGAGTCGTCTTCTCCAGCACCACAGCTCAAAAGAATCAATTCTTCGGTGCTCAGCTTTCTTTATGTGCTCTACAATAGGACCCTGTTTATCCATCCTGTATAGAATAGTTTGCATCTTCTAACCCCAAACTCCCAATCCTTCCTTCCCCACACCGACCTCCTCTGTAACCACAAATCTGTTCCCAAATAGCATCATTAATTAAACAAAAAAAAAAAAAAAACATTTTTTGTGGATTTCCAGCATTGATGTGATTTGAAAAACTGAGACGAAGCTCATATACCCAAAAATTCACCCTCTGGCAGTGTCCAGCTTAGCAGGAGGTTTAGCAGCTTTTAGTAAATTCACGGAGTTGGGCAGCATGACCACTATCTCATTCCACAATGTTTCCATCACCCACACAGGAGCTCCACACCACTGGGACAGACTGCCATCCTCCGAACCTTCACCCACCTCCCCTGTGTCTCCACGGATCTGCCTTTTCTGGGCAGCATCTACACGCAGAATCATGCAAGGAGAGGCTTTTTATGATATTGTTACATACGTCTAGTTTCCTCGTTTTTACAGCTCTTAGACGTGAAACACAAAGTGTTAGTTATTCAGTCGTGTCTGACTCTCTGTGACCCCACGCACTGCTGACCGCCAGGATCCTCTGTCCATGGGACTGTCCAGGCAAGGATACTGGAGTGGGTAGCCATTCCCTTCTGCAGGGTATCTTCCCGATCCAGGATCAAACCTCGGTCTCCTGCATGCCGGCAGAATCTATACTATCTGAGCCACCAGAGAAGCCATAAAACATAAAACAGATATGCAAGTGACATGAGAGCAGAGCATTAAGCCAACGTTTATGTCACAGCTTTGCTGGAAATGAACTGTTTCTCTCGTGGCCCCAGACACCCCACTTCCTGTAGGTGCAGTTACCGTGGCTTCCCACATGCCACGTAAGGACTCACTGCTCCCCTCTGCAAGGACAGGAGCTACAGCTCTGCTGCCAGGGCGCCCTGAGGGCTCACCCCTTGTGTGTGGAGACAGCTGGGTTCTTGCGTGAGCCTGGACTCAACTTTTTGTCCCTGCTGGGGACGTCCAGCTCATCACCTCCAACAATGTGACCCAAACACACACAAGGCGTGACCGTGCACACTGTCCAGAACATCCTGGTAATAATTCTAAGATTCCTCAGTGGGTACAAGCCTTCCCTTTGGGGTGATGAGAATGTTCTGGAAGTGGATGGTGGTGATGGATGAACTAATCCCTTCAGGGTGATGAGAATGTTCTGGAAGTGGATGGTGGTAATGGATGAACTAATTCCTACTGAGTGATGAGAATGTTCTGGAAGTGGATGGTGGTGATGGATGAACTAATCCCATCAGGGTGATAAGAATGTTCTAGAAGTAGATGGTGGTGATGGATGAACTAATCCCTTTGGGGTGGTGAGAATGTTCTGGAAGTGGATGGTGGTAATGGATGAACTAATTCCTACTGAGTGATGAGAATGTTCTAGAAGTGGATGGTGGTGATGGATGAACTAATCCCTTTGGGGTGGTGAGAATGTTCTAGAAGTGGATGGTGGTGACAGATGAAGTAGACCTTTTGGGGTAGTAAGAATGTTCTGGAAGTGGATGGTGGTGATGGATGAACTAATCCCTTTGGGGTCATGAGAACATTCTCGAAGGGCAGTGTGGTGATGGATGATGAACTAAGCCCTGGAGCCCTCTGACCACTGCCCTTACAATGCTCCCTTCTGATTAACAGGGAGTCACAAGACAAAACCAGGCAGTAAGCAAACCTGCCCGTCCCTCAGCCCAGCTCTGCATTTCTGGAAGTCGCCTGGCTATAAACACAAGGAGAGAATGTAGTGACAAATGAAGACATTAAAACCAGCACCAGACGCTGAGCCCAGGACTTTCCCATAGCCACTGCTCCTAATCTCTGGGAGTACGGAGGTCGGTCAGCAAGGCTCCCTGCATAGGAGATGCTGCACCACCAGAAGGAAGCTGGACTCCGCCCTGGAAAGTTCAAGCTTGGCCTTCACCTTGTGATCGTCCCAGCGTGACTTTCTAATTACCCAGCATGGCAGTTCAGAAGGGAAAACTTCACTGCCGCCTTAGCTCACTGAATTCAGGCCAGAAAAGCAAGCAGCACATGAGGGTGGAACACTCTCCAATTATGAAACCTTCTGAGATGTGTACTGGTTTCATGCTCAACACTTAACACTTACCTCTCAACAGATCATCCTGCTTGACCTTAATACAATAAATGGTGTCTTTCAGTAAATGGAGTGTGCATCTTTTTTAAGAATTGGAACGTCCTTCCCATATGTCAGCCTGTGAGTGCACACAAGGTCAGTCCTGTGTGTGGAACGAACGTATGAACACCAAGGGGAAAAGGGTGGCTGCGGGGAACCAGGAGATTGACACATACACACCACTGATGAAGAAAGTGGGAAAAAAATAGTGAAAGCGTTAGCTGTTCAGTTGCATCTGATTGCAACCCCATGGACTGTAGCCCGCCAGGCCCCTCTGTCCATGGGATTCTCCAGGCAAGAATACTGGAGTGGGTTGCCATTCCCTTCTCCAGGGGATCTTCCTGACCCAGGGATTGAACTCGTGTCCCCCAAGTTGCAGGCAGATTGTTTACTATCTGAGCCACCAGGGAAGCCCATACACTATTGATGGAAAAGTGAAAGTTGCTCAGTTGTGTCTGACTCTTTGTGACCCCATGGACAGTCCATGGAATTCTCTAGGCCAGAACACTGAAGTGGGTAGCCTTTCCCTTCTCCAGGGGATCTTCCCAATCCAGAGATTGAACCCAGGTCTCCCACATTGCAGGCGGATTCTTTACCATCTGAGCCACCAGGGAAGCCATACTCTATTGATACTATGTATAAAATATATAACTAGTAAGAACCTATTCTATAGCACAGGGAACTGCCTGCTCTGTGGGGATCTAAATGGGAAGAACTTTTTCAAAGACAGCATATATATCTATCCGCATCTATACACACAGCTGATTCATTTTGCTGTACAGCAGAAACTAACACAACACTGTTAAGCAACTATACTCCAATAAAAACTAATTAATAAAAAAAGAAGTCAGACTTGGCATCGGGCTCTGGACACCAAGCCACCTCTCAGGGGAAGTCGGACAGGGAGGTGACCCTCAGCTGGATTTAAGTGTGTTGATGGATTTACTATGAAAACATGCTTTTCCCTAAAGAGCATAAATCATGCTCCACCAATGTAAAACACATTCCACCTTCTGGCTGTTACTGGGCTTAAGGATCCATTCTTAAGTCTCCACCGCGACCCCCCCTTCTCCCACATGTCCCAACAAAACACAAGCCTGCAGGTCAGAGCTGGTCGGCTGGCAGCAACTCCTCCTGGAGGGGGCGGAGGTAGCCAGGAGGAGGATGGAGGCAGGAACCTGCCAGAGGCCACAGCGCCGGGCTCCACCCCACAAGAATACTCTGCAGAACCTCCCAGAACAGAATCCTCTACAATTTTTCCACATAGCAAGAGGTGGGGGTGGGGGTCGGGGGTGGGGGGCTGGGGATGGTTTCTGGATGATTCAAGCAGATGGCATGTATGGTGCACTTTCTTTCTGTAAGTATCCCATGTGATAAATAAAGGAAATACTTGTACCATAAAATTTCCTTGTGATAAACAAGGAAATATCTGTACCACTCACCCTAATGTACAATCAGTGGGAGCCGTGAGCTTGTCTCTCGGCAACTAGATAGTCTCATCTGGGGGAGTGATGGGAGATACAGACACCTGAAGGGCACTGCTTATGTCCAGTCTAGTCCATAACTGGGCTTCCCGGGCGGCTCAGCTGGTAAAGAATCCGCCTGCAATGCAGGAGACCCCGGTTTGATTCCTGGGTGGGGAAAATCCACCGGAGAAGGGATAGTCTATCCACTCCAGTATTCTTGGGCTTCCCTGGTGGCTCAGCTGGTAAAGAATTCGCCTGCAAGGCGGGAGACCTGGGTTCGATTCCTGGGTTGGGAAAATCCCCTGGAGTAGGGACAGGCTACCCACTCCAGTATTCTTGCCTGGAGAATCCAATGGACAGAGGAGCCTGGTGGGCTACAGTCAATGGGGTCACTAAGAGTCGGATACATTGGGCTTCCCTGGTGGCTCAGATGGTAAAGAATCTGCCTGCAGTGCGGGAGACCAGGGTGCGATCTCTGGGTCAGGAAGATCCCCTGGAGAAGGGAATGGCAACCCACTCCAGCATTCTTGCCTGGAGAATCCCCTGGATGGAGGAGCCTGGCAGGCTACAGGTCCATGGGGTTGCAAAGAGTCGGACATGACTGAGCGACTTCACTGTCTTTCTTTCTTTAGCGGCCAACAAGTTCGTGGTACCAAATTTGACATGCTGATGCCTTCACTCTAAAAAGCAAGGAGAGCCTGCTGCTTCACGTACTGCCAGGTCAACTACATTCGTCAATACAAGTTCAGCAGCAGGGTTCTGCCAACGGACAATCATCCAAAAGGAGCTGAGTCTCTCCACTCATGTTCTGGTTAACAGATCAGCAGTTAGAGGGTGTTAGTTGCTCAGTCCTGTCCGACCACGTAACATTTAAAAAATTGACAATTATGTGTCATCCCCCCAGTTGTAAGCATGGGTGTCTTTTCTTCCCTCCTACGCTAGAAGTCCCTGTAGGGGTGGAACGCCTGTCCTACTTGATGCAGAACCAGAATTCTGAACCTCAGAAAAATGTTCTCAATTTGGAGAGTTGGGGGGGGAGAATGGATACATGCATATGTAGGGCTGCGTCCCTTCGCTGTTCACCTGAAACTATCACATTGTTAATTGGCTATAGTGAAAGTGAAGTCGCTCAGTTGTGTCTGACTCTTTGCAACCCCCGGGACTGTAGCCCACCAGGCTCTTCCATCCATGGGATTTTCCAGGCCGGAATACTGGAGTGTGTTGCCATTTCTTTCTCCAGGGGATCTTCCCGACCCAGGGACTGAATCCGGGTCTCCTGCATTGCAGACAGGCGCTTTACCATCTGAGCCACCAGGGAAGCCCAATTGGCTATACTCCAATATAAAATAAAGTTTTTTTTAAAAGTTCTCAATTTGATTTACATGAATAATTATCTTGATACTCTTCTGGCACCCTAATAAATACAACAAAAACCAGTTTTCATTATCATGTTCTGGTTAACAGATCAGCAGTTAGAGGGCGTTAGTTGCTCAGTCCTGTCCGACTCTCTGCAACCACATAGTCCGCCAGGCTCCTCTGTCCATGGGACTGTCCAGGCAAGAATACTGGAGCGGGTAGCCACGTCTTTTGCAAGGGGATCTTCACGATCCAGGGCTTGAACCTGGGTCTCCCGCACTGCAGGCAGATTCTTTACCGTCTGAGCCACCAGAGAAGCCCTTATACAGACTGTTTTACATTAATTTATGCAAAACACTGGGCATCTTTAAATCTTTGCATTATAGATCTCAAAGGACAGTCCCTTGTCTGCATTTTCATTTATTTTATTCTCAAATTTAAGTGTTTCGAGGGCACTCTCTTTGGCCAGTTACTTCAGAAAATAAAACATTCTCCAAAAGCAGCTGACCACAACTTTTCGACATTCCCGTTCTAGAATTTCACTTGAGTCTCTCCGCTCTTTAAAAACCCACAGGATGATTCTGAAAATTGCTAGGTTGGTCGCGCAAAAGCGGGAAAGCTTCTGGAAGTCACTCCCTCAGAGTGGTTACCCACACAGCCTGCCAGAAGCCAAGGCTGTGATGCACACAGCACATGATTCCCTCTCTCCCTCTCACTGCCATCTCCTGCCACCCACCCCCATCCTCTTCACCCCTTCGCTACTGACCGTGCCATTGTAACACACACACACACACACACAGTATGTAACAGTGAAGCCATTTATTACGACTGAACCAGCAGAGGAGCTGAAGTCCAACCAGTGCAGCAGCGAGAGCTCTGCAGTTTAAAATGCCCGAGGCCAACGCTGGGCAGGAGGGAAGCCCACCCACATGTGCTGCCATGCAGGGAACAAAGCCCTCCCACGTGTTCAGGGTTGCCCAGAGCAGCCCCCCGCCTCCCCACAATGTGGCACGCTCTGTACTGCAGTGGGGCAAAGAGCCACTCTGATCAAGATGACAGCTGGCGCTCCGTAGCATGTCCCTATGCTCCACTCGGAACACAGGGTCACAAAGCCCCAACCGTGCAGCTCACTTCTGCAGGTGTGTGCCTCACGGCAGCCGCGTCCCACACCAGCACACGCAGACCACCATGCCTGCCCCCTCCGAGCCACCGTACCCCTGTGCGATGCTGCCAGCAGCCAGTTTTAGAGCCAAATGAAATAAGACCCCGGCGCACAAGGCTGGCAAGAGCCAACATTCAACTCGGTCGTTTCTGAGACACAACCTTCAATTTTGAGGTTAATGTTTTAATCCAAGCAGCTATCAACCCCCAGAGACCCTCAAGGCCCAGAAAGATCTGCACTCAGTGACCCTACCGCGCATGAATCGGCTTCCATTTCTCCATCAGTGTTTTGCTGTTTTTTTTTTTTTTTAAAAATATGTATTTACTTGGCTGTGCCACGTCTTCAACTGCGGCACACGGGATGTAGTTCTCTGACGGGGGAGGGAGCCCAGGTCCCCCACACTGCGAGCTCCGTGCCCTACCCACTAGGCCACTAGGGAAGACCCTTTTATCAGCCGTTTTGCAAATAAGGTTAAAGCCCAGCTCCTGCAGTGACCTGCAATGTCCTCTCCTGCGATCCTCAAGGATAAGGGTCCACACAGTGGTGTGTATTTCACCTAAATTTCACCCTCACTGCAGGAAGACTGCTACTCCAGACACATTTTAGAATGTGGGCATATAATCATGTTAACACTGCAGCCAGCCCATTTTTTCATGCTCTGACCTGCTCTGGGGGAGCTGACCGAGTCGATTTCTATTTTTAAAGCTCAAAATGAACTCATTAAAGAAGGCCTAACCCCCATCCTTTCATTAACAATCCTTCCAGGCAACTTGGATTCCCCGGCCAGCAACCCAGCTGCGCCCTAGTCGTTAAAGGGTCCCTTCACTTTGCTGTTCTGCATAAAGCATTCCATTCAAGCCCATCACACTGGGTTTCTCTGTCATCAGAAAGAACTCGACTGTATGCAAAACACAGCAACTGTCTGATGAACCAAAAAAAAAATGCCATAAGGAGGGTGTTCACAGTGTCCCTGCCCTGGGTTTGCTGGTCCCGCAGGCAGTGGTGAGGGGCCTCAGGCAACTCCAACTGGTGACCAGCCACTTCAAGTCTGGCCGAAACCACATGCCCAACCACATTATCCGAGCCCTCAACTCCCGTAAAGCAGCCCACCCGCCCCCCACAAGATGCCTCCTCAGCGACCCCAAGTGCAAGATTCTCGTACCTTGGGGTGGGGCTTCTGTCCTCGGCCGGTGCCGCCGAAGAAAGCTCCGTGTGCTCCTCCGGGTCCCCTGCTTCCCATCGAGGTTCCATGGATGCGTCCTGCCAAGGGCGGCACAACAGGACACCCAGTCATCAAGCGGCCTCCCCCCCTGAGAACCTCTGCGATCACGAACCCCTTCATTGTGGGTGCGCCCTGTGAGCCAGCACCCACGAACTGGGTGACGTGGCCTGCGGTCAGCCCAGCCCTCGTCAAAATGACTCAAGGAGACCGCGGTCCCCTTGGGCTCCCCGGCAGGAAGCAGGACTCCGACGTGAGGGCTGGAAAGCTGTGTGACATGGTGGCCCCCAACTCCACCCAGTCAAATCAAAACGCTGCTGGTCACACGGCTCACCGCAGTCAAAGCTCAAGCCCTGGGACCTGGAGTCTGGCAGCCTGGTCTCTTGACCTCGAGAACATGAATTCTCAAAGGTCACGTGGCACAGGGCACCATCTCGGGGGACACACATGCCCTAGGTGTCCACAGGCCTTTCTGTACTGGGGGCCACACAGAAACCAGCAACTCTCTTCACACACGCACGCACACACACACGTTCATAAGTATGTAACAAAGCGATCGCTGGTTCTATTGTTTACAAAAGCCTCCGTCGGATGCCGCAGGAAATCTTTCCTTTGAAAATACACCCCTGCAGATGGAAGGAGCAGAAAAGGCAGAGAGAGGAAGACTGACTATGAACCGTGAAGTATGAATACAAGCACGGAGGTTTTTTTTAGAAAGCTAAACGTCAGCTTTCATCATCAACACGCCTAAAGAAAGTGCAATAAAGCATTGCACTTTCAGTTACACTTGCCCCAGAGCAATCTTTAAAAATATCTGATCCCATAAAATAAAAACCAAATGAGAACAGTCAAAGTATGAAGCGACATCAGTATTTGAAAAGTGTCTAACATGTGTTGTGTTAAGGGTGGACATAAAGCACCCCTTTTCATTTCAGAGGACAACTTAACCATTTTCTATTGTTCCCCCAATTTCTTCCCTTTGTATTAACAGCAAGCTAATCGAGGGGGAAGACAGCTTCAGCTAGAGATGAGGCTGGGGGGAAGACAGCTTCAGCTAAGATGAGGCTGGGAACTCGAGATGTGGGGGAAACCAGGGCACCTGCAATTGTCATGAATGTGTGGACCTGGTCCCCAGGTACCACTCGCAGGAGTTGATATACTGGCTGAGCCTGGTGCACAGAAACGCTTGGACATCAGGACACAAGTCACCACGACACTGGGCCATGCTATTCCGTGGGTGTCCCATTTGTGCCTTGGGGTCAGCGGGAGTTGCATCTGGTCCCCTGCAGGATGCTTACCTGCTTGTAGAGGTCTGTGGAAGGCGATGACCGGGACCTTTCGTGGACGTACTGCGGCCTCTCTTCCTGGTCCACACCCACGTCGAGGATGTTGTCGGCGGAGTGGTACCTCCCGCCACCCCTGGCTTCCGGGACTTTCCTCTGTTCCCTCCAGGAGGCTTGATACTCTGCGAAGGTGCCGAGCCGCTCTGGCGGGATGGGTCTCCCCGCCTTTCCGTCTTTTCCAGGGCCCACTATCCACAGCATCTCCGGCTTCTCCCTGGGGAAGCCACAGGGCGCCGGCCTCGGCCCGGGCTGGGGGCCCACGGGCTTGCTGGTTTCCTCAAAAAACTTCCACCTGTCAGCAAAGGTGCGCAGCGTCTCATCGCGGGGTGCAGGGCGCTGGTCCGTCAGCCCCACTGCGTTCATCTTCTCGGGCTCCGAGTAGGACTTCAGTTTCTGCTCAGCAGTGAAGCGCCTCCGGCTCCCGATGCGCGCGCTGCCGCTGCCACTGCCGGCAGCGCACAAGGGTGGCCTGGCACCAGGGGCCCCCTCCCAGACGCGGGGGGCTGGCTCCGGGTCCGCCAGGCTGAGATCCAGGTCGCGGCGCCGGAACGACGTGGCCCTCAGGACGCGGGCCTGCGCCTCCTTCAGGTGATCCTTATAGGCGCCGCTGGGGAAGGTGGTCTCCGGGGCGCCCACTGGCTGCGCCCAGGAGCCGTGTGCCTCAGTCTCCACGTCGTCTTCCGCCTCCCCCTCCTCCTCCGCGGAGCTGGCCAAGGTGGCCGTGCTCCGGCTCTTCTGCAGCCTGGCTCGCCGCTGCTGGATCTCATTCCTCAGGGTGGTGGCGAAGCGGTCGCTCCTCCGGAGGGGCTTGCCTGCCAGGGCCTCAGACGGCGCCGCCGCCATGTCCTTGTGGCCGGTCTCGGGTGGGCACGCCCTTTCCCGGCTCAGCGAGTGCAGCATGGGCGTCTGCAGGGGGCAGATCTCGCCGCCCCCGTCGTCCAAGCTGCCCACCACCCTCTTCCTGCCGCCTCTGTCCAGGAGACCAGCCCCCGGTGGGTCCTCGGGTGCCCTGTCCACCGGGTCTGCCCTGCTTCTCTGCCGTGCGCCCGGGGTGCCCTCCAGCCGGGACGGGTAGCAGCGGGGCTGAGGGGCCGGGGCGCCCCACTGGGGACCGGGTCTGGACATCACGCAGTAGTAGCGGCTCTGCGCACTGCAGTCGCCCCTCTGGTCTGCTGCGCGCGGCCCTCCGACGACAATGGCAGCAGGGGTGTTGTTCCCGAGGCAGTCAGCGGGGAGGGGCTCCCCTAGCCACGTGGTGGCCCTGGGGCCCTCGCGGAAGAAGGGGCCCTCGTCGCTCGAGTGGCGCGGGTGTTGGCACACGGGCGAGGGCTGCGGGCGGCGCACGTCAGTGCTCGAGAGAGAAGCTTGCAGCCGGCTGGGGGCCCCCAAAAGAGCCCGGGACCCGCTGTCGCAGGCCGGCCACCCACAGTCCACATGTGCCCCTGGAGCGCACCCCGAGCTCGCAGCTCTCCCCCCGTCAGCCCCGCGCACCGGCCTCAACAGCTGATCAGCGGGTTCGGGTCTCTTCCAGTCGCCACCGTGGGGCTGTACGCGGCTCAGGCCCGGCAAGGGCTGCGCTGGGGCCGCGTCTGCTGAGAACGTGGGGCCCTGGGTCTGCTCGTGGCTCCTGGTGGCAGCGAAGCTGTCACGGCGGAGCGGGGGAGGCGGCGGGGGAGGGGACGGAGGGGCTCGTCTCTTATCCGGAACATACCAGACGGGCCCGGAGCTGGACCGCCCGCAAGCAGCTAGCTTGGGCTCGGGGCCGTCCTCGGGGACCCGGGGCGGTAAGCACCCCAGGGGCTCCTCGGTGCCCTGAGGGTCGCCGGCCGCTAGGCCCGGCCGTCTGTCCGCTGCAGCGGAGGCCTCCCACAGGCCCACTTTGTAGAGGATATTCTCGGCTGAGGACGCGTCCGCCTTGGGCAGGGTGTGGTCCGGGGTGCTGGAGCGGGTGGAGAATGAACCGTAAGCTGAGTCCCGCTTGCTGGCACCACCCAGGCGGTCGATGCTGCTGCTGGACTTGGCCGCCGAGAGGCGCCCCGACGGGTCGGGCTGGGAGGATGGGTCCAGGCTGTCGACGCTCCCCAGCGAGCTGAAGTGGTCCGAGGTGCGCTGCAGGTTCGCTGGCTCCCAGGCACCGCCCGACAGGTCCTGGGAGGAGGAGCTAGGAAAGGAGAAGAAACCACAGGCAACAGAGGGGTGCTTTAGGGCCAGGTTGTAGGGAAGGGCAAGAGGAGACGGTGCACGTGGGCGCAGCTGCCCTCATGCAGACATCACTAACCACTCTTCCCCCATGGAGATCCCTGGACAGGAAAGTGAATATGAGTATACGCAACCGTGTCCCAGTCTTTGCAACCCCCATGGACTGTAGCCCGCCAGGCTCCTCTGTTCATGGGATTCTCCAGGCACATGGGATTCTCCAGGCAAGAACACCAGAATGGGTTGCCATTTCCTTCTCTGGGGGATCTTCTGGACCCAGGGATCGAACCTGCATCTCTTGCATTCGCAGGTGGATTCTTTACCACCTGAGTCACCAGGGTGAAGCCCAGAGAAGGTGAGCGCACCGCATCTAACTTTTCACATTTCAAAGAGCAGCTTTTCCGAGGCAGGCTGAAAGGGTCAGAGTCCTACCCACTGGATGGCTTTTCCCAAACAGAAAACCTTCAATGCTGCAGTACACTTCTGAAGACAACACCCACAGGCTGAGGGGAAGTCCGCAGCATGCAGAAGTATCCTGGATAGCAAACCGCAGCCCACAAAGCTAAGGATGGCTTTTAGGTTTTCTAGTGGGGGGGAGAGGGCAGAATTCAAACAGTACCACGTGATCCATAAAAACAATCTGAAATTCAAATTTCAGTGCTCATAAATATAGACTGAGGGGAACACGGTCATGGCTGTGTGCAGGGCTCCAAACTCAGAGCTGAGCAGCTGCCAAAGACACCTGCCCACCAGCTAGAAAGTGTATCTGGCCCCTTGCGGAACGAGTTCGTGAGCCTCTAGTTTAGTGCATGAAATAATTAATGCTATGCACTGCTAGCACGAGGAAGGCCATCAAAAGAGAAGGATCTTCAACTTAAAAAGGCAAGTTCAGAGATAAGATTATATTTGCAAAACCCAAATATTAAATTACAGGCATTCCTCATTTTACTGCACTTTGCTGATACTGCTTCCTCCCTGCCCCCCAAACTGAAGGTTTGTAGCAATTCTGCATCAAGCAAGCCTATAGGTGCCATTTTCCCCAACACCGTTCACTCTGCCACATTTTTGAAATTATTGCAGTATTTCAGAATTTTTTCATTATTATTTCTCATGGTGATTTGTGATCTTTCATGTTACTATCGCAAAAGGACTGCCACTCATTGAAAGCTCAAACGATGATTAGCATTTTTTTTAGTATTTTAAGACTTAGGTATGCACTTCTTTTTTTTTTTGATAGGACGATATTGCACACTTAAGCTCTCAATGGTTAAACTATTTATCCAGGCATGTAAAGTGCTTTCATTAAAGCTCAACAAAGCTGGAACATTCATGCTTCAAGGGGGTTAAAAAAACTGCATCTACTTGAGGTTTGAGAGGAAGCAAGATAAGAAAGAAAAATGTGTGACCTGGGAAAAGACACAAGAGTGTGAGCTGGCTAAGTCACATGAACACTGGGCTCCACACCGTGTCCTCGGAGGACAGACCAGGTCCCCTCCCAGAAATGGAGTACATTTCTCTCCATCCTGTCTCCCGCATTCCTGAGTGGATTTTTCCGGGAGATTCTAAGTCCAAGCAGACAGAAATAAAGCTCAGCGCAGTTTCCACAGGGCACATGGGTGTCTTAATTCAAAAACAGCCAAATGGGCTTCATGGAGATCCTATTACATGAAGTCACTGTCATAATGCACTCTGAGGCCCACTTTTTCACTTAAGTGTTACCGCTGGGATGATAATCTGGGTTTTTCCAAAGTACCGTGGACTCCAAATACTACCATCTCTTATGGCTGTAAATAGGTAATATTGTACTTATCTATGTAGCTGGGCCATGTCTTAGTGGCAGCCCATGGGCTCCTTAGCTGCGCCATGCCAAGACTTAGTTGTGGCATGTGGGATCTAGTTCCCTGACCAGGAATTGAAACTGGGGACCTTGGAGCTCGGAATCCTAGCCACTGGACCACCAGGGAAGTCCCAGGAATATTCAATTTAAGACACATTTTCCTTTACAGCAGACATTTAGTAATAGTCAAAAACTGACTTTGAGATATTTATGTTAGCTCTGAATACACACACAGACACACACAGTCATGCATATCACGCATATGCACACACATGCACACACACATTCACATACATATACAAATACACGTACACACTCACACAGGCACTTGTGCACACACCCCAAAGAGGCACACTACTGGCTGTTACCATTATCCTTCTAACAGACTAGCGAGGACACTGGCCACTAACCAAGGTGCCTGGTCAGCTCCCTGTGGCTAGCAGAAGCTTCTCCAAGCCAACAACCCCATGGTGCTGTCTGGGGGTGGCATTTGCCCTTCTGACCCTGAAATGTGGGCTCCAGGTAAGCCATGTGGACCAGCCTTCCCCCTTCTACCAACTCACAATTCTCAGGCCCTCTGTCTCAAAGTCACCAAGAAACCACCAGGCCAAGGCTGGTCCCAAGCCTGGCACATGGGCTGTGAAGGCCCCTGGTTTCCCCCGTACCTCCACAAAGCAACCTGGGAGAGAGGGTGCTGGTGTAGCACAGAATCCCCTAGGGAGCTTTGGCAAAATGTCCTGCTCAACACGTAAGTGACTCCTGCCTTCTAATCTGCACGTAAACATCTCTAAAGAAGGGTGGTGATGTGCACAGCCATCCCACTCAGCTGGCTCAAAGGGATTCGGCCAAAACCGATTTATCAATTAGACGACATAAATGAGAAAGCACACCTGCCCATCCTTTCTCTTGGTATTTTGTTTTGTTTTGTTTTCAAGTATTATACATCTGCTACTTAGTGAAAAAAAGTTAGAATCGTTCCAGTAATGATGCATCCATAGACTTTTCTCATCAGAAAAGGAACATCATTCTGAAGTCAAGAAAGGCACCATACAAAATAAAACAATCCACAACCTACGGGATGCAGAAAAAGCAGTTCTAAGAGAGAAATTTACAGCAATGCAAGTTTATCTTAGGAAACAACCTCAAATACTCTAACCCTATATGTAAAGCGACTAGAAAAAGGAACACACAAACTCCAAAGTTAGTAGAAGGAAAGAAATGATGAACATTAGAGCAGAAATAAATGAAATATAGACTAAAAAACACTAAGAAAGATCAAACTAAAACCTGATTTTTGAAAAGATGAACCAAATTGATAAACCTTTAGTCAGATTCAAGAAACAAAAGGACCCAAAAAATCAGTAAAGTCAGAAATGAAAGAAATTATAACTGATACCACGGAAACACAAAGGATCTTACGAGATAATTATATGAACTACATGCCAATAAAATGGACAATCTAGAGAAATGGAAAATGTTCAAGAAACATACCATTTCCCAAGATCAAACCAGAAAGTAGAAAATATTAACAAACTAATTAGCAGCAACAAGCTCAACCTAATTTAAAAAAAAAAAAACTCCCATCAAACAAAAGTCCAAGACCAGATGGCTTCACAGGTGAACTCTACCAAACTTTCAGAGAAGAGTTAACACCTTTCCATCTCAAACTACTGAAAAAATTGCAAAGGAAGGAATGCTTCCGAACTCATTCTACGTGGCCAACATCACTGTGACACCAAACCAGAGACATCACACACAAAAAATAAAATTACAGGCTATTGTCACTGATGGACATAGATGAAAAATCCTCAATAAAATATCAGCAAACTGAATCAAAAAAATACATTTAAAGGATCATACACTATGATCAAGTGGAATTTATCCCAGGATATACCAAGGATGCTTCCATATCTGCAAATTAACCAATGGGATACACAACATTAACAAACTGAAGAGTAAAAACCATATGATCATCTCGAGAGAGGCAGAGAAAGCTTTTGATAAAATTCAGCATCCATTTTGATAAAAACTCAACCACGTGGGCATAGAGGGGACGTACCTCAACATAATGAAGGCCATATATGCAAAATTCACAGCAAAGATTATACTCAACAGTGAAAAGCTGAAAGCATTTCAGGAACAAGGCAAGGATGCCCATTCTCATCACTTTCACTCAACAAAGTTTTGGAACTCCTAGCCACAGCAATCAGAGAAAAAGAAATCAAAGGAATTCCAGCTGGAAAGGAAGAAGTAAAACTGCCTCTGTTTGCAGATGATGTGATATTATACATAGAAAATCCTAAGATGTCACCAAAAAACTCCTACAACACATCAATGAATTTGGTCAAGTTGCAGGATATGAAATTAACATAAAGAAATGGGTTGCATACTAACAGTGAACCATCAGACAGAGGAACTGAGGAAACAAACCATTTACAACTGCATTAAAAAGAATTAAGTACTGAGACGTGTCCCTGGTGGTCCAGAGCTTAAGAGTCCTAGCTTTCACTGTGGGGGCTGTGGGTTTGATCCCTGGTTGGGAAACCAAGAGCCCATGTGTCCCTCAGTGTGGACAAAAATAACAATAATAATACACACATATATACATACCTAGGAAAAATACACACATATATACATACCTAGGAAAAATCTAACCAAGGAGGTAAAAGACCTATAGTCAGAAAACTATAAGACACTGATGAAAGAAACTGAAAATGCCATACACAGAATGGAAATATATACCATGGACTGGAAGAATATTGTTAAAATGACCATACTGCTCAAAGCAATCTACAGATTCAAAGCTATCCCTATCAAAATACCAACAGCATTTTTCACAAAACTAGAACAAATCAATTTTAAAATTTGCATAGTAGCATCAAAGACCCTGAAGAGCCAAAACAATCTTGAGAAAGAAGAGAGATGGAGGTATCAGACTACACTACAAAGCTATGGTCATCAAAATAGTATGGCAGTGGCACAAAAACAGACACATAGGTCAGGAAACAGAATAGAGAGCCCTGAAATAAACCCACGCACTTATCATCAACTAGTCTATGACAAAGGAGGCAAGGATATAAGAGAAAAGACAGCCCCTTCAATAAGTCATGCTGGGAAAACTGGATAGCTACATGCAAAAGAATGAAACTAGAACATTCTCTAACGTGGTATTAAAAAAAAAAAATCTCAAAATGGATTAAGGATTTAAATTTAAGACCAGAAACCATGAAACTACCAGAGGAAAATACAGGCAGAATACCCTTTGACATAAATTGTAGCAGTATTTTTGGGGATCTGCCTCCTATGGCAAAGTAAAGAAATGCAAAAATACACAAACGGGACCTAATTAAAATGAAAGGTTTTTTCAGAGGAAAGGAAACCATCAACAAAATGAAGACAACCTACTGAATGGGAGAAAATACTTGCCAATGACACGACCAATGAGGGGTTAATGTGTAAAAAATAAACGGATCCAAATCTATCTGAAAAATAAATACCTGATTAAAAAATAGGCAGAAGGGACTTCCCTGGCAGGCCAGTTAAGACTCTGCCCTTCCCCTGCAGGGGTGGAGAGTTCTATCCCCAGTTGAGGATCCCACATGACGCACATGGCCCAAAAATACATTAATAAATAATGGTTAGAAGACCTGAATAGACATTTTCCCAAAGGAGACATACAGATGGCACACGAAAAGCTGCTCAGCATCGGTAATCAGAGAAAGGCAAGCCAAAGCCACAATGAAGTATCACCCTCACCTGGCAGAAGGTCTGTCATCAACAAGACAACAAATAACAAAAGCTGGTGAGGATACGGAGAAAAGGGAACCCTTGCTCACTATGGGAAAACAGCAAGCAAGTTCCTAGAAAGCTAAAAAGAGAACTACCATAGCATACAGCAGTTTCACTCCTTGATATATAAACTGTCCCCACCCCAAATGAGAACACTAATTCAAAAAGATAACATGCACCCCATTGTTCATAGCAGCATTATTTACAGTGCTCAAGATACGGAAGTGACCTTAAAGTCCATCGACAGATGAATAGATTAAAGAAGTTGTGGTATATATCATACACACAAACACATACAATGGGATACTACCCAGCCATAAAAAAGAATGAAATTTTGCCATTCGTATCAACAAGGACAGGCCTGGAAGGCATTGTGTTTGATGAACTAAGGTGGAGAAAAACAAATACTGCATAATGTCACTTACATGTGGAATCAACAACAAAGAGAACAGAAGCAGACTTACAGACATACAGAACGAACTAGTGATTACCAGTGGGGGGAGGGAAGGGGGAGGGGCAGGACAGAGGTAGGGCAGTAAAGTACAAACGATAAAATAAATACGCTACAATGATATATTGTATGGCACAGGGAACACAGCCAATATTTTACAATAACTTTCAATGAAGTATGTGTGTGCTGTGCTTAGTCGCTCAGTCGTGTCCAACTCTCTGCAACCCCATGGATGGTAGCCCACCAGGGTCCTCTGTCCATGGGGATTCTCCAGGCCAGAATACTGGAGTGGGTTGCCATGCCCTCCTCCAGGGGATCTTCCCAAGCCAGGGATCGAACCCATGTCACCCACCTTGCAGGTGGATTCTTTACCAGCTGAGCTACCACGGAAGCCCAAAAACACTGGAGTGGGTAGCCTATTCCTTCTCTCGGGGAACTTCCCAACCCAGGAATTGAACCGGGGTCTCCTGCATTCCAAGAACACTGGAGTGGGTAGCCTAGCCCTTCTCCAGGGGAACTTCCCGACCCAGGAATTGAACCGGGGTCTCCTGCATTCCAAGAATACTGGAGTGGGTAGCCTATCCCTTCCCCAGGGGATCTTCCCAACCCAGGAAATCGAACCAGGGTCTCCTGCATTCCAAGAACACTGGAGTGGGTAGCCTATCCCTTCCCCAGGGGATCTTATGGATGCAGGAATTGAACCAGGGTCTCCTGCATTGCAAGGCGGATCCTTTCCCCAGCTGAGCTACCTGGGAAGCCCATTAGATGGGAGTAGCAGCTTGAAAAATTGGGAAATTAAAACACGCTTACTCCTTGGAAGGAAAATTATGACCAACCTAGATAGCACATTGAAAAGCAGAGACATTACTTTGCCAACAAAGGTTCGTCTAGTCAAGGCTGTGGTTTTTCCTGTGGTCATGTATGGATGTGAGAGTTGGACTGTGAAGAAGGCTGAGCTCTGAAGAATTGATGCTTTTGAACTGTGGTGTTGGAGAAGACTCTTGAGAGTCCCTTGGACTGCAAGGAGATCCAACCAGTCCATTCTGAAGGAGATCAGCCCTGGGATTTCTTTGGAAGGAATGATGCTAAAGCTGAAACTCCAGTGCTTTGGCCACCTCATGCGAAGAGTTAACTCATTGGAAAAGACTCTGATGCTGGGAGGGGTTGGGGGCAGGAGGAGAAGGGGACGACAGAGGATGAGATGGCTGGATGGCATCACTGACTCGATGGACGTGAGTCTCAGTGAACTCCGGGAGTTGGTGATGGACAGGGAGGCCTGGCGTGCTGCGATTCATGGGGTCGCAAAGAGTCGGACACGACTGAGCGACTGATCAGATCGGATCTGATGCTGCAGAGCTGAAATGAAGACTACCATAAATGAACTACACTGCAACAGGAAGGAAAAGAAAGAAACACGTGGTGACAACAGGGCAGGGCTGTCAGCGGTGTGGCAGAAAGTGAAAGCAGCTCCCCAGCCCCCGGGGAGGCGGGGGAGAAGGCAGAAGGTGCGCCTACCTGGCGTGGTACCGGCTCGGCCGAGAGGGGCAGGGAAACAGAGGTGCAGCTGGCTCGGACTGGCTGTCGGAGAACTTGGTGGCATGCCAGGAGTGTGGCCTCCAGCTCAGCTCATTCCTCCTGGGGGTAGGAAAAAAAAAAGGGATGCAGACGAGTCAGGGACATCACACCGAGGACCGCTTCATGCCTAGAAAGGACTGAGAGGCTGCATCGCGGTCGGGCGCGGTCACTTCCCCTTTAACATCTGGCCACCAACACTCCTGATACAGGTTCGTTACTGGAGAACTGGTCTGAGCACAGAGTGACAATCACTGGTTTCCAGGTGCAAACTGGCCCTCGGGCTGCCAAAATGATTCTGTTTCTTTTTAAACATGTTTTCAATTTTTTTTTTTTTTTTTTGGCATAGTGGAATCCTGGTTTCCTGACTGGGGATCAAACCCATAGCCCTTGCTCTGGAAGCTGGGTCGTTAAGCACTAGACTGCCAGGGAAGTCCTCCAAATTTCTTCGAGGTAAGAAGATAAGATACATCTTGCCTTCCCTTTCCCGTCTCCCCACCAAAAACCACAGCAGCATCTTTTGTCTTGCCCATGTCAGTGCAACTTTGCAGACACCCCTGGCCTCCTTGAGGAGAAGGTGTGGGCTGGGTGTTACAGGATTGGGTGCATTTATTTATCCACTCACTTAGGCAAACATGGCTGTCCTGTAGTCAGTGGGGAGTGTGTGTGTGTCTGTGTGCGTACATGCGTGTGTCTGTGTTAGTCACTCGGTCGTATCTGATTCTTTGCAAGCCCATGGACTGTAGCTTGCCAGATTCCCCTGTCCATGGGATTGGGGGGGTGGGTGGGTGGGTGTGTCTGTGTGTGTGTGTGTGTGTCTGTGTTAGTCATTCAGTGGTATCCAACTCTTTGCAACCCCATGGACTGTAGCCCGCCAGGCTCCTCTGTCCATGGGATTCTCCTGGCAAGAATACTGGAGTGGGTTGCCATTTCCTTCTCCAGGGGATCTTCCCAACCCAGGGATCGAACCCAGGTATCTTGCATTGTAGGCAGATTCTTTACCACCTGAACCACCAGGGAAGCCCTAACAGAGACCAGTGGACACGTATTGCTCTGAGCCTGTAGGAGTTCAATGGGGACTGTGTGTGTGTATGTGTGGGTCAGTCACTCAGTCGTACCTGAATCTTTGCAAACCCATGGACTATAGCGTACTAGGCTCCTCTGTCCATGGGACTGGTGTGTGTGTGTGTGTGTTTATGGCTGTGTGTCTGTGTTAGTCACTCAGTCATATCCAACTTTTTGCAAACCCATGGACATAGCCCACCAGCTTCCTCTCCGTCCATGGGATTCTCCTGGCAAGAATACTGGAGTGAGTTGCCATTCCCTTCTCCAGGGAATCTTCCCGACCCAGGGATCAAACCTGGGTCCCTGGCATTGCAGGCAGATTCTTTGCCATCTGAGTCACCAGGGAAGCCCTAAAGGGGATCAGTGGACATGTATTGCCCTGAGCCTGTCAGAGTGTCTGAAGTCATCTAAGGGTCCCCCATGGTGGGCATCACCATGCCCTAGACCAGCGGGCTCCAGTCCATTCCTGCCAGGGCTTCTGAATGTCACAGGCGCCTTCCCTGCCCCTGCCACAGGCACCATCATCCATGACGGCTTATTAGGGTTTGACCACACCTGCCCAGGTGTCGGAAATCTGTGCAGCTGCCGTATGAACATCACAGAGCCTCCAGGGCGAGCTGCTGCGTGAGGAGACGGTGCACACTTGCCTCTCCTGCTCCTGCAATTCAGGACAGACCAGTCTCGCCACAGGCAACTCCAGATGGGAGCTGAAGGGCACAACTGAGCCTCTAAGTACCTGATGGATGTCAAAGATTCTTTCCAACAGGCAAGAACATTAAACACTCTTATGCAATAACGAATAGTAATGAAAACCCCGAAAGTTATTTACAACACAAACCTTCTGATGACTCAGATAATTAACGAGGAAAAAAAAAAAAACCCATGGGTGGCAAAAATGCGGAAGGTGTTGACTTGATGACAACTGCCTACAAACTGAAGCATAAAACGGATGAATCCATCCCACCTCGGGAGTAAGGCGATTGTAAAAACCAAGACTGTACCTCATCGAGTTTCTCAAGATCCTCGTAAGGAAGCTTCTGGCCACGTGAATTTCATTTTCAGATGGCTTTTTCTGTGCTATGATATCCAGAACGTCTTTCATCTTCCTTCACAGGTAATTAACGAAGGGAGAAAACTAGACAGACTGCAGGCAAAGGAAAGAGAGGCTGGGAAAAGGAAAGGCCTCACACCGTGTGGCAAATTATTGCAACTCTGTAACAGGAAAGAGTGGGAAAGAGATGGTTTACTGGGGCAGTCCTGCACCCTGAGAGGAGTAAATGTTTCTCATCCTATTTTAGAAGATAATATAGGCAGACCTCAGAGAGATTCTAAGTTGGGCTCCAGACCCTCACAACAAAGCAAATATGGTAATAAAGCTAGCCACGTGCGTGCTTTGGTTTCCCCGTGCCTATAAACATTGTGTTTACACTACACTCGAGTCTACCAAGTGTGCAACAGCATGTTTACGAAAACAATGTACAGACCTTATTTTCAATTAAAAAATGCTAACCATCCTCTGAGCCTCCAGAGTCCTAGTAGTAATGCAAGTAAATGCAAAGATCACTGACCACAGAGACCGTAACAAATGTGATGGCGGAAAAGTTCGAAACACTGTGAGAATTACCACAATGTGAGACACAAAGAGACAAAGTGAACAAGTACTGTTGGAAAAATGTCACCAACAGGCTAACTAATGGCACTAATGGCTTGAGAGGGCTGCCACAATTTTTAATTTGTAAAAAACAAAAAAACAAAACGCCAGGATCTGTGAAGCACAATACAGCCAAGTATGTCTACACACGGGTTTCCCAGGTGGCTCAGTGGTAAAGAGGCAACCTGCCAATGCAAGGAGACGCAGGTTCGATCCCTGGGTTGGGAAGATCCCCTGGAGGAGGAGATGGCAACCCACTCCAGGATTCTTGCCTGGAGAATCCCATGAACAGAGGAGTGTGGTGGGCTACAGTCAATGGGATCACAAAGAGTTAAACAAGACTGAGTGACTAAACAATGTCTGTACACAGATACATGTTTCTACTTTGAGAAGACACAGCCAAGGGTCACAGTACTAATTATGGCTTTTTAAAAACAAATGAAAGCACAGTGGAAAGGGTGGTACCCACAAGCTCTAAGTAAGGAACTGGGCTACTGGGGACAGTGAAATTTTCCTAAAATGTGTGTGCTCTTATCAGATCTTCAGACTTTCCTAGAGCATAGTAAACATATTTGGGAATCAAGGGAGGCTCCCTGATAGCCCAGCTGGTAAAGAATCCACCTGCAATGCAGGAGACCCTGGTTCAGGAAGATCCCCTGGAGAAGGGATTAGCTACCCACCCACTCCAGTATTCTTGGGCTTCCCTGGTGGCTCAACTGGTAAAGAATCTGTCTGCAATGAAGGAGACCTGGGTTCGATTCCTGGGTTGGGAAGATGCCCTGGAGAAGGGAAAGGCTACTCACCCACTCCAGTATTCTTGGGCTTCCCTGGTGGCTCAGCTGGTAAAGAACCTGCCTGCAATGCAGGAGACCTGGGTTCCATCCCTGGGTTGGGAAGATACCCTGGAGCAGCGAAAGGCTACCCACTCAAGTATTCTGGCCTGGAGAATTTTCCATGGACTCGACAGTCCATGGAGTTGCAAAGAGTCGGACACGACCGAACAACTTTCTCTTTTCAGGTGGTTTGTAAGCCCCTCTGGCGGCTAAAACGGCAGGGTTTTTTAAATTTTTCTTTTTTCTTAAGAATTTATTTATTTTGTATATTTATTTATCGGGTCTTGGATGTAGCACACCAGCATCTTCATTGCATCCCGTGGGGCACACGGGCCGTCTAGTTATGGCATGAGGGCTTTCTTGGGCACTGCACAGCATGTGGGATCCTGGTTCCCCAACCAGGGCTCGAATCGGCGTCTCCTGCGTTGCAAGGCAGATCTTTAACCACTGGACCACCGGGAAGGTGGCCCCTAGGGTTGTCTGGATGAGAGAGACGAGGGCGATTGGCTGAGAGCTGATCTCTGGCATCAGTCATTGGGACCAGACTGGGCAGCAAGGCACAGGGGACCAAATGCTGCTCTGGCGCCACCTAGAGTCCCCAGGTGGAACAGACACAGGAGGGGCAGATATAAGATGCTCATCTCAGGAGACTTGTGTTTCTTCCTACACAAGATAAACACTGTGTGGCTTTCAACCACCGGGAGCCCGCCAGCATGGGGCCGTGAGGGGTGCACAGGCCACCAGTGAGCCAGTGGGGTCGCTCAGTCACATCCGGCTCTTTGCGATCCCGGGACTGTAAGCCTACCACGCTCCTCTGTCCATGGGATTTTCTCCATGGAGTGGGTTGCCATTTTCCTTCTCCGGGGGAATCTTCCCAATCCTGGGGATGGAACCCAGGTCTCCCTGAATTGCAGGCAGACGCTTTTGCCATCTGAGCCACCAGGCACGGGCCATAGGATGAGTCAAAACAAGATGCCCCAATGTGAGGGAGCAAGGGATACCTGCTCGGGGTTAACTGCCCCATGTGTATGGGTAGGGAAGACCCACACCGCAGCTAATGTGCCCTTGAGCCCTTGGGGACGGGGAGCCCCCAGAAGACATCAAACAGGAGTGGACCTGAGTGCTATGGAAGGAACACCCCCCCCTCACTGCCCCCACTTCCCCCACCACGGGCCCCAGTCGGACACAAGCCAGCTTGGCTGTGGGAAACCAGCAAGGACGCCCCTTTCCGGGAGGGAGGAGGCTGGCATAGCTCAGCCCAGAGATGCCCAAAGCTGTGCAGGCAGGGATGCTCAGGAGAAAAGAGCCCAAATCCGGCCAGGGCAGGGGGTGCTGATGCCCCCCACTGAGCGGGGAGCTCTGAAGTCCAGCAGTTCCAGAAACGCAAGGGGGCTGAGTCCAAGCCATGCCCACCCGGAGACTAACAGTGTGACTGGTCACCCCAGCAAATAGGAGAGACATCCTTTCTGCTCCAATGGCTACTGCGGCTCGGACAATCTTAAAAGAAAAAACATAAATACGAGTATTGTAGAAAACGTGGCACATTTAAAAATTAGAAGGCCAGTAAGACAACAAACAGCTTCCCTGGTGGCTCAGCTGGTAAAGAATCCGCCTGCCATGCAGGAGACCTGGGTTCGATCCCTGGGTTGGGAAGATTTCCTGGAGAAGGGAAAGGCTACCCACTCCAGTATTCTGGCCTAGAGAATTCCATGGACTAGTAGAAAAACCCGTAACCTAAAGATGACCGTGAGTAACATCTCTCTGCATTTCTTCCCCTGTTGTAGATAGTTCAAAGAGTCCTGCAGACCCGGTGGGGCCTCTCCCTCTGCAGCCTGCTGGGTTGGGTGAGCATTTCTGCATGCCACTGTCACTCTTCTAAAATGTCTTTTTGGAGGGGGCCATGTGGCATACAGGATCCTGTTCCTTGACCTGGGATCAAACCTGGGCCCTCTGTCATCGGAAGCACGGAGTCTTAACCACTGGACCGCCAGGGAAGTCCCGAAAGTGTCATTTTTAATTCGGCCTAATATTCCTTCCATGTAAATGCTGAAAAAGCTATGGTGTTGACTAGCAGAACACTGGCTTGTCTAGTTTCCAAATCAAATTATCCGTCCTAAGGAGGGTTCCCTGAAACCTTTTCCACCAGGTACACACCAAAATTGATCTCAGTTTGCAAAAGAAACTATAGCCTGCCAGGCTCCTCTATCCATGGGATTTTCCAGGCAAGAATACTGGAGTGGGTTGCCATTTCCTTCTCCAGGGGATCTTCCCAACCCCAGGGATCGAAATCAGGTCTCCAACACTGTGGGCAGACTCTTTGCCCTCTGAGCCACAAGGGAATCCCAGTTTACTTCAATATTAAAAATAATTTTATATGGCAGGTAGTCTTTTTCTTTTTTTAAAGGAAGACGTTTAGATCACAAATATTAAACATGATAAGGATACCACTAAATATTAAGAATGGATCTAGATCTTGAAAATGAGTTTTTAAAAAAGCAATTATTAAAATAAGCCCTTGAGTGAAATGTTCACAATCTCAGAGAATTCTTCTCTCAAAAAAAAAGCAATAAACAAAAATCACGTGAATGCCGGGTTATTTTCCTAACCTTTCCAAATGCAGCAATCAGCGGCTGCCTCAGAAAATAAACACAGCCTGCATGTGGTCCCCGCAAGCACGGTGGGCCTGAGAATACAGGGTCTGCAGGCTGGGAGGCCAGCGGGGAAGGCAGGGCCTTGGCTGGACACTGTGACAGGGGAACCACAGGGTGTGCGGGCTGCAGGTGACACTGGCCATGGGGAGACTTCTTGGGGAATAAAACCCCAAGTGACACTTGGGGCCATCTTAAAAGCAAGAGTCGGAGTAGACGGCAGTGGGGAGGGCCTTGAAGATAAAGGAGAGCCTGGAAAGTCCTGCAGGTGCTTCCCACTGAGTACTGGGGTGGCTAAGATAAGCTCCAGGAAGGCAGCCCCCGGAGCTTCCGGACGCAGGGGGACAGAGGTCTGCATGATGCTGATGGTGCTTCCGGGCTGGAGGAAAGCCAAAACCGCAAACACCCTTTTTATTAAGTGTTTTGAAACCAACACATCTCAAAGCACCAGCCTACAGACACTAGGAGAAGACTCTTGAGAGTCCCTGGGACTGCAGGGAGATCCAACCAGTCCATCCTAAGGGAAATCAGTCCTGAATATTCATTGGAAGAACTGATGCTGAAGCTGAAACCCCATACTTTGGCCACCTCATGCGAAGAGCTGACTCATTGGAAAAGACCGTAATGCTGGAAAAGATAGAAGGCAGGAGGAGAAGGGGGCGACAGAGGAAGAGATGGTTGGGTGGCATCAGCGACTCGTTGGACGTGAGTTTGAGCAAACTCCGGGAGTTGGTGATGGACAGGGAAGCCTGGCGTGCTGCAGTCCATGGGGGCCCCAAGAGTCGGACAGGACTGAGCGACTGAACAACAACAACAACAGACACTCAATGAAGCCCGCCCTGAGCTGCGGCTGCCTTCCTGCCCCGGTCAGGCTTCTCAAGCCTCTCCGTCTCCAGAGCTGTCTCTGCCTCCCACCGCTCCAAGGTCCCCGCAACTCAGCTCTGCAGATCGGGCCCTCGCTCCGCAACCCTCAGCGGCTCCCAGCGGCCAGGGAGCGACACCCAGGCCCCTGCAGAGTTGTCATGTGCTCCCCGGGTGGGCACACTGCACTGGCACAAGGCCTTCTGGCCATTCAGAGGCGAGCTGGGGTCTGAGATGCACAGCTCTAGCCCCAGGCTAACCACACACCCCTGGAGCATCCCCTTTGCCAGCCTCTTTAGGAGGCCCTGGCATTGCTGACATGGACCACGTCTGTCTCCAACCTGGCTCAGCCTTCACAGGACAGCTCGACATGGAGGTCGGCTTTCAGCCCACCCTCCTTCCTTCCGTCAAGAGCTTTCTGGGTCCCTGCCCATCACCCACTCAGCTGCCAGCACCCCCGAGGGCAGGAACCAAGGGGATGACGTTGGCAGCCTGGCTGGAGCACTTCCGACATACGTGAATGAATAAAAAACACGCGTCAGAGCGTCTGTTGAATGGCGGACTGTTCCCCCCACCCCCCACCCCTCTGCAAGCAGTGACCTGACAACACGGAGCTGTGGATGGTGACATCATTCTTGATGAAAGGCGATTAAGAGGCCAGTACTTCCTGCCCTTATACAGAAAGAGAAAAGAAGTGAAGATAAAAAATCCCAAGCGACCTCAATGGCTGAAAGTGACGCCAGACATCACAGCAACATTTTAGGCAAATGCCGTGGCCGAGGAGCGTCCGCATGGGATAAAAGCTTCAGGGCTGCACTAGACTGGGGCACCCCTTACCTGTCCCCTAGCCAGGACACGCGCATACTTGTCTCGGCCACTTGTGTTCCCCAGATGTATTCACAGGGAAGACCGCACAGACACGGCACACAATGAACACAGGCAGAAGGGGGACAGACCCAAATGACCGGGCTGTCTTTCTGTTAACTTCTGAAAAGGGGGGTGGGGGGCAACTGTCTCACCCAGCACCGTTGTTGTTGCTGTTGTTTACTGGATTAGTTGTGTCCCGCTCTTTTGCCACCCCAGGGGCTGTAGCCCGCCAGGCTCCTCTGTCCATGGGAATTCTCCACGCAAGAATACTGGAGTGGACTGCATTTCCATCTCCAGGGGATCTTCCCAATCCATAGGGATGGAACCCTGGATTGGCAGGCGGATTCTTTACCCACTGAGCCACCAGTGAAGCCCAACCCAGCACCAGCAACACTAAAAATGCTTTGTCCAAACCACAAATCATAGCGCATATCCCCAGTTGTTGAACACACGGTTTCATTCAACTCGATGTTTTTTATAAAGGTACCAACACAACTTTCTTGGCTACATTTCAACCCTACAATGGATATTTTGGTCAAGATACCACAGACACTCAAAGGTGCAACCATTAACATAACTAACTATAAGTAAAAAAAGGTGCAACCATTAACATAACTAACTATAAATATAAATTAACATAACTAAATATAAGCAACAGAGTTGGTGAGTTTTAAGAGTGTACAAACAAAAATATGTGCAACATTCTCTGCATGCCTTAATATATTAGAAACCATCACCTTTTCCACACCACATTTCATCAACATCACTTGCATGTTACCACTCTCTTCTTGGCTCAGAGTAGGAAACATCTCACATAATTCACCTGATTCACTTGCTTAAGCCATACACTAAATCTACATCTGAAAAGAAGCAACCTTTCCCCAAATAAAGCAGTTCTGTTCCGTGTGAGTCCCCCCCCCCCATTTTATTTAATAAAAACAAGTCTGATCTTTGTGGTGTTTTTTTTTTACCCTCCCAAGCAAGACAACATCTGCCCAATATAAACCCGTGGGTCTACTCTAGTTTAACAAGCAAGCAAACCATAGTGGCTAATGCCCATAAGCCCCCAAACGCTCACAACAGAAACTTCTCCCCTAAAATGTGAATGATGTCTCTCAGACCACTCTGCAGAAGCATCCTGGGTAAGACAGACACCCCGAACACACCGAGTTTCTGCCCCAGGAAGAGCTCTCCAGGAGGGGAAGGGGAGATGGAGGAAGGGGGAGAAGGGAGGGGAGAAGGGGGAGGGGAGGGGAGGGGAGGGGAGGGGAGGGGAGGGGAGGGGAGGGGAGAGGGAGAGGGAGAGGGAGAGGGAGAGGGGAGAGGGGAGAGGGAGAGGGGAGAGGGAGAGGGGAGGGGAGAGGGGAGGGGAGAGGGGAGATGAGAAGGGGAGAGGGGAGATGGGAAGGGGAGAAGGGAGGGGGGAGGGGAGAGGGGAGATGGGAAGGGGAGAAGGGAGGGGGGAGGGGAGAGGGAGTAGAGGGAGAGGGGGAGAAGCAAGAGGAGAGGGAGAATACGGGAGAGGAGAAGGGAGGGGAGGGAAGAAGGGGGGAGATGGGGGAGGGGGAGGGGGAGAAGGGGGGAGAAGAGAGAAGGGGGGAGATGGGGAAGGGGGAGAAGCGGGAGAGGGAGGGAAGCACCTCCAGTAAGATACACATCCCCCTGAACACAGAGTTTCTGTTCCAGGAAGAGCTCTGGAGGAGGGGAGGGGGGCTGGGAAGAAGGGGGGAGGGGGAGGGGAGAAAGGGGAGGAGAAGGGAGAGAGGGGAAGCGGGTGGGGGAGAAGGGAGGTGGGGGGGTGAGGGATGGGGAGGGGGAGACACAACCTGCCCAGTCCTAGCCACCCCTCTCCTCTTGCAGCTTCAGGAGCATCTCCGCTCATCACTGCTGGGGCCACGCACAGAGCAGCCTGCTCAGGACAGCTGGGAGGAGCCAGAGGCAGATGGCAGGCCAGACTCGACGCTGGCTCAGTGCAGAGCTCACTGCACCTCAGAGCTGTGGAGAAACCCACACATGTGGCAGGAAACCTGCTCCGAGCAGGCGTGCGTGCTGTCACTGGAGCGGACACCTGCCTTCTTGAAATGTGTCACTATGCCAGAGCGTCTGGCTAACCCTCACCACCTCCTGCAGCAAAAGCCTGCATCCCTGGGTGGTAATCTGCTCCTGAATGTGAGCTTAGCCTGGAATCAGGGTCACAGAAGGCTTTAAGGCGTCCGGCAAAGACGCAGAAAGGAACAAAGAATCTGCCTTATGGACAGTGTGGTCCTGGCAAAACGGCTCACGGCAGCGGGCAGACCACTCGAGAGTGAGATGAACAATGAAGCGGCAGGCGAGGCTCACTGTAAACAAGATTCATATTCACCAGATAAATGTGGCAGAAGGACCAAAAGAGCCATTCCAAGTGTCACAGTATAGCTTATAGCATGATACTTAGAAGAAATTTTCCATACGGTGATTGAAATTCCATGCACTCCTAAAAGGGAGCTGAACGTATGGTCATTTGCCCAGAGCGGAGGACTGTGGATGAGGTTCGGGCACTATGCACGCAGAGGTTTTTAATGCAGGTTTGACAGCACCCAGCAGACACAGCCTGAACCCAGCACTGGTAAGAACTCCCCATTCCTCAGCGTGTCTCCAACAGCGTCCCCAACAGCGAGGGGCTTCCGGACACCCCCGTTAATCTGGAAAACGCCACAAGTGACCCAGTTTGGGGTCTTAACCTTTTCCAAGCGCATTTGCTTAAGCCAGTGGCGTGACCGTGGTAGCTGCCCAGCAAAACAACTGGCGGCCCTCAGGGAAATACAGGCAGCCCTCAAGGAAATACCACTGCCCATATCCCTCCCACACCTGCCCATCAGGATCTCGGGGGCGGGGAAGACAGGTGTATGTTCCCACATCCTGAACTTCCCTGTGTGCAGCAGTTCCTTGGCTAAGAAAGAGGGAACAACAAAGCGCCCAGGAGGTAGGCCAGCGGCTCCCCCTGCTCCCCGAGTCCTCTGACTCCAGGCAGATGCCAGGATGAGCCTGGGTGTGTCAGAGGAGGATGTATGTGCACCCATGGGGCTCCTGTGACCCTTCTTTGTTCCCTGACAACACGACCCTGGGAGGGAGGCAGTGCCGGCTCTCATCTGTCCGGGAAAGAAGCTTGGCTGCACACAGACAATGATCGGGGTTCCTGTCCCCCAAGGCACTGCCCTCTGGGCTCCGGCTTCTAAATGATGACAAGATATGTGGGGCCCGAGAAACCAGATGTCTCCACTTTGTGACTCTCGGCAAGGACGAGAAAGACAAACACAGCCAGCAGACGTCACCAGCGGGAGGGAAGTATGTCAACCACAATTCCCACTTTGGGACTGCCCTGGTGGTCCAGTGGTGAAGGATCATCCGCCTGCCAATGCAGGGGACATGCGTTCGATCCCTGGTCTGGGAAGATCCCCCAGGCCTAGGAGCAACCAAGCCCACGTGTGACCACTACTGAGCCCATGCTCCGAAACAACAGAAGCCACTGCAATGAGAAAGCCCACGCACGGCAAATAGAGTAGACCACCGCCCCCCCAGCTCCCCACAACTAGAGACAAGCCTGTGCAACAACGAAGACCTAGCATAGACCCCTCCCCTGAAAAGAAAACAAAAAAACAAAAAGACCAAACCAACCAACCAGAAAAAAACTGCCCACATTGTTCACAAAGCCTGTTTCACCTTGAGGTGCATACATGCCTTTCCGCAGATCCTCCCAGAACAACCCAAGCTGCACTGGCCACTCGCACCATCAGGACCCTAAGCTGTCTTCAGTCTTTATCAGAAAAGCCACCTTTTTCTTAAGGTGCCTGGGGTGGTTAGGTACTTAAGGGTTAAGGAAGCGCCTCTGCCATCTGGTCAACCTCCAACATTGGATTACTTGTGTGTTGGTGGCTCAATGAATTCACTGTAGAGTGCCTTTATAATCACTTAAAAAACCAGTATGTGATCTTTTGTGGAGTTCTACATGGAATCTGGGTCTCCTGCATTGCAGGCGGTCTCTTTACCTGACTTAGGCACCAGGGAAGCCCCAGGCATAAAACACTAGAAAACTGCTCTTCTCAGATATACAAGTCAGAATAGTGATTGCCTAGGGATGGAGACAGATGAGAATGGGGAGATTAGACAGAGAAGGATACGGGCTTCCCAGGCGGTGCAGTGGTAAAGAATCTACCTGTCAATGCAGGAGACAGGACACTCGGGTTTAGTCTCTAGGTCGGGAAGATCCCCTGGAGAAAGGAAGGGCAACCCACTGCGGTATTCTCGCCTACGGACCCCCATGGACAGAGGAGCCTGGCAGGCTGCAGTCCACGGGGTGCAAAGAGTCAGACATGACTGAGTGGCCAAGCAGAGAAGGATATGTTATTGATTTAAGAACTCAATTTTAAAAGCACTCACAGGACTTCCTGGGTATACCTAGTGGCTAAGACTCCATGCTCCCAATGCAGGGGGCCCAGGTTCAATTCCTGGTCCTAGATCCCACATGCCGAGACTAACCTGGCACAGCCAAACAAACAAATAATAATTTAATTAAAAAATATAACTTAGTATAGAGTTTTAAAAGTCCTTACTATGTGCATCATCTCACACGCTAGTAAAGTAATGCTCAAAATTCTCCAAGCCAGGCTTCAGCAATATGTGAAGCATGTACTTCCAGATGTTCAAGCTGGTTTTGGAAAAAGCAGAGGAACCAGAGATCAAATTGCCAACATCCACTGGATCATGGAAAAAGCAAGAGAGTTCCAGAAAAACATCTATTTCTGCTTTATTGACTATGCCAAAGCCTTTGACTGTGTGGATCACAATAAACTGTGGACAATTCTGAAAGAGATGGGAATACCAGACCACCTGACCTGCCTCTTGAAAAACCTATATGCAAGTCAGGAAGCAACAGTTAGAACTGGACATGGAACAACAGACTGGTTCCAAATAGGAAAAGGAGTACGTCCAGGCTGTATATTGTCGCCCTGCTTATTTAACTTATATGCAGACTACATCATGAGAAACGCTGGGCTGGAAGAAGCACAAGCTGGAATCAGGATTGCCGGGAGAAATATCAATAACCTCAGATTGCAGATGACACCACCCTTATGGCAAAATATGGAACTAAATAGCCTCTTGATGAAAGTGAAAGAGGAGAGTGAAAAGTTGGCTTAAAGCTCAACATTCAGAAAACTAAGATCATGGTATCTGGTCCCATCACTTCATGGGAAACAGATGGGGAAACAGTGGAAATACAGGTTCAGTCCCTGGGTTGGAAAGATCCCCTGGAGGAGGAAATGGCAACCCACTCCAGTATTCTTGCCTGGAGAATCCCATGGATAGACGAGCCTGGTGGGCTACAGTCCACGGGGTCGCAAAGAGTCGGACACGACTGAGTGATAAAGCATGCACACAGGGAGGTATTCTTTTGCCTATTGGAAAACTCAGGTATTTTTTTGGGCTCCAAAATCACTGCAGATGGTGACTGCAGCCATTAAATTAAAAGACGCTTACTCCTTGGAAGGAAAGTTATGACCACCTAGATAGCATATTCAAAAGCAGAGACATTACTTTGCCAACAAATGTCCGTCTAGTCAAGGCTATGGTTTTTCCAGTGGTCATGTACGGATGTGAGAATTGGACTGTGAAGAAAGCTGAGCGTCGAAGAATTGATGCTTTTGAACTGTGGTGTCGGAGAAGACTTTTGAGAGTCCCTTGGACTGCAAGGAGGTTTAATCAGTCCATCCTAAAGGAGATCAGTCCTAGGTGTTCATTGGAAGGACTGATGCTAAAGCTGAAACTCTCACATGAGGAATGGACCACGATGACTTACACACAAGCGGACTTGGGTGCAAAGGCGTCACAGCACAGCAGTGTCTGCTGCATGAATACTCCGGAAGCACCATAAACGTCCACGCAAAAAGGATCTGTTACCCACACAGTGGACCATCCAGACCTCGGAGCATCGTGGGGTCGTTAGGACAAGTCATGAGTCAGACCTCAGGGCGCTCAACAAACTCCACTTTCATGTGTAAACGTTTACACAAGCACCTGTTTCTAAAAGGAAACCTAAGAGAGTAGTACTGACACGGCCGCTCTTCAGAGAGGCAAAACGAGGGGATGGAGTTGGGGTGGGAAAAAGGTTGATGGATTCCATGCAATTCCCTTTTGAAAGTGAATATTGGGACTTGCCTGGTGGTCCAGTGGCTAAGAAACTGCGCTCTGAATGCAGGGCGCCAGGGGTTCCAGCCCGGGTCAGGGAACTAGATCCCAGGTGCCACAACTAAGACCCGGCACACCCAAATAAATAAAAGTAAATACTTAACAACAACATGAAAAGTGAAATGGTTTCCCACATCCACGTGTCACTCTCAGGACTGATAAATGCAGAATAAAAAAATCACACTTGGAGAAAACTGTAGCTGGTATTCCAGCAGCCACCCCTAAAGAGTGCTTGTTTTGACCACTGCGCAGTGAGCAAACCCTTTGAGGGCACTGCGTAGAACCCTTTGGGGTCACCGCAGCTGACCGCTCCCGGGGGACCAAATGTGCTGCTGACCCCGGGAACACACCACACCGAACCCCAAAAGCTTCTCTTTATAAGTGCAGAGGTCGATGAGGTGACCCCAAAGAAACGCTACACCACGGCAGCATCTCTCTCGTCCCCTCCACCCCGAAGGGCTCAGAGACAGCCACACCGGGACACTCGTTTTCTGATTTACCAGGACAATCGCCTATTCCATGGAGCAATGAGGCTGCTCCGTTAATGCGGCAAAGAAAACTTTCTCCTTCTTCACTTTCTGAACCTCCTCCGTGGATGCTATTTTGGTTCCCCCAAAAAAATCCTTTGGGATATGTCTTCAAGTCTGTACTAAAAACTGAAGTGCGAGGGGAGGTCAATTTACTTTTTAAAATTTACAGCCAATCTTGGAAAAGACTGGACTAATTCTGTTTAAAAAAGGCAGGTCAACACTGTACTGTGAATGAGCCAACTGTGAAATACCAAGTGGAGGATTATTTCTCTATATAAAAGCAGTCACGGGAATTTCTTGGCTGTGCAGTGGTTAAGACCCTGGTGCCATCACTTTGGGGCCCTGAGTCTGATCTCTGGTCAGGGAACTAAGATCTTGCAAGAATTCCATGGAATGCTCTAGGCAAGAATACTGGAGTGGGTAGCCGTTCCATTCTCCAGGGGCTCTTCCCAACCCAGGGATCAAACCCAGGTCTCCCACATTGCAGGCGGATTCTTTCCCAGCTGAGCCACCAGGGAAGTCCAAGAATACTGGAGTAGGTAGCCTATCCCTTCTCCAGGGGATCTTTCCAACCCAGGAATCGAACCGTGGTCTGCTGCACTTCAGGCAGATTCTTTACCAGCTAAGCCACCAGGGAAGCCAGCAAGCTTTGGAGCCAGTGTGGCCCAAAACAATCATCAATACCTCTGAGCTGCCCAGCTGTACTGTTCTAGTTCCTGCGTGTAAAAGCATCAGGTCCCCAATTTCGTTCTCTAACCCCCTCAAATTATCCCAACTCCTATTCACAATTTGCTTTCTAAGCAAGTACGCTTGCCCGCCCCAGAGCTCAGCACAGTGCTAGAAACACCTGGATGTCCGTGTACATCACTCCACGTTAGCGTGAGACCCGAAAATCCGGTAGCCTGCCACCTTGTGTTAAAACTGGGCCATGACACTTTGCTTCATTTAGAGAATCAGCTATTGCCAGGGATAAGATTTAAGGAATCAAAATCACTTCATAAGTCAAAAATTAACACTCAGAAGTAATTAAAAAAGGAATCTTGTAAGAACTGACCGTTACCAGGAACTCTACTCAATACTCTGTGACAAGCACAGGAAAAGAATCTAAAAAAGAGTGTGTGTGTTTGTGTATATGTATATGTATGTATAACTGATTCAACTTGCTGTCTTTTCCAAAGAGTCGTCCATTTGCATCAGGTGGCCAAAGTATCGGAGCTTTAGCTAAGTTAACTATACTCCAACATAAAACTAAATTTAAAAAAAAGAAGAAGAAAAGGAAATCTTTCAAATTTGTGAAGTTGGATTCATCCTTGGCCAAGAGCGGAATCACTCATGTACTTCCTAAGTGTACACACTCACACATGTTTACACACACACACACACACACACACACACACACACGTCCACATCGGGACTGTCACAGTTGACACAGGGCAGCCAACAGACTCCACGCTTTGCTGGCCTGCTCATCTCTGTCCGTAAACAAGTCTTGACACCCAGGTCTTACCTTTTCACCACCAGCTTCAGGGTCTTATGCGACCCCTTCACCAAGCAGATGGCCTCCTGTCTAAACCCGGACAGACCGACATCATTGATGCCCACGATCTCGTCTCCGGCCAGCAGTTTGTCCACGGCCGCAGCTTTGCTGCCTTCTTCAACCTGCAATGCAGAAAGAGGGTCCATGAGCTCCCCCCACCGAATGAGCAAACCAGTCCCCAGGACGCAGACAGGAGGACGTGTCGGTGACAGCTCTGTGACACCTACCTGTTCTCAGACTGGCTTCAGAACGACCCAAGAGTAAAGGGATCCAGCTTGGGCCCCGATTCCCTGTGGGAGACCAGGGATGCACCCTTCTCCTGGTCTGTACCCCTCATCCAGTCTACATCTGCAAGGCCTACCTTTTACAGAAGGGGCAGCAGAGTACACACACACTCAAAAACACACCAGAAACAGGGGATCCAGACGGACCCCTTTGCTCTCCGGATCTCCTTCCTCCAAAAAAAAAAAAAAAAAAAGATGGGTGTTTTAAAATTATTGACAAGTTATGTCTCACCCATCAATCCTGCACGTAGAGCTTCCCTGGGGGTCCCGTGGTTAAAGAATCTGCCTGCCAAAGCAAGAGACACAGGTTAGAGCCCTGGTCAGGGAAGAGTCCATGTCCCACAACGGCAGAAAGCTTGTGCACGACAACCGCTGAGCCTGGGCTCCAGAGCCCGGGGGGCTACAACTACTGAAGCCCGTGCGCCCAAGAGCCCGTGTTCTGCAACAAGAGAAGCCATCACAATGAGACGTCCACAGGCTGCAAGTGGACAGGGGCGCCTGCTCGCCACAACTGGAGAAAGCCCACGTGCACCAACAAAAGACCCACCAGAGCCAAAAAAAATAGTTTTTTTTTAAAGTCCTGCACCTAGGACTTTTTCTGTAACAGGTTTCTTTCACTGTTTTGTTTTTTTTTTTATTTCTGTAACAGCTCTATTTAGCTATAAGTCAAATACACGCCAATCCACCCATGTACACACAAATGAATGGACTGTTAGTTGTATTCAGACTCATCCAACCATCACCACCCACCCAGCTGAGAACAGGCTTCCTAAGCCAGAAGAAACCTCGTGCCTGTCAGCAGTCACTCTCCAGCCCTCCCCGGAAACCGTGTACGTGTACGTGTACACGTGCGTATTGTGGACACTTGATATACACAGTCATACAACAGGTGGGCTTTTGTGTCTGGCTTCTTTCACTCATGATGTGTTTTCCAGCTGCGTCAGTGTTGACCTCTGTTGGAACTCCGTTCCTTTTTAGGGCTGAGTGATACTCCATCGTACCAATCAACCACATTCAATTTATCTGTTCATCAGGGCTGGATATATTTACTTTGTTTCTACTTACTGGGCTATTCAGTCAGTTCAGCTCAGTAGCTCAGTTGTGTCCAACTCTTTGCCACCCCACAGACTACAGAACTTCAGGCCTCCCTGTCCATCACCCACTCCCGGAGTTAACTCAAACTCATGTCCATTGAGTTGGTGATGCCATCCAACCATCTCACCCTCTGTCATCCCCTTCTCCTCCTGCCTTCAATCTTGCCCAGCATCAGGGTCTTTTCCAATGACTCAGCTCTTCGCATGAGGTGGCCAAAGTACTGGAGTTTCAGCTTTAGCATCATTCCTTCCAAAGAACACCCAGGACTGATCTTTAGAATGGACTGGTTGGATCTCCTTGCAGTCCAAGAGACTCTCAAGAGTCTCCTCCAACACCACAGGTCAAAAGCATCAATTCTTCGGCACTCAGCTTTATTTAGAGTCCAACTGTCACATCCATACATTTGGCTGTCAGCCCCCCTTAACACTTGTATACACATGTTTGTGTGTGAATATGCATCCTCACTTCCCTTGGGTGTACAACTAGGAGTAGAATGTCGGGGTCATATGGTAACTAGCATAAACATTTTGAGGACCTGCTAGACTGCTTTTTTTTTTTTTAATTTATTTATCTATTTCGCTGTGCTGGGTCTTAGTTGCAACACATGCCATCTTCCGTCTTCATTGTGGCATGGGGTCTTAGCTGTTCCTGACCATGGGATCAAACCCGTGTATGTAAAACACTCCCTACTCAGAGTTACACACAGTATGTACACAAGTGGACTGACCTACTCCTTAAAAGGATTTTACGACTTTTATCCTGAGAATTTTCAATCTGTAAATCCTTAACCCAGCTTTTCTTATATAGTAATAATCCAACTAAGCATCGAGTAAGCCATCAATTAACCAACCTACTTTCTGTACCAGTGCCCTGCAAACTGTGTGCCGTGCTTATTCTCTCTGTTGTCTCCAGCTCTTTGCTACTCCATGGACTGCAACCAGCCAGGCTACCCTGTCCATGGGATTCTCCAGGCCAGAATACTGGAGTGGGCTGCCATGCCCTCCTCCAGGGGATCTTCCCAACCCAGGGATCGAACCCAGGTCTCCTGCACTGCAGGCAGATTCTTTACAGTCTGAGCCACTAGGGAAGCCCAAGAATACTGGAGTGGGTAGCCTGTCCCTTCTCCAGCGGATCTTCCCGACCCAGGAATCGAACCGGGGTCTCCTGCAGTACAGGCAGATTCTTTACCAGCTGAGCTACCAGGGAAGCCCTATGACCCATGAATCAAACCCAGTCAGCTAGGACTTCCCTGGTGGTCCAGTGGTTAAGACTCCGTGCTCCCAATGCAGGAGGCCCGGGTCCCATCCCTGGCCAGGGAAGATCCCACATGCTAGGTGGCGTGCCCTCCCCTCACCCTCCCTGCAAAAAATCCAGCCAGCTGTCTTTTTTTTGTTTGGGGTAAATAAAATTTTACTGGAATACAACCACACCCATTTGTTTATACACTGCTACAGGAGAGAATGGAATAGTTTGGGGCCCATAAAGCCAAAAATATTTACTACTTGGCTTGTTACTTAAAAAAAAAAAAAAAGCTGCCAACCCCTGTTCTACACCAAAAAGCCATTCTTTTTACAAACTGCTAGGAAAACTAGTGAAAAAGATGACTGTTTATGTGCATACCAGGGTACAATTTTGGAAGTTCACTGTGCTCCCACTATATGCCAGGGCTGACCTGAAAATCAGTTCCAAACCTCACCAGGCACTAAAGCAAGGAAACGTTCCTCCTCTGGGGGTTGCAGAGCTGGAAATGAAGCCACTGACAGGCTCAAGGATGAAACCACACGGTACTTGGACCCGTCTCTCCGCCTGCACCCGAGGACAACTCAACCCCTCCTTAGGGTAACAGAGTAATTATTTATTGCAAGTTGACCATAAACAGAACATAATGAACAAAATGACCACTCCAAGCAGAACTATGAAGCAATTCGTTTGGCTAACAACTGGTTTCCAAGTCTAGACGATTTTTAATCCCAACGTAATGACAGATCCCATCGTTAATAAGCTTCCACTCGGCCAAGATTACACACTCAGCCAGAAACAGCTAAGGTGAAGGATATGTGGTGGAGAGTTTAGGTTTCGACATGCCCCAGCTGGGGGTGCCCAAGGGCTATGTCCAATCGGAGGGTTGGTGGGCAGTTAGCTGGGGTGGGCGGGAGGTGGGAGTTCCCGGAGGAAAAGATGGAGTCAACAGCAGAGGAAGGAACTTAAAAGACTGGAGAGGCGGGGATGGAGGCTGCCCACACAGAAAACAGATCCATGAACAGCGGAGGACAGAATCCTTGGGCTGCCTGGCAGAGAAGGATGAAGGAGCAGGAGACGGAGGAGAAAGAAGGGATGGGTGTCCCCAAGGAGACAACAACCAGACACGCGCAGAGCTGGTGAATCTGAGCATCACAAGAAAGCCATGGTGAAACCATGATACTGAAGGAACCTGCAGGGTCTCAGAACAGGTTCTGAAGGTAGCCCTTCCTACAGAGAACTCATCACCTGTAACGACTCGGCCACGACCTGGTGAGCTTTTCTGCCTCATCCCCACAAACCCTTGCACGTGAGACTCTCTCAAAGCGCTGTCATTAACGTCTGGCTAAGGGACTCGCCTGGAGGTCCAGTGGCTAAGACTCTGAGCTCCCAAATGCAGGGTGCCCAGGGTTCGATCCCTGGTCAGGGAACGAGATTCCACGTGCCACTACTAAAGATTCTGACCACTGCAATGAAGACGGAAGATCTTCAATGAAGATCTGGCTTGGTCAAATAAATTAAAAATTTTTTGAACAAAAGTCTGGCTTCACCCCGAAGCCCAAATCACATCGTGTTGCTTCCCTTCATCTGCAAAGACTTCCCAGCTCCTGCTCCAGCCGCAAAGACCGCATTCCAAGGCAGCCTGTCTGCCTCACCCAAACCACACTCCACCTACACTCCCAGCAAAAAAAAAACGGCTCCAGGTTTGGGAGACAGAGTAGCCGGGGATCTCTGCCTGCCTCGGCTTCCTCGCCAAGACAAAGCATTTGTCCAACATTTTTCACGCTCATGGCGAAGAGAGTTGCAAACGAGGCAGCTTTGAAGACCTCGGGTCTGTACCCTTGACACCATCAAGCTTCTCCCATGAGGAAGACTTCATTAGGCTTGAACCTGGTGAAGCCCAGACTTGAAGCTGGCCCTAGGGTCCCAGAAATACGGCTCTGCCCATCAGCTGTGTATAGTCTACAGTGCATTACACATGATGAGTCACGCCTCAAACGCATCGTGCATTGCACACACGCAGGCTCCTTTTATTGCCATCCTCTGTTTAACAGTCAAGATAGTGCTGGGCATTGCCAGTAGCAGAGGGCACCGTCTGCAGGAGCCACAAATGGGGCAGTCCTATTCTACAACCACCGGGCAAAGTCCTCGGTGTCCTTTGCTCAGGGGAAAAAAAAAAAAAAAAAACTCCCTTTACAAAAAGGCAGGCAGGCAAGGACCAAGGAATCCACACCCACCCATGATGCCTGTCCATGTACCCCGGTCAGAAGGAAAGCCCCAAGCTCACTCGCCAGGCTGAATATTCCGGTTTGGATTGTTCACTGGAATTCTGTTTGCCAAACTCCTGTTGAGTTTTTAGGGCTTCGAAGTGTCCAAAAATGAGCAGACTGCCTTGCTATCCTGATGGAAACATTTACTCTGGCAACAGCAAGAGGGAGGGAAAGGGGAAAAAAAAAAAAAAAAACAGTCCATGGAAGTCTTTTTGGAAGCAAGCTTTCGTATTTCATCCAACGGATGTTGTTACAGATGATCGAAGATACACCCACCAAGGGCGGGGGGGAGGGGGGGGGACCCCAATTCTCATGGGAGCCAGGACTCACTCAGGAAGGGACCGAGTCAGGGCAGTGGGGGTGAGAGGGGAGGGGCTCGAGGCTGGAGATGAAAGACCTTCACCCCCAGACAGCAACTTGAAAGGGCCAGCAGAGATGGGGGTGGACATTTCACGGGAAGGGCTCAGGACCCGGGCCCATCTGAAGAATGTCAGCCTGGAAAGCATGGCACCCTGGCAAGGGGAGCCTCTGAAGATAAGGCCAGAAAGAGGAAGATGAGGAATTTGACCTTGAATTTCAGAAGCCGGAAGGATACCCTGGAGGCAGTGGTGGGGCGGGGTGGGGGAGGGGGTCCCAGAAGGCCCGGCAAGGGAAGCAGGGGAGTGACCCTGTATCATGCGAGCAAATGCGTCTAGCAGCTTCATCCTCTAGGTAGAGAGGAAAAAGCATCTCTCCTGCCCAGAACACATCACAGATCAGCAGCCACACATGCTCAAACCAAGACAGGGCAGGGAACACGAACGTAAGCAAGGACTCTGGCAGCTGGGAAGGCAGGTCAAGGGACATATTCATTGATGGACATCAAGGGCCGCTGCAGGAAAGGGGTGTGCAGTAGAGCTCAGATATGGAGCTTTGATGGCCTGGGAAAATCGCAACCACCGGAGATCAGAATGGAAGGGGGAGGAACGTTTAGGTCTGAGATCGGATTTCAAAGGCCATGAATCACAGCCGTGACTTATCAGCTATGACTCGAAAGCCATCCAGGGGAGAGCATAAGACAGCACTGGCTTCTACGAGCCAGGACAATCACTGGTGTCACCTCCCCGGTCACCCTCCCAAGCTCCCTTGTCTCCAAAGACAGAGCTGAGTCATCCAGGAAGAGGGTCCAATTGCGAAGCAATCAGAGAGCTCATCTTTGGTAACAGAGAAGCCCGTGGTGGGGCGGGGAGGGGGGGTCAAAAACCTCCACTGAAATGTATCCAGACTTGCACATACACTCATCACTGGTCTCTGTCTCCTTGGACAATCTCGGGGAGTATCTTATCAGCAATCTGTGGAATTCAAGCTTCCCAGGAACTCTCAGTTCAGTTCCCATTCTTCGCACTCCCATGGACTGCAGCATGCCAGGCTTCCCTGTCCATCACCAGCTCCTGGAGCTTGCTCAAACTCATGTCCACTGAGTGGGTGATGCCATCCAGCCATCTCATCCTCTATTGTCCCCTTCTCCTCTTGCCCCCAATCCCTCCCAGCATCAGAGTCTTTTCCAATGAGTCAACTCTTCGCATGAGGTGGCCAAAGGACTGGAGTTTCAGCTTGAGCATCATTCCTTCCAAAGAAATCCCAGGGCTGATCTCCTTCAGAATGGACTGGTTGGATCTCCTTGCAGTCCAAGGGACTCTCAAGAGTCTTCTCCAACACCACAGTTCAAAAGCATCAATTCTTCGACGCTCAGCTTTCTTTATAGTCGAACTCTCACATCCATACAGGACTACTGGAAAAACCATAACTTTGACTAGACAGGCCTTTGTTGGCAAAGTAATTGACTTTGTTGGCAAAGTAGTTGAGTGAAGAATCCCATGGACAGAAGAGCCTAGCGGGCTATGGTCCACAGGGTCGCACAGAGTTGGACACAACTGAAGCGACTTAGCACAGCACACATGTCCTGAGCGTCAGCTGACTATTTCATGGGGGGTAATTATTTAACACAAAACATACTTGATGGCAATCTGGTGTCACAACTGTGCACAAAATATGTCTTGAACATTTAAAATGACCTCGACTCCCAGATGTTTTAGTAGAATCACTTCCCAAAGAAAAGCACTCCTTGATCTTGGCTCTTTCTTGTTCCACATCATGACACTCCAATCTCCCATAATGTGCCATGAACATGCCACAAAATAGTGCAAATCGAGCATGCAGTGCTTACGATATTAAATGATGAGTTAATGGGACCTATATGATGGCACAGCCTATCAGTATTTGGCATCCTCTTAAGGAAAAGTAGCTTCTGCATTTTAGGCTAGAAAGTCACTGGAATATCTGTTTAGAAAGGAAAGTGAAGTCGCTCAGTTGTTTCCAACTCTTGGCGACCTCATGGGCTGTAGCCCACCAGGCTCCTCAGTCCATGGAATTTTCCAGGCAAGAGTACTGGAGTGTCTCCATTTCCTTCTCCAGGGGATCTTCCCAAACCAGGGATTGAACCCGGGTCTCCCGCATTGCAGGCAGACGCTTTACCATCTGAGCCACCAGGGAAACACCAGGGAAGTTTAGAAAAGAAACTATGTAGTTTTTTAGATGTTCAGTACATACATTAAGAAGGGTGTACACTGTTTACAAAAGCCAGGACATGGAAACAACCTAGATGTCCATCAGCAGACGAATGGATAAGAAATCTGTGGCACATATACACAATGGAGTATTACTCAGCTATTAAAAAGAATGCATTTAAATCAGTTCTAATGAGGTGGATGAAACTGGAGCCTATTCTACAGATTGAAATAAAGTCAGAAAGAAAACCACCAATTCAGTATACTAATGCATATACATGGAATTTAGAAAGATGGTAACAATGACCCTATTTGCGAGACAGCAAAAGAGACACAGATGTAAAGAACAGACCTTTGGACTCTGTGGGAGAAGGTGAGGGTGGGATGATTTGAGAGAATAACATTGAAACATGTATATTACCATATGTGAAACAGATAGCCAGTCCATGTTTGATGCATGAGACAGGGTGCTCAGGGCTGGTGCACTGGGATGACCCAGAAGGATGGGATAGGGAGGGAGGCGGGAGGGGGGTTAGGACGGGGGACACATGTACACCCACGGCTGATTCATGTCAATGTATGGCAAAAACCACTACAATATTGTAAAGTAATTAGGCTCCAATTAAAATAAATTAATTTTAAAAAAAAAGAAGGGTGTACACACCGAACTGTGTACAAATTCTCAAAACAACCAATAAAACTTTAATTAGAGAGGAAAATTACTTTCCTCGTGCTTGACAAAATGTTATCTCGAAAAACAAGAAAAGTGGTAACCAACTCCACATGCAAAGAAAAAAGCCTAAGAAGAAACCCCAAAACCCACCTCATACATTTCAGATTCAGATGAACAAGTCTGTATTTAGTCCCGAACATAAGACTGCACCCTGAAGATTCTAACACACTCCCTGCACTCATTGCCAAGGTGAGAGCTGCATCACACGGGGCCCCAAGACCAAGAAAGGTAGACGTGGCCCAGAGAAGCAGACAGACCCAGGCTGATGGACAGAGAAGGCCAAGAAGAAGTCTGAAAGACCTGGAGGCATCAGAGGCTGCAGTTAGCAACCAGAAGTCCACAGAGAAACAGGAAAGACGCTGACTGCTCAAGAAGACCTTTTAAGAAACATAATTTTTTTTTTTGGGTGGGGGGGTCTTCCCTGGTGGTCTAATAGATAGGAATTGCTTGCCAGTGGAGGGGAGACAGGTTCAATCCCTGGTCTGGGAAAATCCCACACGTTGTAGAGTAACTAGTCCCATGGGCCACAACTATTGAGCCTGTGGTCTAGAGCCTGGGAGCCACATCCACTGAGCCCACGTGCTGCAAGTATGGAAGCCCCAGCGCCCTAGAGCCCACGCTCTGGAACACGAGAAGCCACCACAGTGAGAAGCCCGTGCACGACAAATGGAAAGCGACAATGTTAGCTGCTCAGTCGTCTCCGACTCTTTGTGATCCTGTGGATTCTAGCCCGCCAGGCTCTTCTGTCCATGGGATTATCCAGGCAAGAATACTGGAGTGGGATGCCATGCCCTCCTCCAGGGGATCTTCCCCACCCAGGGATGGAACTTGGGTATCCGTAATTGCAGGCAGATTCTTTACCATTTGAGCCACCAGGGAAGCCCACCTCAACTACTGGGTAGCCCTTACCTGCCGCAACTAGAGAAAGCCCTTGTGCAACAAGGAAGACCCAGCACAGCCAAAAACAAATACATTAATTGTTGTTCAGTCGCTCACTCCTGTCCAACTCTTTGCGACCTCATGGACTGCAGCACGCCAGGCTTCCCTGTCCTTCACCATCTCCCGGTGTTTGCTCAAACTCATATCCATTAAGTCGGTGATGCCATCCAACCATCTCATCCTCTGTCGTCCCCTTCTCCTCCTGCCCTCAATCTTTCCCAGCATCAGGGTCTTTTCTAATGAGTCAGCTCTTCCCGTCAGGTGGCCAAAGTATTAAGAGAGCTTCAGCTTCAGCATCAGTCCTTCCAATGAATATTCAGGACTGATCTCCTTTAGGATGGACTTGTTGGAGCTCCTTGCAGTCCAAGGGACTCTTAAGAGTCTTCTTCAATAGCACAGTTCAAAAGCATCAAATACATAAATAAAACAGTGCAATTTTTAAAAAAGAAACGCAAAGGGAAGGAAATTTGCATCGGGGGTCAGTGGTAGCAATTCAGAACCCAAGCCAGACTTGACAGGGAACCCCAATAGGACTGTTCAACTCTGAGCCCAGAGCCCACAGCCTCCTCAGGGGAAGACAAAGCCCAAGGTACATGCCTCCTCTCCAGGAGGGGTGAACGTCCAGGGCCTCAGGGCTCTGCGGAGTCCTGACCCTCAGGGACAGCACAGCACTTCGGAGAACACAGGCCAACCCGTGGAGGGGACACTGTCTGCAGGGCAACACTCAGGGGGCATTTTCGGAACACCCCTGCCTGGCGAGGGGAAGTCACAATCCAGGAAAAAGGTACGCAGAGGACACCCATTTCAGTGCCATGCCAGTTAGCAATGTAGTGCGTCTTAAGTGCAAATCACCAGTCACCAGCTGAGTGGTGATACTGGGGCTGGACATGGGGACCTTTGGCTGGGGTGGGGGTGGGGGGGACAGGCTGTGCCTCAGGAAGTGTCGTCAGCAGAGGGCACCAGAGGGACATTGGGGGACAGGGCTTCCCTCTGAAGTCAGCCCTGCTCCCGAGACAAGGCAGTGTCTTCACTCTTTTCAAACCAATGGACTGCAACACGCCAGGCTTCCCTGTCCTTCACCATCTCCCAGAGCTTGCTCAAACTCATGTCCATTGACTCGGTGATGCCATCCAATCATCTTATCCTCTTTTGTCCCCTTCTCCTCCCACCTTCAATCTTTCCCAGTATCTAGGTCTTTTCCAAGGAGTCAGTTCCTCGCATCAGGTGGCCAGGGTATTGGAGTTTCAGCTTCAGCATCAGTCTTTCCAAAGAATATTCAGGATTCACGTCATTTAGGATGGACTGGCTGGATCTCCTTGCAGTTCTGTGGCTCAGTCGTGTCTTGCCTCTTTTCAAACCAATGGACTGCAGTGCGCCAGGCCTCCCTATCCACCGCCAGCTCCCAGAGCTTGCTCAAACTCGGCGTCCGCCGTGTCGGTGATGCCATCCAACCATCTTCATCCTCTGTCGTCCCCTTCCCCATCCCGCCTTCAATCTTTCCCAGCATCAGAGAAGTCACCGGCCTCAAGTCCGGAAGTGGTGTCACTGTTCCTTCCAGCTGCCGTACTCTTCAGAGCTCTCTTTACCCCAAGGAACACCTAGTTAATCATTCTTCACTAAGTTAATAATAAGGAATCGTCTGCTGACAGTAATTCTTTATACCCGGGGTGGCAAACTTCTGCACCAAGACAGCCATATGGTAGGTAAGTATTTGGGGGGGGGGGGGGGGCGGGGCGGGGCGCGGTCTTCCGGTCTCCATGGCAATGGCACAACCCCGCCTGACAGAGGAGCCGGAAGGGGCGTGTTGGAATGCGGGCAGTGCCCGGAAGCCTGCCTTCTATTAAGCAGCTCCCGTTCCAATTACTGCGCGCTTTCTGCTTCCCAAAGAGACCCTGCTGCTCCTGCAGCTGCTAAGTCACTTCAGTCGCGTCCTACTCTGTGCGACCCCATAGACGGCAGCCCACCAGGCTTCCCCATCCCTGGGATTCTCCAGGCAAGAACACTGGAGACCCTGAGGGATAGACAATTCCATGTGACAAGGACGGCAATGGAGGCATACATGGGCCCCAGCATTACAGAGCGGGGAGCAGTCAGACCAGAGGATTCGAGGAGGGGCTGATGATCAGGGATGCTTTCACAGAGATGAGGGCGAAGGCGCTAGGACTTCAGACTGAGCCCTTCCACTTCACTGCACAGTTGGGAGAACTGAAAGCGTTCGTGGCTCAGTCACGTCCGACTCTTTGCAACTGCATGGACCATAGCCCGCCAGGCTCCTCTGTCCATGAGGCTTCTCCAGGCAAGAATACTGGAGTGGGTTGCCATGCCCTCCTCCCCCAGGGGATCTTCCCAACCCAGGGACTGAACCCAGGTCTCCAGTATCACAGGCAGATTCTTCACCATCTGGGCCCAGTAGGGAAGCCCGACTGGAGAGAACTGGAGAATGAAGCCCACTTTAGTGTTCTCGGTCTGTTTTCCACTCAAAACAATTCGGACAACAGTTGGGCTGGGGGTGGGGCGGGGCCTGACAACCCAAGACCATGCGAAGAATAAAAGGGAGACAAATTACAAAAATATGTTGCAAATTCAGAGTCTTATGCAAGTATTATTTACAAAACACGTTATTTAGAATTTGCTGGCATTCCAATCAGGACTGCAACCCAGGGGAGGATCCTGGACTTTCAAGTTCAGTGACAAATGGTCCCCACTCCTAATTAATAACACGAGGAAAGGAGATGCTTAAGTGGCAAAGGGAGATTGCTCCGTTTACATACACCCCAAAGCTATTTGGATATACTGGTTTCTAAGTCCTTGCATACCACACTGTTTGGGGGGAAAGTAAACCCCAAAGTTCAGTTATCCTAGAAGCTCTTACTGTTTATTCTCAACCTACAGTTTCTTTTACCCGTGATGACCTACCATACAGCTTTACAGAAAACTTTTAAAATACAACACGTCACCATTCACAAATTGGGGGGGGGAGTGTCTTACAAAAGTTTCACTTAAATGGGTTATGTGGAAACTAAACCACACGTCCCCCATTTGAAACACACACACACACAAATGCAATTTAAGTTCTCAAGCTAAGACACAAATACCTCTCTAAAAAATGTCATCGTTTATATGTGTATGCTCATGGCTGATTCGGGCTTCCCAGGTGGCAGTAGTGGTAAAGAACCTGCCTAGTTCTTTACTAGTGGTAAAGAACGTAGGAAACATAAGAGACGGGTTCAATCCCTGGGTGGAGAAGATCCCCTGGAGAAGGGCAGGGCAACCCACTCCAGTATTCCTGCCTGGAGAATCCCATGGACAGAGGAGCCTGGCGGGCTACAGTCCATGGGGTCAGACAGTCACACACGACTGAAGTGACTTTAGCACACACGTACGCACGGCTGACTCAAGCTGTTGTACGGCAGAAACTAACACAACATTGTGGTGCAGTTATCCACTAATTAAAGGAAAAAGATGTTATGGTTTACAGTCTGTGGTTTTTGCAGTCGAGCAAAGGGGAAAAAAAGCAAATATGCCTTCTCCACAGTTGGCTCTCTGATATATGTGCTATATGCACAGGTCAGGTGTTCCTAACTTGGGCATAGCTCTGGGTCCTCTTGGTTAGAATGGGGACTATGTTTTCTAGAAACTCTATTTCCATATATTTCATTAGATTGGGTCCAAAGGAAACTTTGTCCAAGGATAGAAGGCGGAAGCTACGGTTTTCCCAGCAGTCATGCATGGATGTGAGAGTTGAACCATAAAGGTTGAGCGCCAAAGAATTGATGCTTTTGAACTGTGGTGTTGGAGCAGACCCTTGAGAGTCCCTTGGACTGCAAGGAGATCCAACCAGTCCATCCTAAAGGAGATCAGTCCTGAATATGCATTGGAAGGACTGATGCTAAAGCTGAAACTCCAATCCTTTGGCCATCTGATGCAAAGAGCCAACTCATTGGAAAAGACCCTGATGCTGGGAAAGGTTGAAGGCAGGAGGAGAAGGGGATGACAGAGGATGAAATGGTTGGATGGCATCACTGATTCAAGGGACATGAGTTTGAGCAAGCTAATTTCCTTTAGGATGGACTGGATGGATCTCCTTGCAGTCCAAGGGACTCTCAAGAGTCTTCTCCAACACCACAGTTCGAAAGCATCACCCGATGTGAAGAGCTGACTCATTGGAAAAGATCCTGATGCTGGTAAAGATGGAAGGCGGGAGGGGAAGGGGATGACAGAGGATGAGATGATTGGATGGCATCACTGACTCCATGGACTTGAGTTTGAGCAAGCTCCGGGAGATGGTGAAGGACAGGGAAGCTGGGCCTCTCCTGGTAGGAAGATAAGCAGTGATGGGGGGTGAAGAGAAACTGGAGGCCACTGGGCACTTGTGCATCACTTTCACCTTCTGTCCTTGTCTATGGGGTCGCAAAGAGTTGGACACAACTTAGCGAGTGAACAACAAGTTTTTTAAAATTGTGCTTTAACCCATCCTACACAAAATTTATTGTCACCCTTTTTTTCAATATACAGAAACAAACGTACTTTCTATACGCTATGAACAAACAACCCCAAAATAAAATGAAGAAAACAATTTCACTTCCAATAGTCTGAAGAGGCAAAGAAATTCTAGTGATAAATTTGATAAGAGTGAAAGTTGCTTGGTCGTGTCCGACTTTTTGTGACCCCATGGACTATACACTCTGTGGGACATTCTCCAGGCCAGAATACTGGAGTGGGTAGCCTTTCCCCTCTCCAGGGGAATCTTCCCAACCCAGGGATCGAACCCAGGTCTCCCACCTTACTGGCGGATTCTTTACCAGCTGAGCCACAAGGGAAGCCCAAATTTGATTAAAAAGAGGAGGGCAAAACTTGAACCCCGAAAACTACAAAACACTGCTTTGGAAGAAGTTATCTAAATAGCTGACAGGGCATGCCACAGTCACAGACGGAATTGCTGACGCTGTTATTTAATAAGATGCGTCACCCATTTTTAAGTGTACCGTTCAGCAGCGTTCTTTGTAATTACATGATGTGTACGTGAGCCCTAGGAATTCACCTTGCAAAACCGAAACCGACACCGGATCCATCAAGCGTTTCTCCCAGTCCTTGGCAACAGCCGTTCTGCCTTTCTGTTTCCAGAACCCGACTCCTGCAGATGCCGTGTGTAAGTGAAGTCCCACCAGACTGTCCTCTGGGTCTGGTTATAGCACTTGAGGTTCACGCACATGATCGCAGGCCATGTGGAGCATCCGTTATCTAACACTAATATTCTATCATATGTATATGCCGCTTTCCCTTTATCCTTTCACCTGCCGATGGAAACCTGGGCTGCTTGAAACACCAGCAACTCTCATACACAGTTTATTGTTGTTCTGTTAGTCGCTCAGTCATGTCTGACTTTTTGCCACCCCCATGGACTGTAGCCAGCCAGGCTCCTCTGTCCATGGGGCGGATGCAAAAATTGCTATGACCAGTTGGGAAAACAGGTGGAAAAACCTTCAAGTCTCCTAGTGTTCACCAAAAGACCTGTGTAAGAATGACCACCCCAGCACCACCCATACCAGCTAAAACACAGAAAGAAGCCAAATGTCCAGCCAAAAAAAAACCATGGGATACAGACTTCCCTGGTGGCCTACTGGCGAAGACTACAAGCTCTCAATGCAGGGGTCTCTGGGTTTGATCCCTGGTCAGGGAACAAGGTCCCACATCTCACAACTAAGATCAAAGATCCTGTGTGCCCTGCAACTAAGACCCAGGTGCAGCCAAATAAACATTAAAAAAAAAATAATTAAAAAAATAAAATAAAATATGGATGGGCTAGCTGAACACTGGGATACCTCAGCACATTTCTCCCCCAGGTACCAGTGATGTTCAGGGCTGGATATTCCTCTGTGACGGGGCTGTCCCTTACCTGGAGGATGTCTATGATCGCCATTCCTAGTCTCTGCCCACTGGATGTCAGCGGCATCCCCCACCCCCACCACCGCCCCAATAACATCTGGAATGTCCCCAGATACTGTGCAGTATATACCCTGAGGGACAAAAGCTATCATTCCCAACTGGGAACCTCCGCTTGAGAAAGGATAAAGTGCCTGCTACACTCATGACAGCCCTCGGCGGAACATACAAACAGGAGACGGGACAGCTCTGAAACGCCCTTCCGACCTCCTGGCCTGTGAGGACGCATCCACCACGGCAGGACGCCGGCAGCCTCCTGCCTCCCACAGAATGTCTTGCGAGAACTCCCCTGGTGGTCCAGCGGTGAAGACCCCGTGCTTCCAATGCAAAAGGCACGGGTTCGACCCCTGGTCAGGGAATCGGACCCCACAAGTCATGCCACTGCCATGCAACGTGGCAAAGATCTCCCACCAGCAATGGGAGAGAGGCTGGCTGATCAGGCCGAGTGGAGGCCCTGTGTTCAGTCCAGTCCCACCGTTGACCAGGCAAAACTAACCACTGTCGCCTTGCTCTGGACACCGTGCATGCGTGCTGACTCACTGCTGCTAAGTCGCTTCAGTCATGTCCGACTCTGTGTGACCCCACAGACGGCAGCCCACCAGGCTCCCCAGTCCCTGGGATTCTCCAGGCACGAACACTGGAGTGGGTTGCCATTTCCTTCTCCAGAGCGGGGTCTTCCCGACCCAGGGATCGAACCCCCATTTCCTGCACTGGCAGGTGAATTCTTGACCACTGAGCCACCTGGCAAGCCTCTGCACATGATGAGCTTTTGCCCGAACATCACAGGCCGGAGACAAAGAAGCGTCTGTCATTTCTCCCCAGAGAAATGGTTCTTTCTTGCCTCCCGGCTGTGTTGGCCTGGGGTCCCCTCTACTCACACCTGCACCCCATGTCTGGCTCACTTCCACTAACCCTCCTGGGCCCCCAACACCACATCCACTCGAGAACCAACAGCCGCCTCCCAGCCTCCCGAATACCCTGCTGCATTACCACTCGGGGCTCCAAACTCTCTGCTCCCCACACCCAGGTGGCATGCAGGACCTTAGTTCCCTGACCAGGCTTCAAACTCATGCTTTCTGCAGCAGAAGCTCGGAGTGGCATGCAGGACCTTAGTTCCCTGACCAGGCTTCAAACTCATGCTTCCTGCAGCGGAAGCTCGGAGTCCGAACCAGGAGACTGCCATGGCAAGTCCCCTGAACCCTGCTGACGGCTCTCTGCTTAAGCTACCAGCCCCAGTCCAAGACTCTAGTCTCCTGAAGGCCAAAGCCCAATGGTTATCTCTGTAACTTCCCCTCCGATACCAAAGTCTGTCTCACAACACGACAGGAAAGGCTTCTGACAAGGGCGAACTGAGAGGAGGAGGGGAGGAAAAGACGTCAGCGGGGGACAGCAGGCTCCCTTGTCCAAAGCCTGCTTTCATCCCATACCACGGGAGGAACACAGCACAGCCCGCGCCCCCTTTCGGGGTTGGTTTCACGCCTTATCAAGTTGGGGCGAACTCAAGCAGGCTCTCCAGCCGTCTGGGAACACAGTCCTGTCCCCGATTCCAACCCTGTTCTCAGACACCTGAAGCAAACAAGCAGTGGGGATGTTCAAGCACCAGAACGACTGGAACCACTTAATCATTCAGTTTTCAAAGCGGAAATGCAGCCTACAGGAGCTGATAGGCCATCGAGAGGCAGGAAGAGGAACTGCTGGACACAAGAACAAAAGTGCCCCCGGCTTGGGAGACAAGCGGCTGTTTTGTCTGCAACGGATGGACAGACTGGCCCCAGCCTCGGGGCCGCTTCAAAGAAGCAGGGGCACTTGTTCAGATAAGGCTGCCGTTCGGCGGCACGACAGAGGAGACTGGTCAGGGGCGGGATCCAGCAGAGGAGGCTACCTCGCCTTCCCTTGGGGTGAAGTCAGAGCTTCCTGCAAGCCTTCATCTCTTTATCAGGTTAAACACATGGGTGATCTCACCCATCACGAGGGCTGTGCTTCTGGAACAAGTCTCTTCATGGATATTGCCCCAGGCAAAATGCTCGGGGTGTCCTCCTGAACCCCAACCGTGCTGCCCCGGGGCAGTTCCCTGGTGGTCCATGGGTTAAGACTCCCGTGCATGCAGTGCAGAGGGGTGCATGGGTTTCATCCCTGGTCGGGGAACTAAGATCCCATATGATGAGGCCAAAAAGGAAAAAAGAAAAAGAAACCCAACCCCTCCAGTGTGATGGTCTAAGGGGCTGGAGGTCATTGGGAGGAGACTGGGCCATAAGGGTAGAAAGTGAAAGTCGCTCAGTCGTGCCTGACTCTTTGCGACCCCATGGGCTATACAGTCCATGGAATTCTCCAGGCCAGAATACTGGAGTGGGTATCCTTTCCCTTCTCCAGGGGATCTTCCCAACCCAGGGATCAAACCCAGGTCTCCTGCATTGCAGGTGAATTCTTGACCAACTGAGCTATCAGGGAAGCCCAAAAATAGGGCTGTTTGACTGCTTTAAGTAATCGAACATTACTTCCGTTGCTTTCTACAGTGGATCTTCCCAACCCAGGAAATCAAACCTGGGTCTCCGGCTCTGCAGGCGGATTCTTTACCAACTGAGTCACAAGGGAAGCCCATGAGGGTGGAACCTTCAGAGACATCAGGGCTGTTATATTGCACCAAACATCCCAAGACCTTCCTGACGCCTTCCACCACGTAAGGCCACCAGCAGATACCACCTATGAACCAGGTCCTCACCACACACTGAATCTGCCAGCAACCACATGGACTTCCAGACTCCAGACCGTGAAAATTAAAATGTTTGTTGTTTATAGGTGTTTTTTTTTTTTCAATCACAGCCTAAATGTTATCACCAACTCAACTGACATGAGTTTGAGCAAACTCCAGGAGATGGTGATGGACAGGGGAGCCCGGCATGCTGCAGTCCATGGGGTAGCAAAGAGTCGGACACAACTGAGCAGCTGAACAACAACAACAAATTGGACAAAAACAGAGGTCAAAGGTGCAGCTCAGAGAGCCTAGCTAAGCACTGCGGGGAACACAGAAATTTCATGATTTCTACATGCTAGTGCTCAGAGCTTAGGGAAGGGTCCAGGGTACAAAGACACCAGCTTTCCAGAGGGGCCCTGGGGACGGGGCAGGGTGCTCCTCACTGAAAGCACAGTGCTATCCGGGCCTGGCCTCTGGTTCAGGTCAGTTCAGTCGCTCAGTCGTGTCCGGATCTTTGAGACCATGAACCTCAGCACGACAGGCCTCCCTGTCCATCACCAACTCCTGGAGCTTGCTCAAACTCACGTCCACTGAGTCGGTGATGCCATCCCACCATCTCATCCTCTGTTGTTCCCTTCTCCTCCTGCCTTCAATCTTTCCCAGCATCAGGGTCTTTTCCAATAAGTCAGTTCTTCGAATCAGGTGGCCAAAGTACTAGACCTTCAGCATCAGTCCTTCCAATGCATATTCAGGACTGATATCCTTTAGGATGGACTGGTTGGATCTCCTTGCTGTCCAAGGGACTCTCACGAGTTTTCTCCAACACCGCAGTTCAAAAGCATCAGTTCTTCGGCACTCAGCTTTCTTTATGGTGTGACTCTCACATCCACACGTGACTACTGGAAAAACCATAGGTTTATCTACACAGGCCCAGGGTGGGTGGATCCTCTAGTTGTTGTTACTGTTCTTGAAGAGGCTGGACATCTGGATTTTTATGGGGAGTATCTCTGTGTCCTCAAATTGTTGGCATGCTTTATATTTCAAGACTTGGTGAGGGACTTCCCTGGAGGTCCAGTCGTTAAGCATCCACCTTGCAAGGCAGGGGATGCGGGTTTGATCCCTGGACTGGGAAGTAAGACCCCACACGCCACAGAGCAAGTAAGCAGGCACACCGCAACTACTGAGCCCATGGGACACAACCAGAGAATCCAGGCACCGCTATGAAAGATCCCGCGTGCCACAACTAAGACCCAGTGCAGCCAAGTAAGTGTGTGTATGTGTGTGTGCGTGTGTCAGTCACTCACTTGTGTCCAACTCTGCAACCCCATGGACTGTAGCCTGCCAGGGTCCACGGGGATTCTCCAGGCAAGAATACTGGAGTGGGTTGCCATCCCTTCTCCAGCGGAATCTTCCTGACCCAGGGATTGAACCCAGGTCTCCCGCATTGCAGGCAGGTTCTTTACCATCAGAGCCACCAGGGAAGCCTTGATGCAGCCAAATAAATACATAAATGTTACAAAAAAACACAACAAAACTCGGTGAGACTCTTCCCCCACCCCTCAGAAAACAGTTGCAGGGAAAAGTCACATCCGTGTAGCCCTCAGTGGGCAGCCTGTGGCTTGGGTCATTCCCATCATACCCGCCTCCTCTCTGCAGGTAGAACCCCGTCAGTGAAGTGCCCTGCACACCACGGCGACCCCCGCAGCGCCCAGCCTCCAGTTCCTCCCTGTCTCTACCCACACTGGGCCTGAGTGACCTTCAGGGACCTGCTTCTGCCCAGATTCCTTGGGATTGTATGGTTTTTTTTGAGGGGGGGGCACCCTCTGTCACTGCCAGGATCAGGCCGTCTGCGATGGCTAATAGCCCTGCTGTGCCCCAGCCACCACCCATGCGGACACGGGGGCGCAACACGGTCTCCGACGGGCGAGTGGGTGGGGGCCAGACCGGTCCTAACCGGAGACGGGAGCTGGCGGAAGCGGACGTCAGTTGGACGCCTCTGGGGAAAGCCTTTGTCTCTGCATCAAAGGGGCAGAAACATCTGGTCCCACCCTTTCTTGTGGCCCTGAACAAAGAAGCGTGCTGTGGATGCGGCAGCTGGCGTGCAGCCGTGGGGCTGCAGAGACCCTGAGGGTCGCGGGGCCCTTAGAAAACCGGACCCATTCATTCAGAAGACAGCGTACTTCAGAACGAGCCTGAACTCTTTATAAACCCAAATCATTTCTCCTTTTAATGTTTATAATGTAAAAAAAAATTTTTTTAACATCCCAACATGGAAAAATAGTTTAAAACAATAAAACTTGGTTGAGCTTTCTTATTCAATAAGTATTAATGGGTTACCATTTATTTTCATGTCTGAGAAACAGGCTACAAAAACCTATAATGTCTCGCTACGCTCATGCTTTTATTTACAACTAAGACATACTGTGGCTTCTCTGGTGGCTCAGATGGTAAAGGATCGGCCTGCAACACAGGAGACCTGGGTTGGGTCCCTAGGTCAGGAAGATCCCCTGGAGAAACGAACCCACTCCAGTGTTCTTGCCTGGGGAATCCCATGAACAGAGGAGCCTGGAGGGCTACAGTCCATGGGGTCCCAACCGACAGGACTGAGCGACTAACACTTTCACTTCTTTCAAGACATACTGCACGTACCCTAGAAATCTACCAGCTCCAAGTCATTACATTTTTCCTCATCTAATCCCCATACTGCTGACAGAGGAGTATAATGCATTTGAAAAATATATCATGGGAGGGAGGGGGACATCCGTGGAGGTCCAGTGGCTAAGACTCTATGCTCCTAATGCAGGGGGCACAGTCAGGGAATTTCCAGTTAGGGAATTAGATCCTGCATGCTGCAACTCAGATCAAAGATTCTGCACACCACAACTAAGACTCAGCACAGCCAAATTAATAAATAAATTTTCTAAAATATACACACACACACACACACACACATATATGTCTTGGAGGAGGAGAGTAAGGCCTTCCCAGGTGGCACTAGTGGTAAAGAACCCTACTGCCAATGAAGGAGACCTAACAGACCCAGGTTTGATCCCTGGGTCGGGAAGATCCCCTGGAGAAGAGAATGGCAACCCACTCCAGGATTCTTGCCTGGAGAATCCCTATGGACAGAAGAGCCTGGGGGTGCTACAGTCCATGGGGTCACACAGAGTCGGACACGACTGAAACAACTTAGCAGGCACACAGGGGAGTGAGGACTGATACTTATAAAATCTAGATAGTCTAAATCAATGAGACCACATAAACGGAGATTTTTCACCAAACATACTCCACATCTCCACAGTAATACTATTTCTCCACACTGAATTAAAGTTTAGAATCAAAGCAAAATTGTTAAATTATTATGCATCTAACTTGCAACTTTCCTCTGCCATCTGAAAATAGAAACAAGAAACATTTTAACTACTCCACGCACCCCCAATATTCAAAGCAACACTGTACACAATTAGCCAAGACATGGAAACAGCCTAAATGTCTATCAACAGAGGGGTGGATAAAGAAGATGTGGTACACATACGGTGGAATACTACTCAGCCATAAAAAAGAATGAAATGATGCCATTTACAGCAACATAAACGATCTAGAGACTATCGCATTAAGTCAAACATCATATGATATCACTTAGCATGCTCGATCTAAAATACGGCACAAATGAACTCATCTACAAAACAGAAGCCAACTCACAGGTACAGAGAACCGACTGGCTGTCAAGGGGGAGAAGGGGTGGGAGGGGTGCACTGGAAGTCTGGGGTTAGCAGACGTAAATTATTAAATATAGGATGATAAACAACAAGGCCCTGCTGTACAGCATGGGGAACTATATTCAATATCCTCTGATAAAGCGTAATGGAAAAGAATATAAAAAACAATGTATATACATATGTACAACTGATTCACTTTTCTGTACAGCAGAAGTGAACCCACCACTGTAAATCAACTATACCTCAGTAAAAAAAAAAAAAATTTAAGCTATTCCAATTATGATGAAACAGCACCCCCCCCAAAAAAACGAGCAACTTTTTGCTGCCTTTTCAGCAGCCAACTTTCACAGGCGAAACTCTCATTCTTTAACATTACACTTATTTCTCCGAGGTTCATTCAAAGCTTTGGGGGTGGGAGGAATGGGAACATTCCTTTTTTTATGCATATTTATTTATTTTTAAAAATTAATTAATTTTAGTTGGAGGCTAATTACTTTACAATATTGTAGTGGTTTTTGCCATACATTCACATGAATCAGCCATGGGTGTACATGTGTTCCCCATCCTGAAGCCCCTTCCCACCTCCCTCCCCATCTCATCATTCAGCGTCATCCCAGTGCACAAGTCCTGAGCACCCTGTCTCATGCATCAAACCTGGACTGGCCATCTATTTCACATATGGTAATATACATGGGGAACATGCTTAACTTAAAAAAAAGAAAAAAAAAAAAAGATTCACATTAAAATGACTTAACTCTTATGACCCAGCAGTGTCTCAGCCAAGACAGAATACATCAAGAGCTTTTCGGGGCGGGGAGGGGGGGGTTCCCTGGTTGGCCCAGTGGTAAAGAATCTGCCTGCCAATGCAGGAGACAGGGGTTCAATCCCTGGGTCGGGAAGATCTCCTACAGAAGGGCATGGCAACCCACTCCAGTATTCCTGCCTGGAGAATTCATCAGACAGAGGAGCCTGGTGGGCTACAGTCCCTGGGGTCGCAAAGAGTTGGACACGACTGAGCAACTTTCACTTTCATACATGTATCTGCTAGGAATGATGTGCAATCACTGGAATTTTTATCAATGTGCTCAAAAAAGGAAGGAGACAGTTATCTCCCATGGCAGGCTATCAAGACATACTTCTATCCAGAATACGATATGGTATCACTGATATGTGGAATCCAAAACATGACACAAATGAACTTATCGATGAAACAGACTCACAGACATAGACAGACTTGTGGTTGCCCAGGGTGGGACTGGGGTGGGGGAGAGAAGAATTGGGAGTTTGAAGTTAGCAGATGCAAGCTGTTATATAGAAAATGGGGACTTCCCCTGGTGGTCCAGTGGCTAAGACCCCAAGGCAGGGGGCGCAGGTTCAATCCCTGGTCAGGGAACTTGATCCTACATGCTACAAGGGAGACCTGGCACAGCCAAAGAAATAAATACATATTAAAAATGAAGAAGCAACAAGGATCTGCTGTCCAGTACAGGGAACTCTGCTCAATACTCCGTAATAACCTTATGGTTACCCGGGGGGGGGGGGGGGGGGGGGGGGGGGAGGATGGGGGGAAGGGATAGTTAGGGGACTTTGGGATGGACGTGGACACATGGCTGTGTTTAACGTAGAGAACCAACAAGGACCTGCTGAACAGCACAGGGAAGTCTAGTCAATATTCTGTAGTAACCTATATGCAAAAAGAATCTGAAAAAGAAAGAATACATGTATATGTGTAACTACCATTCCAATAAAAATAAAAAGATGACACTTATATTCTATATATACACATACACAGCAGCAGAAAATACCACTTGCCCCCAAGACACTTCTTATGACAACTGCCTAAGAACGTCTTATGGCGCCCACTCCAGTGCTCTTGCCTGGAGAATCCCAGGGACGGGGGAGCCTGGTGAGCTGCCATCTATGGGGTCACACAGAGTCGGACACGACTGAAGCGACTTAGCAGCAGCAGCATGCAGTTCTTATGCAACTTCTTGCAAAGAGAAGAGAATTTTCCATTTCCCAACTAAAGTTATTAGGAAATGCCACAGGGGATTATTAGGAAATGATGCAGGAAATGCGTACCTACAAGTAATTTTAGCCTCGATTATTCGCATATTTAAATTTTTTTGCAACTGCAGTTCTACAATCATTTATATTGTGGGTCTAATTCAACACTCCTGAAAACTGCAATTCACGGAGATCTGTGTACTTAGTAAGGTATGACGTGTGTCCCAGGGGAGACTGGGCCTAACAGATAAGAAAGCCTTTGCCAGACCCAGTTCAAATACCAATTCAAGACGGCAGGGCATTAAGAATGAAGCCTCAGGGACTTGCCTGGTGGCCCAGTTTGGCTAAGACTCCAGCACTCCCAATGCAGGGGGCCCGTGGTTCGATCCCTGGTCAGGGAGTTGGAAACTAAAAAGATCCTGCATGCTACAATGAAAATCGCAGATCCCGAGTGCCACAACTGAGTACCCGGTAAAGCCAAAAAAAAATTAAAATAAATACATATATATATAAGAAAACGAGGGCTTCCCTGGTGGGTCCAGTGGGGAAGAATCCACCTGCTAATGCAGGGGACACAGGTTCCATCTCTACTAGTCTGGGAGGATTGCACACGCCCTGGAGCAACTAAAGACAGGGCACCAGAACTATTGAGCTCAGAACTAGAGCCCACGAGCCTCGACTAACTGAAGCCCACACGCCCTAGAGCCCATGGTCCAAGAAAAGACAAGTCACCGCAGTGAGATGCCCTTGTGCCACCAACTAGACAGGAGCCCCAGCTTGCCACAACTAGACAAAAGACCACACAGTAACCCACCAGAGCCAAAAATAAAAATCAATCTTTTTTTTTTTTTTTTTTTTTTAAATAAAACAAACCAGAAACCGAAGGGTCAAAAACAAGATGCTCATCACCTGGGGAACATCCCAGGCTCTACACTAAATCCCAGGTGAGACGGTCAATCAATGATGGCCAAGAGTTTTACTGCAGGATAAGGTTCTGAGCTTCTTGCTGCTGCTGCTGCTGCTGCTAAGTCACTTCAGTCATGTCCGACTCTGTGCGACCCCATAGACGGCAGCCCACCAGGCTTCCCCGTCCCTGGGATTCTCCAGGCAAGAACACTGGAGTGGGTTGCCATTTCCTTCTCCAGTGCATGAAAGTGAAAAGTGAAAGTGAAGTCGCTCAGTCGTGTCCGACTCTAGCGACCCCATGGACTGCAGCCCACCAGGCTCCTCCGTCCATGAGAGTTTCCAGGCAACAGTACTGGAGTGGGGTGCCATTGCCTTCTCCGTCTGAGCTTCTTGGTCCTTATAAAAAGCATTATCGAGGTGGCTTTTCATCTTCATCAGAGCAGACGCTGAAAGAGCACAGGGTCAGAAGAAAGGGCAGGAGGCAGTGTACTGACAGAGCAGAAGGAAAAAACAAGTCTGTACCTTGGTACTTTTCTGTTTCCCACGCCGGAGACGGCAGCGCTGTCTGCACACAGAGACTCCAGACAGAAAGACTGCAGGAGCCGGGGAGGAACGACAAAGATCTGACTTGGCAGGCAGCCTGCAGAGTTTTCTCTGAGGTCCAGCCTACCGAACGGTCACCTGGCTCAAGGTGGGGCATGTATGATCACGTAATCACTGGGTTCCGGATCCTTGCAGGCACCGATGGAGAGACTCCTGGTTCTCTAACAGGAAATGGAATTTATGACAGGGAGGTGGAAACCACAGGACCGAGAACTGCCCCAGCAGGTTCCAGAGCCGGCAAGGACAAGGAAAGCCAGCAACAGCCCGGGGGCAGAAACCAGCCAAGGAGCTGGCCTGCGTCCCAACCCCTCCCCTTACTTCCTCGTGAAAGGACAAAAAAGTCCTAGGATCTGAGAGATGACAGACTGGCCCAAGGTCACTCGGGGAGTGAACAGCATGGAATACGACTTGGCAATAAATCCAACTACACACATGCCTGAGAGATCAGTCATGTCTGACTCTTTACAACCCCATGGAGTGTAGCCCACCAGGCTCCTCTGTCCATGGGCTTCTCCAGGCAAGAATACTGGGGTGGGTTGTCATGCCCTCCTCTAGGGGATCTTCCCGACCCAGGGATCGAACGTGTGTCTCTTAAGTCTCTTGCATTGGCAGGCAGGTTCTTTACCACTAGTGCCACCTGGGAAGCCTGGTCTCAAAATACAAGTTCAGCTAAAATAAAACAAAAAAACACTGGCAGAGACTGGGCTCACACGGCCACCCACGTTGCTCCAGGGGCCCAAGTGAAGGAATCTGGCTGGCTGACCCTTGAAGGCTATGGGGACTGGTAGGGCCCCCCAAGCCAAGACTTAACAACGGGGAAGCGATTTTGATAAACAAATCGAGGTGCTCCAAGGAAGGGCAATGGGAGTCTGGAACTCAAAATGCCAACCAGTGTCTACTCATCTAGGGACATGAACTCTCACCCCGTAGCCATCAGCAGGCCACTCACTTTATGATCTGAAGCCACTTTAACGAGTCTGAGAAAAACCACTACCCCAAGTTCTATTGCTGCAGCCTGCTCAGTGCTTCCACTCAGTAGCAGACGGTCAGCAACTCAGCACAAGGAAGAGAACCAGCACTTACAGAGATCAAAAGCAACAGAGTGGTACAGTGGTTAAGACTTCAGCTTCTAACACAGGGGTTGTGGGTTCAATCCCTGGTCGGGGAGCTAGGATACCATATGCCTCATGGCCAGAGGAAAAAAACAAAACATAAAACAGAAGCAATACTGCAACAAATTCAATAAAGAATATTAAAAACGGTCCACATTAAAAAAAAAAAGTCTTTATAAAAGAAGAAAAATGAAAACAGAGTGGAACTGTAAGCATGTGGAACACAGTGCCTTCCTGTCTACAGCCATCCTAGGCAGACAGAGAACTTGGTTTTAAATCTGTATCATTAAAGGCACTCAGCATCTATTACAAGCAAGTGTATCTTCCATCTCGATAGATGGCTAGACACTGACGTCACTTACGCTTCACTGATGCGAATTCATCTAATTCACTTAAAACCCTGGGAATGAGATGCAATGGCCTTCTGCACTTAACAGAATCATACGGTATCTGTATGGTATGAGACTGGCAACTATACACTCATTTGAGCACATAATTTAACGGGCAGTTTTTAAATGAACAGCCCCTTGAGGACCATGGAAGAAAATCAGGTTTGTCCTGGCTTCCTTTGGGTTGACTACTAAAACAAACATCCTGATGGTCAGCTCTGAAATAACAGCCGACCATCAGGACACAAATTTCGTTTGTGATGATATACCCACATGAGAGGGCTTCCCTTGTGGCTCAGTGGGTAAAGAATCTGCCTGCAATGCGGGAGACCTAGGTTCCATCCCTGGGTTGGGAAGATCCCCTGGAGAAGGGAACGGCTACCCACTCCAGTATTCTGGCCTGGAGAATTCCATGGACTGTATAGCCCATGGGGTCGCAAAGAGTTGGATATGACTGAGCAACTTAAACTCACATCAGAACCAAGCCCTCTTCTAGAAGTCTCCTCAAACCTTCCAGCACTGCACCTGGGCTATAGGAAAGTGTTAGTTACTCTGCTGTGTCTGACTCTTTTCGACCCCATGGACTGTAGCCCACCAGGCTCCTCTGTCTATGGAATTTTCCAGGCAAGAATACTGGAGTGGGTTGCCATTCCCTTCTCCAGGAGATCTTCCCAACGCAGGGACTGAACCCGTGTCTCTTATGTCTCCTGCGTTGGTGGGCAGGTTCTTTACCACTAGCGCCACCTGGGTAGCCCAGCTTATGGAAAGGGCTCACCTATTTTCTGAACAAAGACCTCAAGCGGTGTATGACTGAGTGGTCATCCCCACCATACTCAGAACCCACAAGCAAGTCTTTGTGTGGAGCATTTTGACAACAAGCCTCTTGAAAAGGTTCAGTGTAAAGGTCAAGTTCGAGAACCAAAACAACCACATTTCCGCAGTCAGGGTTGAAGACAAAGGCAAGGTCACGCAAAGCTATCTTGAATTCAGTTCACCAAACGTGGACTCATCTGGAACCCTGAAGACATGTGCTGCAAAGGCCTGAGTGGGGTTAACCTCCTTAGAACAGAAGTCCTTCAACACCACAATATACTCCTGCTTCCAGTCCTTCCCTGCACTCAGAAGAAATGCAGGCTACAGATGCCAGAGATTAAAGAGGAGCAGTGTTTTTAAACTGATCGAGTCACAGGGACTCTGTTCAGTCGAATGGAAGAAATCTTTAGAAAGAACAAGGTGGGAACTTCCATGGTGATCCGGTGGCTTAAGACTACTTTGCTCCCAGGCTTCCCTGGTGGCTCAGTGGTAAAGAATCTGCCTGCCGAAGCACAGGACAGGGATTTGATCCCTTGGTCCGGGAAGATCCCACATCCCTTGGAGCAACAAAGCCTGGGAGCTGAAACTACTGAAGCCCGTGTGCCCCCGAGTCCAGGCTCTGCAACAGGACAAGCCACTGCAATGGGAAGCCCGTGTTCCGCAACTAGAGGGTAGTCACCACTTGCCCCAGTTACAGGCCAAAAAAAAAAAAAAGCCTGAGCAGGAACCAAGACCGAAAACAGCCCAAAAATAAATAAATAAAAATAAAGACTCTGTGCTCCCAAGGCAGGAACGTGGGTTCCATCCCTGTCGTGGAACTAAGATCTTGCATGGGGGCTCACAGTGGCCAAAAGTAAATAAAAATAAAAAGCAGAGTTTGTCAGAATGGATTAAAAAAAAAAAGGGGGGGCAACTCTTGTGCTGTCCGCAAGAGGGGGAAAAAAAAAAAAGACCCAAACAAGGCAACAATGAAAATGGAAACGTGGACTTTGCTTCAGCAGTTTGTACACCGAAGTTAACACAAGCAGGTCCCCTAATCACTTTCTGAGGACAAGAACACCGATGAGAACAACCCCCAGAGAACACTCATTTTGGGACTGGCCACGCCTTGCCCCACGGACTTCTTAGGAACAGTGTATTTTATACAACTGGATACTGGATCAGTTTTTCTCCCAACAAAACTTGTTTGGTTTTTTAAAAAGAAATATTTACTTATTTATTTGGCTGCACTGGGTCTTAGCTGTGACATGTGGGATCTAAGTTCCCTGACCCGGAATTGAACCTGTGTCCCCTTGTATTGACAGCACGGAGTCTTAGCCACTGGACCAGCAGGGAAGCTGTTCTCCAGGTAAATCTTTTACCAGATGCTTCCTGCAGCCCGCTCATATCGCTTTCACCAACTCCTCGGTATGCAGACGCCCCCAGGACACTGCGTCTCTCACGTCCATCTGTGCTGAGCCCCTTGGCAGTACGCTGCTATGTTCCCGCCACGTCTGGGTTCACACAGTTACTGTGACTTCCTCTTCCTAAAATTCCTACAGTCCTTTGGTGCATGCTGCTTCTCACCGCACCACGGCTTAGGAAATAAGACTTCTCACCCAGCAGACCAGGAGGCAGCCCCAAAGCCCCCCAACATGACCATCACACCCCAAGCACTATCTCGTGATCAAACCAAAGTCCTGACCAGTGACGGGCCCAGAGATGCATGTACAATTTCAAGGTCCCCTTCCTTGCCCTTGGCTTGCAATGCTATCATTCTGGCATGCTGGGCTTACTCTACGAGATTGTCTGGTTCAACAACACTGAGCTGAAGTCGACACAAGCACAGAACCATAAACACAGTTGTTGTTCAGTCACTAAATCTTCCCTGACTCTCTGAGACCCCATGGACCGCAGCACGCCAGGCCTCCCTGTCCATCACCAACTCCTGGAACTTGCTCGAACTCATGTCCATTGAGTCAGTGATGCCATCCAACCATCTCATCCTCTGTCATCCCCTTCTCTTCCCACCTTCAATCTTTCCCAATGAGTTAGCTCTTCGCATCACGTGGGCAAAGTACTGGAACTTCAGCTTCAGCATCAGTCCTTCCAAAGAATATTCCCAGTTGATTTCCTTTAGGATGGACTGGTTGGATCTCCGTGCAGTCCAAGGGACTCTCAAGAGTCTGCTCCAACACCACAGTTCAAAAGCATCAATTATTCCATGCTCCGCCTTCTCTATGGTACAACTCTCACATCCATAGATGACCACTGGAAAAACCATAAACACGGTAAACAGCCTTCAGAAATCCAAGTGAGGACATCCCACAGGTCCAAGGCCATCTTCTGATGGCTGGAGTAGGAAGCTAACGTGCCCTGGAGAGCAGTCTTCATTTCTGAGGGCCCACGACCTCCAAACCTTCACACAGCAGCAGCTCGCATTAACTCCAAAGGCTCTAGTGGGACTGTCACTGCGCGGCTGTGGACAACAATGAATCTTCTGGAAGGCAGACACCAACCGCAAGAGCAGCCAGGCACAGGGTCTAAGGGGACACAGATGACCAGTCTTTGTGCAAGACGGCTCGTCTCCGGGGAAGGATATAAAGGACCACAACAAGGTCGAAGCCACTAAGAATTTCCACCAGCACCCTTAGAAAGACAAACACTAAAATTCAACAGAGGACAACGGGCCAGGACTGCCACCAGCAAGATCAGGAGCGGATCTCACCAAAGACTGAGAGTAAAAGACGCCAGACGCAAATGAGTGTCCTATTATTCCATTTACATAAAGGTCTAAGAGCGGCTGATCTGGGGAATGAAACGGTCAAGACAGTGGTACCTTCGATGGGAGACGCAGGAGGACTTCTGGAAGACTAGGACATTTCTAGAACAGAGATAGGAATGTTCCACTTCTTGATCTAGACAGTAGGTCACACGGGGGCTGATCCCATGAAAATCCACCCAGCGGTTTATCATTTCGGGGGCACTTTTCTGAATACAAGTAACATTACCAAAACTACATACGTTAAAAAAACAGACGGTGATGCTGAGGCTAAAGCTCCAATCCTTTGGCCACCTGATGCCAAGAGTCGACTCACTGGAAAAGACCCTGATGCTGGGAAAGACTGAAGGCAGGAGAAGAAGGGGATGACAGAGGATGAGATGGCTGGATGGCATCACCAACTCGATGTACATGAACTTGGGTAAACTCCGGGAGTTGGTGATGGACAGGGAGGCCTGGCATGCTACAGTCCATGGGGTCGCAAAGAGGCGGATACCACTGAGCAACTGAACTGAATTGAACTGAAGGACCAGAAACCTCAGGGCCAGAGAGAATCCTGCCAGCTTCCATAGCCTTCCTTGTGATGGGAGCCCTTGAAAGCTTGGAATGAACCAAGAGTGCCATCAGATGACACGCCGCCTTCAGACTCAGCCAGGAAGGGACCTCCATGCCCCATTAAGGGCCCACCATGCTTAAGAGTTCAGGACTAAAAGTCACCCCCGGCAGCAACAATTCTCTACAGAGGACCCCAGGACAGGCGTCTGGCTGCCCACATTCCAAGGACAAGTATGAGGAGATTTTCACAAACCGCTCAGAATTCCACAGGGACCCTTCGGGAATTCCTTTAAACACGTTATCAGTCATCAAGCAGAACACTAGGTCAAGACGAAGACAGGTCCAAACTCCCTAAATGTACGTTGCTTTAAGAACAGTAGAAAGAATCTCAGGAAGTCATAAATAACGGGCATTTTACAGCACAGAATGTTTACAAAAGAAGTTGCCAGGACTTCACTGGCGGTCCGGTGGGGCTCTTTGCTTGGGACATGGAGTTCAATCCCTGGTCGGGGAACTAAGATCCCACACACCACTGGATATAGTCCAGGAAAAAAAAAAAAAAAAGCCAAGTTTCAATCCCATGCAAAAATACACACACACACACACAAAGCATCCAGATATCGGATTTAATGACTGCAGTCTGTTATTGAAAAGGCTCTGGTGTTTTGTGCACATAACTCACGGGGCTTGATTACTGAGTCGTGCCCAGCAATGTCTCCAGCAAACACTGGGGCAACTCAGACTCTACTGCCAGCGCCCTGCCCAGCTGGGTGACCTCAGGTCAAAGGGGAGTATTGACCTTGGGGGGCACAGGATGGTGCAGAGAGCCTCCTGCGTCTGGTACACAGAAGACCAGAGAAAGAGGAAGACGCCATCATTCCACCCTCTCTCCCTGCTTCTCGTCTCTTGTCGACTCCCGTTTCCCTCCCTAGGAATTCACCCTGGCCGCAGCTGGGAACGCCACAGGGTTTTCGTCATTTATGACATCAGCCCAAGGGAGAAGGCAGCAAACACATCAAAGGCGTGTACAATAATTTATACTACAGTTATTTCCTGCATCATAAAAAAAAAAATCCTTGCATACACATTTTAACCATATTCACTTTTAAAGAGAGAATCTGTCCATCTGCAAGGAACTCTTAGTTAGGAAGGCCCAGTTGTGCCAAGCGGGCTGTGTACAATACATCTTTGCTTTCTTAAAAATTAGTATCCAGGGGACTTCCTTGGTGGTCCAGTAGCTAAGACTCTGAGCTCCCAATGCAGATGGTAAAGGTTCAATCCCTGCTCAGGGAACTAGATTCCAGATGCTGTAGTTAAGACCCAGCAAAATAAGTTTTTTTAAAAAAAATTATTATTCACTACAGAAAAGTTTTAAATACATGAATATATGTATTTAAATATAACTATATAAAGAAATAGGGAGAGCAGAGAATTCACCGATATTATGCAATCAAAAGACAAACACGTCCAGAGGGATGGTATGGGGAGGGAGGAGGGAGGAGGGTTCAGGATAGGGAACACATGTATACCTGTGGTGGATTCATTTTGATATTTGGCAAAACTAATACAATTATGTAAAATTTAAAAATAAAATAAAATTAAAAATAAAAATAAAAAGACAAACACGTAACATCTTGCTGTACTTTTTCTTCCTACATTGTTGTGCAGTCGCTGAGTTGCGTCTGACTCTTTGTGACCCTGTGGACTGCAGCACACCAGGCTTCCCTGTCCTTCACCATCTCCTGGAGTTTGTTCACACTCATGTGCATTGAGTCAGTGATGCCATCCAGCCATCTCACCCTCTGTTGCCCCCTTCTCCTCCTCAATCTTCCCCAGCATCAGGGTCTACGTTGCACACGCAATTTTACACTAAGTTATAACCACCTGCCAGAGAAGGCAATGGCACCCTACTCCAGTACTCTTGCCTGAAAAATCCCACGGATGGAGGAGCTTGGTGGGCTGCAGTCCATGGGGTCACAAAGAGTCGGACACGACTGAGCAACTTCACTTTCACTTTTCACTTTCATGCACTGGAGAAGGAAATGGCAACCCACTCCAGTGTTCTTGCCTGGAGAATCCCAGGGACGGGGGAGCCTGGTGGGCTGCCGTCTATGGGGTCGCACAGAGTTGGACACGACTGAAGCGACTTAGCAGCAGCAGCAGCATAACCACCTGCCCTCCTATAAACTCCTCATAGCCTTGAACTGCTGCAGACTACTCCACGGGCTGAATATCTGCAAAGATTTCTGAGTGTGTTTTCACTCAGCAACTGTGCGAAAAGCAGATTTTAACCCCAAGGTTTCCAAATTTTTGTTTTCTAACACATAGTCACAAGAATTTAAGATAGGAATCAACTATTCCCAGGAGTTCAATTGTGAGAGTATTTTCTACATGAAAGACTGCCTTTAAGTGGATCTACAGACATTCTTTTTAATTTTTTAAAACAGATACTAGCATAGCAGGAGGGCTTGGGAATGGCACCTGCAGTGGGTGTGCAAGGCTCTGTGAAGAACTGTGTTCTCCTCTCAAACCGGCATCACGCCCCTTAAGGGTCACCTACGAACCTTCCACCGGGGACTTCCTGGTGGTCCAGTGGCTACAAACTCCCAATATGGAGTGGCGGACTTTGATCCCGAGTCTGAAGCTCCAATACTTCCGCCACCTGATGAGAAGAGCCGACTCACTGGAAAAGACCCTGATGCTGGGAAAGATTGAGGGCAGGAGGAGAAGGGGACAACAAAGGATGACATGGTTGGATAGCATCACTGACTCAATGGACCTGAGTAAATTTTGAGTAAAGCATGAGTAAAGCAATTATCCTTCAATAAAAAAATCAATTAAAAAATCAACAAACAAATAATAATTAATTTAAAAAACCCTTCCTCTGTTCTCCTGCTGGGGATAAAATGAAGGTCTCCAATGACCTCCAACGTGGTAGAAAAACAGGTCTTGTCTAAACTGGGAAGGTTAAGTCAACCTTGAGGTTTGAGCTCTTGGCATTGTAAATAAACCAGGGAATTGGATGAGGCAGAGGTACCCTTCTCACCCTCCATCAAGAGCGGCAAGCCTTCACACACACATGAAGTAGGCTCTGTTCTCAGAAATGGATCTTTCAACCATTTTTAAAGATCATCCTCTAATATTAAAATATATATACATTTCCACCGCCATGTAACCTACAACCTGCAGTGCAGGAACCACTCAGCCAAAAAGACAAATGAACTACCGGTATAATCATCAACATGGGAGAAAAGAAATCTCAAATAATTATTCAGTGAGAGCAGCCAGGCAGGGTTAAGTACCAACCGAAAAGTCCATTTATATGAAATTCTGGAAGACACGGCCCTGGTGGCTCAGAGGTTAAAGCGTCTGCCTGCAATGCGGGAGACCTGGGATCAATCCCTGGGTTGGGAAGATTCCCCTGGAGAAGGAAATGGCACCCCACTCCAGTATTCTTGCCTGGAGAATCCCATGGACGGAGGAGCCTGGTGGGCTACAGTCCACAGGGTCACAAAGAGTCGGACACGACTGAGCGACTTCACTTTCACTTTCCGGAAGACACACACTGACCCAAAGGGGCAGAAAGCGGGCTGGCTTCGGGGATGGGGGACGAGGCCGGAGGAGGAAACTGGGAAGATAACAGTGAGACGGCACTTTTGGGAGGTGGCTGCTACTCAGCCTTCTGATGCTAATGGCTTCAGAAACATTTATGTGGGCATTCTATTTACATACATTCATGTATTGAAATACATGCATGGATATATATATATATATCCATATATATATATATATATATATATATAAAAGCAATTCCCTGCTGGCTCAGATGGCCAAGAATCTACCTGCCAATGCAGAAGAGGCAGGTTCAATCCCTGGGTCGGGAAGACTCCCCTGGAGAAGGGAATGGCAACCCACTCCAGTATTCTTGGGCTTCCCTGGTGGCTCAGATGGTAAAGAATCCCCCTGCAATGCAGGAGACCTGGGTTCAATCCCTGGGTCGGGAAGATCCCCTGGAGGAGGAAATAACAACCCACTCTAGCATTCTTGCCTAGAGAATCCCATGGAAAGAGGAGCCTAAAACTTCTATAGATAGATAGATAGATAGATAGATAGATATCAGTTCAGTTCAGTCACTCAGTTGTGTCCGACTCTTTACGACCCCATGAACCACAGCACTGTCCACAGCATGAACCGCAAGCATCCCTGTCCATCACCAACTCCCGGACTCGACCCAAACCCATGTCCATTGAGTCGGCGATGCCATCCAGCCATCTTATTCTCTGTCGTCCCCTTCTCCTCCTGCCCCCAATCTTTCCCACATGATACCAAAACAAACAAACAAAAAAATGAAACCTCCATTGACTCATTCAACTGAATTCTATTCCTTCAAGCCTTTCATCCTATTGTTTGGCTGTACCACTTACCTTACAGAATCTCAGTTCCTGAACCAGGGACTGAACCCACACCAGGGCCGTGACCGTTCAGAGTCCTAACCACTACATCACTGGGGAATTCCCCATAAAGTCATGAAAGAAATTTTTTTTTATTTTATGGACGTATAGGTGATTTGCAATGTTGTGCTAATCTCTGTGTAGACCAAAGTGACTCAGTTATACATATATAGGTGTTTTGGGTTTTTTTTTTTTCTATATTCTTTTCCATTATGGTTTTCACAGGATACGGAATCCGCTTCCCTGTGATGTACGGTAGGATCTTGAGTCATAACAAGGTCCATTAAAGCCTTTCAGAAGAATTCCACTTAGGACTTCCCTGGTGGTCCAGTGGTTAAGACCCCTGCACTTCTAATGAAGGGAGTACAGGTCCGATCCCTGGTCAAGAACTTGCAGCGAGGCAGGGTGGGTATGGGGGACCTGGCTAAGGGTGGGGAGAGAATTCCTCTCCAAGGGCGTCTGCAAGGCCTGGTGGTTGGGTTGCAAAGCCATTAGGAAGCACAGAAGGCCCTAGGAATGCCAGCTGTGGTTTTCAAAGACTGACCCTCAGTCATGTGTTTTCTGAGGGGGTTGAGCGGGGGAAGCTCTCAAACCTCAGATGAACACACAAGGTTTCCTTTCTGGCCAGATTCCAGACTGCAGCCAGGAAACTCATTGCTTGAACACACTGCAACCCAATCCGCAGCAGGTGACCCGCAGAAAACCCTCCCCCACCCCCAGCCCGATCGTTGCTATGGAAACCCAGCATCCATGGGCCCAGCAGGTAGGCAAAGGCTGCCAGCTTTGGGCACACCTAGGGAAATGACAAGAAAGCATCACTCTTTGGGTGGAACCTGACACCGCGCTCTCTGTCCGGTGATCTCAACACCGGGAGCCACCTGGTGAAATTTCAGTCTCAAAAAGGCTGCTCGTTCCACGCATCCAGCCCTCGGTTCCGTCTCCCGTTTCCCCTCCACAGAAGAGTCGTGTTGCATCTCAGGGGCTGACTGCTCCCCCGAAGTCCCAGGGCCCAGACAGCTCCGGGACAAAGCAGAGAGAGCCCTCTCTGACCATCCCCAACGGACGTTCTCCAAACTACACTAAAGCAGGACGGGAAAGACATTTTAACATTCTCTAAGGTTTTGCTTCCTTTCGGCTTGCTTGTTTTTTTTTTTTTCTTTTTGTTTGTTTGGCTTGCTTGTTTTCACTCTTGCAGGTTTAGGTTTGCACTGGACTTGACGTGACAGTTTTCCGAAGAGGGGCTCCCGTGGGGGTCCAGTGGCTAAGACTTCGCACTCCCAGTGCGGGACCCCCGGGGTTCAATCCCTGGTCAGGGAACTAGATGCCACATGCTGCAACTAAGACCCAGTGCAGTCAAATAGACTAATTAAATACACTTTTTTAAAAGAAGTTTTCAGAAGTAACAGAGGATATTCCAGGATGAGCTGCCCGCTCGTGTGGAAACTTGCAAACACGCCAATGACTCTATGCCCTTCCCCAGTGGTCAAGACTAGATTCACACTGCGGGCTTTGAACACCCCCAGCCCCCCTCAAGGCACGCGTGCAGCCTAAGTCGACCCAGTCGTGTCCGACTCTGCGACTGTAGCCCACCAGGCTCCTCTGTCCAGGGAACTCTCCAGGCAAGAATACTGGAGTGGGTGGGCCATGCCCTTCTTCAAGGGAATCCTCCTGACCCAGGGATCTAACCCACCTCTCTTACATCTCCTGCATTGGCAAGCGGGTTCTTTACCACTGGTGCTACCTGGGAAGCCCTCGAGTCACAACCGATCAGAATAAAAGCAGTTTCCAGGCAGCCCGCCACTTCACTACAACCCCACTTCTGCACCCCTGGTCCCCCAGCAAGCGTCCGGGACTACCCAGTTCCCATGCATCTACTAACGAATCGTGCCCACCATCTCCCGGTGGCCTAATTCACAGCCCCGAGACGAGTGTCACCCACTGACCTGGGCTAGGTACTTGCTCGAGGCCCCTTATTGCAGAGGACCAGGACTGGGGACACAGTGTTCGTCACCACTACGGGCCCCGCTCCTCGCGGCAGAGAAGGCACAGCAGGGGAGCAGGAGACATTCAGTCTGCAGGCACCCCCCCAACCCCCCAGACACCCCGAGACCCGCCTCCACAAGCCGCACACATTCCACACTCGCACAGGCAGGACCAGACACGCGCCCTGCGCACTTTATCCTAAGAAGAACGATCCACCAACGATGCCTCCCAAAGCCCGTCTCCACTGAGCTGTCAGCTTGACGGAGCCAGGGATTTTTCCTCCATGTTACAGGAATTCAAAGGTGCTTCCTGAGGGTCAGGCAGACACAACATGGAACGCATTTTTCAAATATTTGGTCTATTAAATTTTTCCCAACGTGTTTGTGACATTTTCTAGAAGGCCTGCTCGCAAGTAACGGAACTGACAGGCAGTCGGAGGAAAGGACCGAGCTGCCTGCCCCACAATCCAACCCCGCCCCACCCACAGAGCCTGACCACGCCCCCCGGTTTCCGCAGGAAGTGGGGACACGCCCACACCGAGAGATGGTGGGGCACACACAGGGAACCGAGAGAAAGTCCACCAGCTGATGAATCAGTGAATGAACAAATGCAGTCTGTCCACACCACGGGCTCCTGTTCAACAAGAAAAGGCAATGAATGACTGACACAGGCTACGACACCGGTTAAATCTTCACAACATCAGCTGGAAGGAATGGAGCCTGACGCAAAAGGCCACAGATTGTACCTTTTATATGATTCCCACAGAACCCGTTTGTATCAAGTGTCCAGAATGGGCGAATCCAGAGAGACGGAGTGGAGAGCCCTGGTTGCCTGCGGCTGGGGTGGGACCGTGGAATGAATGGATGTGTGAATGAATAAATGCATGGGTGTGCATGCTCACATGTGTGCTCCGTAGCTTCAGTTGCATCCGTGGACTGCAGCCCGCCAGGCTCCTCTGCCCATGGGATTCTCCAGGCAGGAATACTGGAGTGGGTTGACATTTCCTTCTCCAGGGGAATCTTCCCGACCCAGGGATCGAACCAAGGTCTCCGGCATTGCAGGTGGATTCTTAACCATCTGAGCCAGAAGGGAAGCCCAAGAATACTGGAGTGGGTAGCCTATCTCTTCTCCAGGGGAATCTTCTCAACCCAGGGTTCGAATCCACGTCTCTTGCATCTCCTGCACTGGCAGGCGGGTTCTTTACTAGCACCACCTGAATGGGCACAAAGGATCTTTTTCAGGTGAGTGTTCTGAATCACTGGATGGTTGGAATGGACGCACAACTCTGACTTTACCAAAAGTCACTGCACCAGACACTTGAAACAGGCCGTTATCTAGCGCGGAGATGACATACACCTACTGAAACCTGCAGAAGAAAGTTGGGAGGAGGAGAAACAGTGAGGAAGAGGAGGAGGGAAAGGAAAACAGAGGCAAGCAAGGAAAGAGCCAGCACCAAGGGAAGACAGACACACAAATGAGGATCAGAGACGGCCCCCATGCCTCATGGTTTCAGGCTCCGATCCCCTGAGCACTGCCTGTGTGTAAAGCAAACACATCAGGCGGCCCTGTGGGTCCTGGAAACAAGGCCAAGGGAGGGTTTTCCACCCATTTTACAGATGAGCAAACTGAGGACTCTCCAAGGTGGCTCAGTGGTCAAGAATCCGGCTGTCAACGCAGGAGACGCAAGTTCAATCCCGGGGTCAGGAAGAGCTCCTGGGATAGGAAATGGCAACCCACTCCAGGATTCTTGTCTGGGGACATCCCATGGACAGAGGAGCCCGGGCAGGCTACAGTCCCATGGGCTGCAAAGAGTCAGACATGACAGAGCATGCACACATAAACCCAGGCAAGTGGTGAGCTATTTTACCTGAGTTCGCCTGTCAAGATAAAAAAAGGAGGGGTGGGATGAATGCACTGGAACCCAGGAAGAGGAGAGGGCTGGAAGTGGGGAGACAGACAGACTGATGCCCAGTCATCTGCCACCTGCACAACTACATGGGGCAGTACGATCCACCCCTCCTTCCTACGGGCTCCGGGCCCTCCAGTCAACCACAAAGTGCACGTGAGATGTTTTACCTGAGGTCACCTGTCGGGGGATTAAAAAAGGAGCCGCACTTGAAGCTCTCCAACTCCCCAGTTTGGGCCTAGTAGAAAGCACGACAGGTCACCATATTTACAGTAAATATTGGGATTGTTCTGTTTCCATCAGTGAGCTATTTCCAGGGCTGAAGGGATCCAACCAGCTTTCCGTAACAACAAGCTCTCCACAAGAAGGGAAAAAATAATAGATGCAGAAACAATGGAAAGAGTGACAGACTTTATTTTATTGGGCTCCAAAATCACTGCAGATGGTGGCTGCAAACATGAAATTAAAAGACGCTTATTCCTTAGAAGAAAAGCTATGACAAACCTACACAACGTATTGAAATGCAGAGACATTATTTCACCGACAAAGGTCAGTCTAGTCAAAGCTATGGTTTTTCCAGTGGTCATGTATGATGTGAGAGTTGAACTATAAAGAAAGCTGAGTGCTGAAGAATGGATGTTTTTTAACTGTGGTGTTGGAGAAGACTCTTGAGAGTCCCTTGGACTGCAAGGAGATCCAACCAGTCCATTCTAAAGGAGATCGACCCTGGGTGTTCTTTGGAAGGAATGATGCTAAAGCTGAAACTCCAGTACTTTGGCCACCTCATGCGAAGAGTTGATTCATAGGAAAAGACTGATGCTGGGAGGAATTGGGGGCAGGAGGAAAAGGGGACGACAGAGGATGAGATGATTGGATGGCATCACCAACTTGATGGACATAAGTTTGAGTAAACTCCTGGAGTTGGTGATGGACAGGGAGGCCTGGTGTGCTGCAGTCCATGGGGTCGCAGAGAGTTGGACATGACTGAGCAACTGAAGAACGATAACAAAAGTCTTAAAAAACACCCAGGAATTCCCTGGTGTCCAGTGGTTAGCACTTGGCAGTTTCACTCGCGAGGGCCGAGATTCAAGTCCTAGTCGGGGAACTAACATCCCACAAAATTTTAACTGGAAAAAAAGATGCTACATAATAAAGAGACTCAGAGGAGGTAAGTGTGCATCTATTCTGCATAACTCCCTGAAATCTCAGGCTGAATATTTAATCAATATCCACCACCAATGTTTTTATAACTCTTTAGAAGTAACTATATAACTCTGTGTCATTCATATTATATATTTTTTCAAAGAAACAGCCCCAACCAAACCTTTTCAGCCTCCTTCTGTTCACTTAAGACATTATCCTGCCCCAAACCAATGGTGGGACCTTGGGGGGCGGTCTTTACTTCTCTGGACTTGGGTGTTTCTTCCGTCCCAGCAGAGTGGGTATCCCCAAGTCCCTTCTTGCTTTGAAGATATCATCAGGGTCTGCAGATGATACGTGAAGAAAGGGAGAGGGTTAACTAAGAAATGATACCTACCGGGCAGGGGGAAAAAAGTGGGTGTAGAAAATGGCTGACAAAGGAAGTGACAAGTCAATACAAACAAAACCAAGGTGGAGAAAGGAGACCGGGGAGGGTACTGATGAGCACTATCAGCTGACTTTTCGGAACTCATCAATCAGGGCTTCCCTGGTGGTCCAGTGGTGAAGAATCCGCCTGGCAATGCAGGGGCCTCGGGTTCGATCCCTGCCCCGGGAAGATGCCACATGCCAAGAAGAAACTAAGCCCGTGTGCCACAACCACTGAGCCTGCCTTCTGGAGCCTGTGAGATGCAACTACGGATGCTCTCGAGCCTAGAGACCGTGACCTGCAACAAGAGAATCCACCGCAATGAGAAACCTGCACACAACTAGAGAGTAGACTCTGTGCACCGCGACTAGAGAAAAGCTCACACACAGCAATGACTCAGCACAGCCAAAGAGAATTAACATTTTTTTAAAAAGAACTATCACCCTTGCCTGATCCCTCAAATATGTCCTCAAACGCCTAAGCCCTGAGCCCAGCAGTAAACACTGAGCGATCTCACCCTGCCTGAAGAACTCTGCATGCACCCACAACTTCCAGATTTTTTCCAACTGGACTCAGATTTCCTGACTTAGCTGTTAATTTCAGAAAAGACCCTCATTTGTGATTCATCTTCAGACAAAAGCAGCTTCTCAACCCTGAAGTTATCTGGTTCAGTTTTCATATTAGAAAAAAAAGAAATCTGGAGACTTCCCTGATGGTCCAGTGGTGAAGAACTTCACCTTCCAATGCAGGGAATGCTGATAACATGCTCCCTGAGCAAGCTAAGATCCCAAGTGGCCTTCTGGCCAAAAAACCAAAACATAAAAGAGAAGCAGCATTATAACAAACTCGGGCTCCCCTGGCGGTTCAAATGGTAAAGAATCTGCCTGCAATACAGGAGACCTGGGTTCAATCCCTGGGTGGGGAAGATCCCTTGGAGGAGAAAATAGTAACCCACTCCAGTATTCTTGCCTAGAGGATCCCATGGACAGAGGAGCCTGGTGGGTTATACAGTCCATGGGGTCACAGAGAGTTGGACACAATTAAGCGACTGAACAACCCAGCCCAATGCACAAGGAGGGGTTGGGGTCCACTTCCTAACTCAGACAGACTTCTACCTTCTTTATCCTACCCCTGCTGAGGTCTCCTATTTGCCTGTTGAAATGGAAATAACCAATTGCTTTACCCTCTGCACACAGACTTGTGTATGTGTATACACAGGCCACAGTTTTGTTTAAAAAAGCCCCAAGTGCTACAGTCCGGCATAAAGTAGAAAGTAAGTCCTACCCACCACCGCTCAGGTAAGTGTTAGTTAAGCGCTGACACCCACTTTGGCCACCTGACGCAAAGAGCTGACTTATTGGAAAAGACCCTAATGCTGGGAAAGACTGAAGGTGGGAGGAGAAGGGGATGACAGAGGATGAGATGGTTGGATGGCATCACCGACTCAATGGACATGAGTTTGAGCAAGCTCTGGGAGTTGGTAATGGACAGGGAAGCCTGGTGTGCTGTGGTCCACAGGGGTCGCAAAGAGTTGGACACGACTGAGCGGTTGAACTGAACTGACACCTATGAACACCAACTGCACGCTTTCATACCTCTCCTTTCGTTTCATCCTGTAAGCCCCGGAAGGAGAGGTGGCAGAGGTGATGAGAGACTTGGGGTTCACCAACTTCGCAATAGGGCTCCCCAAGTCCTGGAGCTTGAATGCTGAGCCTCGGAGCACCGGGCCGGCTCCTGCTCCACCATCCACCAACACGGCTACCCTGACCGACAGATACCCAAGCCTCCATTTCCATCAGTGGGGACCCGGAGAAGCAAGACTGCCTCAGCTCTAACAGGTTGAAAAGTAAAAAGGGCTTCTACAGAGCAGGCGTGAGGAACAATCAGAGACAGAATATATGGCTGAGGTTCCCAAACTTGAACCACCAACACGAGCCTCTGGAGGGGACTTAAGGGTACCTCACGGAGCTCCCCCCAAGGCCTCCCAACTGTCTGCAGCAGCAGGGGGATGAGCAGGCCTCATACTCTGCATTTCTGACAAGCATCCTGGAGAGGAAATCACTGCTGGTTCAGAGATCCCTCCCCCCCACCTGGAGAACGGCCCTCTGGAAAGCATTCGCCCCAGCACCTCCCAGGTCTGCAACTGCTAAGTCAGTACCCCAAAACACAGCTCACCGCCCCACCTCTCTGTCTGAAGTTCCCTCGACTGTGGCCTCAGCACAGAGGCTGCCACCTCCCTTCCCAGGACCCCTGTGGCCTCCAGAGCCCAGCCAAACCTGGACCCCATCTCCCTGCCCTGGCTGAAAACATGCCTCCTTTTGGGCTCTGAAAATCACACCTATCAGGGTACCCAGGGACCCTCTCGCCTGATGGACTGAATTTTCTTTCTGAGTTTTGCAGAGAGCTCTCGGTGCTGTGCTGAGTCACTCAGTCATGTCTGAATCTTTGCGGCCCCATGGACTGTGCAGCCCGCCAGGCTCCTCTGCCCGTGGGATTCTCCAGGCAAGAATACTGGAGTGGGTTGCCATGCCCTCCTCCAGGGGAATCTTCCCGACCCAGGGATCGAACCGTGTCTGTTGCATTAGAGGTGAATTCTTTTCCACTGAGACACCAGGGGAGTCCTGCATCGGCTCTCCATACACATATAACCTCCCTTTCTTGGATTTCCCTCCCTGTCTGTCAAATGCATTGGTGCCTTTGCTTGAGATTACCGAAAACTTGCTCATCTTGTGAAAAATGGGAATCTATGCAGTGATTTTGTTATTGTTATGGTGTTTAAATGATTCAATAAGAGCTGGAAATACAGTTATTCTTAGAAATAAAGATCTGAAGCAAGGAAACTGATAGCCATCAAAGAAAGAAAAGTCATTTGGAATAAACGTTAGATGTTACAACTGATTAGTTTATATTGTTCACAAAGCCATTCAGTCTCTTCTGTCACCTGAGCCCAGCGGTGATGCATGAAAGTGCAAGTGAAAGTCGCTCAGTCAGAGTCCGACTCTTGGCGACACCATGGACTATACAGTCCATGGAATTCTCCAGGCCAGAATCCTGGAGTGGGTAGCCTATCCCTTCTCCAGTGGATATTCCCAACCCAGGAATAGAACCAGGGTCTCCTGCATTGCAAGGGGATTGTTTACCAACTGAACTACCAAGGAAGCACACGGTTAGGTTAGCCACAAAAAGCTCGGTGTGGATGACCACAGAGCTGCTTGCCAAGGGCTCCCCTGCTGGTACAATGGATAAGAACCCGTCTGCCAATGCAGGGCAACGTGGGTTCGATTCATGGTCCAGGAAGATCCCACAGGGCAACTAAGCCCATGCGCCACAACTACTGAGCCTGTGCACTGGAGCCCTTGCTCTGCAATTACAGAGCCCACGGGCCACAACTACTGAAGCCCGAACACTCTAGAGCCCGTATTCCACAAGAGAAGCAGCCACGAGATGCCCGCCCACCACAACAAGAAAAGTAGCCCCCACTCGCCACAACTAGAGAAAAGCACACGCAGCAACGAAGACCCAACACAGTCATAAGTAAATAAAATTATTTTTTAAAAAAGACACAGATTTTTATTTTTTATTTAAAAAATAAAACCCACTTGCCACACCCAACGTGCAAGGAGAAAGGCACAGAGAGACTGTGCTCCCGACCTGGACAAAGGTCAATGCGTTCCATACTTCCCGAGTCACTAAAGCATCCTCAGGCGCGGGACGGTGGATAAGGCGGAGATGCTGACCCAGGGGAATGCTGCCCCCAAGCCAGGCCCTGGAGATGCGAGGGCTGAGAGCTGCAAGAGGCCACAGGCCAAGGAGGACGCACCTGGAGAGCTTCAAACACACCCTCGGGTTCCTCCCAGTGGGAACAGAGCCTTACTTGATCCACTGAACACAGCCTGAGCATCCAGGGGTGCAACAAAAGCATCTAGGGAACGTCTGCTTCTCCAGGGCTGTGCAGACGGTCCCCAGCACACGACGCCCAAACAATGAGCCGGGGTGCATCATTATCCGGGCGGATATAATCACAGGAAGACAAGAAACCGTGAGATATCGCGTGCTGAGTCGCTTAGTCATGTCCGACCCCCACAGACTGTAGCCCCGCCAGGCTCCTCTGTCCCTGGGATCCTCCAGGCAAGAATACTGGAATGGGTTGCCATCCCCCATTCCGGGAGATCTTCCCCACCTTGGGATCAAACTTGAGTCTCCTGTATCTCCTGCAACAACAGGACTATTTCTGAACCCATGTCTCCTGCATTGCAGGCAGATTCTTCACCTGCTGAGTCGTTGGGGAAGCCCATTCTAAGTCTTCCCAAAGTGCCAGCCCATGAGTTTTCTCAGCACTGCCAAGTGGACTATAGGAAGAAAATACCAAATTCTCATCCCTTACTGAGAACCCCCAAAAGCTATAAAAACTAAAATGTCATCCTACCAGGATTGTATTTGTACAGATGGTTTTCTTAAAGCAAAACCTAATACACAATGCACGAGCTCGCTACTCAGGAGAAAGAGTCATGGGGTAATTACCCCCATTGAATGAGGCATGCTTTAAAGACATTCCTGGAAAATTCCTTTTATTCTGTTCAAGAGCAGTCTGCTTTTTTTTTTTTCCTTCTTTAATACAGAGCTGCAGAGAGAAAATTTTAAAAACTTCACATTCCTTGAAAATTCCTTTTATTCTGTTCAAGAGCAGTCTGCCTTTTCTTTTTTTCTTTAATACAGAGCTGCGAAGAGAAATTTTTAAAAACTTGGAAGTTCCTAGATCGAGCCCTTTAAAGCGATTCCAAGCACACAGTTTTCCATAAACTCTGTATTTTGATAATGAGGGGTGATTTTTCGAAAGCTCCAGGTGTTAAGAACGGCAACCTTTCCTTCAGGAGAAATCTCTCCTGCTTTTAAGTCCATCACATCTGAAAACGAGCCAGAAGTGATAAACTGCCTCATTGCTTTCAGGGCACTGTCTCCAGCAGCGGAGATGCTGGCCATCCCGGGGCGGGGAGGTGCCACTCCTTTGCACCCCACCTTCCCCCTGCACCCCACCCAGGATGTCTGGGAAAGTTTGGCTTGGAGCATCTTTCCCACCCCGCCGACCCTGCCCGGGTTCTGAAGCCGGTGCAGCGTCCAGGGATGAGGGGTAAAAAACAGCCCACATGAACTGGCCGGGCGGGCCCCAGCCAGACCCTGCTGGGTTCAAAAGGGCAGAATTCTTGTGTGCTGGGATCACAGAAGCACAGCAGGGCTATTGATCCGCTGGCCCACATTCCTGTCCGCAGAATGCAACTCCGGCTTCCCAGCATTGTTCCCTGGACTCAGGGGCTCCGACTCCTGGGACTAACAAGGGTTTCCGGCCATTACCTCTGCCCACACTTGTCATTCCTGGGACGGATGGAGAATCAGAGGAAGCCTTCTAGGTTTTCTGTGTCTGAACTTACCATGTTTTTTCCTCCTCTCTGTAGAAATCAATGTTTTTTGCCTTTTTTTTTTTTTTTACTGCTTAAACAATTAAACTGGAAAGAGTCGAGGAAGAATCCAGAATGCACTCACCGTGTTCACATAAAACCTAAATGTTGTCTCTTCCTTTTCAGCTGAAACGTGATTTCCTGATTCCTATCAAGTGTTAGTCACTCAGTCGTGTCTGACTCCTTGAGACCCCGTGGACTGTGGCCCACCAGGCTCCTCTGTCCATGGGGATTCTCCAGGCAAGAATACTGGAGTGGGCTGTCATGCCCTCCTCCAGGGGATCTTCCAAACCGAGGGAATCGAAGCCCCGTCTTCTGCGCTGCAGGCAGATTCCTTACTGTCTGAGCCACCAGGGAAGGGCCATTACTACCAAGAAGAAGGCAAAGCAAAAAACCCAAAAATGACTTTGTACAGATCCTTTCCTTTTCTTAGAAAAGTAACACCTGATTACGTTTTCACGCCACGTCACCTAATTTTACATGAACGGAAGGCATAACTACAAAATTATAACAGTGACCATTCAATCACAATCTACAACTGATAAATAACAAGAAGGACTTCCCTGGTGGTCCAGTGGCTAAGACTCCGCACTCCCAATGCAGGGGGCCTGGGTTTGATCCCTGGTCAAGGAACTAGATTCCACATGCCACAGCTAAGAATCAGTGCAATCAAATAAATAAATTAAATAAACATTTTTTTTTTAAAGAAGAAACAAAGAACAACAAGAAAGGTAAAAGAACAAAGCGTGGGAAAGATTTATTTGATATAGTGTTGATTTTTATCCTAGAGTGCAATCAGTTTGGCAGTAGTCACATGTGCTGTGCTTATCCGCTCAGTTGTGTCTGACTGTGGGACCCCATGGACGGTAGCCCAACAGGCTCCTCTGTCCATGGGATTCTCCAGGCAAGAATACTGGAGTGGGTTGTCATTCCCTTCTCTAAGGGGATATTCCCAACCCAGGGATCAAACCCAGGTCTCCCGCATTGCAGGCGGATCCTTTACAGTCTGAGCCATCAGAGAAGCCCAGGAATTACATAACCAGAGTGGCTGATAATCTGTGCATAATTAGGCAATCGACTTGATGAGTGACAGTTCTGTGGTGATTAATATTATTTATACTGGGCTGCAGCTTGGGGCTCAATTACCAGGGAGGTGTGGTCTTCAACGCTGCTACTGGAACTGGGTCCCCAAAGTACAGGCCACTCAGTCCAGTGCTGTTTGATATTTACTTAACTTTTAAGTTACATTCTTTTCTCTTCCACACAGAGGTGATTTCTACACATGGTCTGTAAGCCCTTCAATGCAGAACACACATCCACGTAGAGACACTCGTCCTAGCTCTTTAATGACAGGGATATCTCACCCTTCAGCTACCTGTCACTTCTCAGTTCAGTTCAGTCGCTCAGTTGTGTCCACTCTTCTCGACCCCATGGACTGCAGCACGCCAGGTTCCCTGTCCATCACCAACTCCCAAGTTTACTCAAACTCATGTCCAACGAGTCGGTGATGTCATCCAACCATCTCATCCTCTGTCATCCCCTTTTCCTCCCGCCTTCAAACTTTTCCAGCATCAGGGTCTTCTCCAATGAGTCAGTTCTTCACATCAGGTGGCCAGAGTATTGGAGTTTCAGCTTTAACATCAGACCTTCCAATGAACACTCAGGACTGATCTCCTTTAGGATGGACTGATTGGATCTCCTTGCAGTCCAAGGGACTCTCAAGAGTCTTTTCCAACATCACAGTTCAAAAGCATCAATTCTTCGGTGCTCAGCTTTCTTTATGGCCCAAATCCCACATCCACACATGACCACTGGAAAAACCATAGCTTTGACTAGACAGACCTTTGTTGGCAACATAATGTCTCTGCTTTTTAATATGCTGTCTAGGTTAGTCACTTCTAGAGCTACTGAAATCATCATTGTGATATTTAATCTTCACTAGGAATCACTGATATTTTCAAACTATGGTGTTGGAGAAGACTCTTGAGAGTCCCTTGGACAGCAAGGAGATCAAACCAGTCCATCCTAAAGGAAATCAACCCTGAATATTCATTGGAAGGATCAATGCTGAAGCTGAAGCTCCAATACTCTGGCCACCTGATTCGAAGAGCTGACTCACTGGAAAAGATCCTGATGCTGAGAAAGATTGAGAGCAAGAGAAGAAGGGGACAACAGTTGGATGGCATCACTGACTCAATGGACGTTGAGTCTGAGCAAGCTCCGGGAGTTGGTGATGGACAGGGAAGCCTGGCGTGATGCAGTTCATGGGATTGCAAAGAATTGGACACGACTGATCGACTGAACAACAACAAGGAATCACTGGCTGCTTGTCATTTAAAAAAATAAAAGGAAAGGACTTCCCTGGCAGTCCAGTGGCTAAGACTTCACTTCTGAATGCAGGAAGTGTGGGTTCCATCCCTGGTCAGGGAGCTAAGATCACACAGGCTTTGAGGCCAAAGGGAAAATAGAACGTAAAACAGCAGCAGTAATATAACAAATTCAATAAAGACTTTTAAAATGGGAGACTTCCCTGGCCGTCCACTGGTTAAGACTTTGCCTTCCAATGCAGAGGGTGTGGGTTCAATCCCTCATCAGGCAGCTAAGATTGCATGTGTCAAAAAACCAAAATATAAAACATAAGTAATACCGGAACAAAGTCAATAATTAAAGAAATAGTCCACAGCAAAAAGAAAAAAATCTTCAAAAAAAATTCAAAAATAGTCCACATCAAGAAAAAAAAGGAAAATGTCTAGTCTTCCCTTCCCAAGAAGCCCAACCAATAAGGAGCCTCTGTTGTGACATCATTACTTTGAGCAATATTTCAAAAGAAGGAGAAAAGTTGACTCAAAGTGACTCATGTGGTTGAACTAGACAACTACTTTTCAACAGTCATCACTCAAGAAAGAAAAGAAAGTGAGGTCACTCAGTCATGTCCGACTCTGCGACCCCATGGACTGTAGCCCACCAGGTTCCTCCATTCATGGGATTCTCCAGGCAAGAGTACTGGAATGGGTTGCCATACCGTTCTCCAGGGGATCTTCCCGACCCAGGGATTGAACCCGGGTCTCCCACATTGCAGGTAGATGCTTTACCATCTGAGCCACCAGGGACGTCTTATCACTCAAGGGAGGTTCCCCCCGCCACCCCAACTGATTCCTTTACACACAGCTAGGACCGAGCAAGAAAAACAAAGCAGCAAAAAGCAAGTCAAGTGTCTGCAGGGAGCCCTCTAGAAGAGACAGACACTCGGGAGGGCCGTGCCCTGAGCACACCTGCTCCACGTGGCCCCCGGGGATGAATGGAACACCTGCCCATTACCCCCAACCACACCTGGGCGAGGAGGAGCGGCCGGGTCTGCCCTGGAAGCAGCCGCTCCCACCCCTGGGGCTTTCTGGAAGGGGCCACGCACACGTGGGAGCTGGGTCTCCCATCCCTGCCCAGCCCTGGGCCCCCGCCACATGGGAGGGGAAGAGGCAGCCAGTACCTGAAGCCACATCTCCTGCATCCTCCAGCCAAGCGCCAGGATGGGGGGAGAGAGGACCCTGCCATGCCTTGGGGTACCACCCAGACCCCTTGCCTTTTCTCTGTTGGCATCGGCCCCGGGAGCTTCCAGATGGCTCCGGAAACTCCTACAACCATGTGCCTTCACTGCAGAGAGACATCCGCCACCAACTCCTACTTCAAAACTCTCCCTTCGCTCACAGGGGACCACTGCACCCACTGTGGCCCCCTCCTGGGGTAGCTGGGTACCCCCACTCCAGACTCTCCCTGGACAGGGAACACTGACTCTCTTCCGCAGGCTGACTTCTGCTTGTGGGCCCAGCCGACTGCACCAGAGAAAGCCCTGTGACGTGCAAGGCGTGGAAGACCCACCCGGAGGACGAACCTAGGAGGGCCTTGTCATCAGCCTCCTCCCAGCCGCGTCTGGGAGACTCCAGGATAAGGCGGAACACCTCGATCCATTTCCTTATGTTAAATTACGACTTTATTGAGCTATGAGTCACATACCATAAAAATTCACCCTCTCTAAAGACTGGTAGTCAGGGGTTCTCTGGTGGCTCAGACACAAGAGTCCATTTGCAATGCAGGAGACCTGGGTTCAATCCCTGGGTCGGGACGATCCCCTGCAGAATGGCATGGCAACCCACTCCAGGATTCTGACCTGGAAAATCCCATGGACAGAGGAGCCTGGCAGGCTACAGTCCATGGGGCCACACAGAGTCAGACCACATACTGTAAAATTCACCCCCTAAAGGGTAAATGCATATATAAATTAGATAACTAACAAGGACCTACTGTGCAGCACAGGGAACTCGACTCAAAACTCTGTAATGGTCTACATGGGAAAAGAATTCAGAAAATCCAAAAAGTAGTAGATATCTGTATAACTGACTCACTTTTCTGTAGATTCAGTTTCCTGTACCACTGAAACTAACACAAAATTGTCCATCAACTACCCTTCAACAAAAGTTTCCCAAGTTGTTTTTTTTTTTTTTTCTTTTTTTAAAGGAGCTTTAATGCACGTCTGTCCTCAAAGGCCCCGGCTATAAACGCAAATGACCCTGGTCAAGCCTCCCAGCAAGCTTGTTATACAACAAGGAGGAAGAGAAAAGACTCAACAGAAAACTTGATAAACTCCACCATGAGGCATGCAGATACATCAAGGCACTCCCAGCCCCGGCAGAGTTAAGTTCATTGGCGGATTCTCCTGCATTCTGGGTTCCTTCAATAATGGTTTTTGAGGGGCTTTCCTGGCAGTCCAGGGGTTAAGAATCTGCCTGCCAAAGCCGGGGACACGGGTTCGGTCCCTGGTCCGGGAGGAGCCCACGTGCCCACACCAAGCAACTAAGCCTATGACCCAAACCCACATGCGCTGGAGCCCGGGAGCCACAACAGGGGAAGTCGCCCACAATCAGAAGCCTCCGCACCGCAACTAGAGAGGAGAACCCGCTCTCACCAACCAAAGAAACCTCCTGGGCAGCAAGAAGACTCATTGCGGCCAAAAATTAACTAAAAAAGAGTTTAAAAATTCAAACGATCACGATCATGGTTTGAGACCTGGAGGTTTTCGGTTTTTTCTTTCGAAGCTGGGCTGCCCGCAAATAAAGGAGAAAAGGGAAAACAGAGAAGCTCATTTCTCAAAGGGCTGGTCGAGGGGAAGGTTGGCTACAGAGAGACCCTGGCTCAGTGTCTGCACCCCAGCGTCCCCACCACCCCCCACCGCAGACAGGCACAGGGCAGCCTCGACAGAAGAACCGAGTCAGCAGGGTGCCACAAAGGAAGGACGAGGTCTTCCTTCCAAGACAAGAGGTTCACCCGGCTCGGGGTGCTGCAGAGGCTGGTATGTGGTGAGTCCAGAGGTCGTGCAAGGAAAAGACGGGTCCTGTGACTGTCCCGGGCAGGCTTTCATGCACGTCTGTCCTCAAAGGCCCCAGCTATAAATGCAAATGCCCCTAGTCAAGCCTCCCAGCAGACTTGTTACACAATAAGGAGGAAGAGAAAAGACTCAACAGAAACCGTGATAAACTCCACCACGTGACATGCAGATACATCAAGGTACCCCCAGCCCCAGGAAAAGTGCAGTTCACTGAGGGCTTCACCTGCAGCCTGGGTTCCTTAAATAATGGTCTGAGGCCACGAGGAGGCTGTGTGACACCAGGAGGGGTGAGAGGGAAGCTACAGACATGGGACGTGTAGGCTCCAGGGACTAGGTGATCGGTTGGCCATACAAGGTCAAAGAGAGGCAGGCAGGCATCCTGGATTTGGGGAGAAACCAGTTGGGCCAGCCCCGGAAGTGCAGGAGAATTAGGGAAGTTTATGCAAGAATCCATCTGTATCAGGCTGAGTTGGAAAGGGCTCGGGGAAGCACCCACTGGGCTGGTCTGGAAACTGGGACAGCAGTGGAAACCTGAGAGCGTCAAGCAAGCACTGGAGACCACCTAGAGGAGAGAGGAGGAGTCTTCGGCAGAAACCAACACTGCAGGTGAGGGCCAGGAGAAAGGGCCAGGACTGGACACTTCCCTGAGGGTCGCCAAGAAAGAGAAAGCATTGCTGTGTGAGAGGGACGTTTGTGTAGATGGCCCATCGCCGCACAGGTAACTGAAGAATTATATTCTGGGAGTTAGTTCCCTGGGGTCCAGTGGTCAGGACTCAGGGCTTCCAACCGCAGGGGACACGGGTTCGATCCCTGGTCAGGGGGAACTAACGTCTGCAGGTCAGCAAGCTCGGCCAAATATTTTAAAAAAGAAAAATATATGAACTACACTCTGTAAAAGCAAATCAAGTCCCTGCCAGGAGCACACCAAGTGTCCTTACTGACCATCAGAGGATGTAAATTTCACCTTTGGGAGTAAAAGTTTCACAACTATAAGGAGTGGTATGAGGTTCTAATTACTTTTCTGCAAAACACCAGCCTCCCTAGTGGACCTCCCTAGTAGTCCAGTGGTTAAGAATCAGCCTTGCAACGCAGGAGACACGGGTTCGATTCCTGGTCAGGGAAGATCCCATATAAAGAAAGCCAAGCGCCGAAGAATTGATGCTTTTGAACTATGGTGCTGGAGAAGACTCTTGAGAGTCCCATATGCCAAGGAGCCAACTAAGCCTATGCGCCAACAACTACTGAACTCTCTCGACCCCTACAGCCCAAGAAGCAACTACTCAGCCTATGCGCCCTAGAGCCTGTTCAGTTCAGTCACTCAGTTTGCATCTGACTCTCTGCGACCCCATGGACTGCAGCACGCCAGGCCTCCCTGTCCATCACCAACTCCCAGACTTTACTCAAACTCATGTCCATGGAGTCGGTGACGCCATCCAACCATCTCATCCTCTGTCGTCCCCTTCTCCCGCCTTCAATCTTTCCCAGCATCAGGGTCTTTTCCACTAAATCGGTTCTTCACCTCAGGTGGCCAAAGGATTGGAGTTTGAGCTTCAGCATCAGTCCTTCCAATGAATACTCAGGACTGACTTCCTTTAGGATGGATGGCTCGGCAGCAAGAGAAGCCAGCGCAATGAGAAGACCACACACCCCAAATAGAGACTAGCCTGTTGTTGTTGCTAAGTCACTCACTGCAACTAGAGAAAAGTCCATGCAGCAACAAAGACACAGTACAAGCAAAAGTAAATGAACAAAACAAAACAAAACCCCAGGCCCCTAAAAATGGGGAGGGAGAGGGGGAAGACTGCCCCCACCTCAGCTCACAAAGTTGCAGCGGCCTGGGCTCTGTGTGATCCCCATGCTGAAATCACCACGGAATAAATACAAGTCAAGCAGCAACAGGCCTGTCTTTTCAAGTCCAGATGTTTCCTTTCCAAACTTTCATTCGAGACTCGGGGCATCTAAACATGAATGACAATCAAGAGGAAAGCTGCATGTACCAAAAAAACCCACACAGCTGTTTTAAAGACCGACCTATTTGATTAATACGAGTTAATTATTAAAAATTAATTATTCATTCTCCAGGGCTTCCCTGATAGCCCAGCTAGTAAAGAACCCCCCTGCAATTGCAGGAGACCTGGGTTCGATCCCTGGATTGGGAAGACCCCCTGGAGAGGGGAAGGGCAACCCACTCCAGTGTTCTGGCCTGGAGAATTTCAAGGACTGTATAGTCCATGCAGTTGCAAAGACACCACTGAGAGACTTGCACTCACTTTGCAGTTCTGCAGAAGTTAAGGTTTTCTTCTTTGTTATGAAGTGAAGTGAAGTCGCTCAGTCATGTCCGACTCTGCAACCCCGTGGACTGTAGCCCACCAGGCTCCCCCGTCCATGGGATTCTCCAGGCAAAAACACTGGAGTGGGTTGCCATTTCCTTCTCCAAGGGATCTTCCCGACCCAAGTATCGAACCCAGGTCTCCTGCATTGCAGGCAGACGCTTTAACCTCTGAGCCACCAGGAAAGCCCTCTTTGTTATATGCCTGTCTAAAAAAAAAAAAAAAAAAAAAAGCTAAATGATAAAACTCAGTAAATGCCACAATTAACAAAACATATCCTTTTTAAAATTCCAAGTGGCGTACACAAAGCTAAGCTTCCTCTTAAGCTTGTATCTGAGTCCAAAGACTGTTGACAATGTAACTCTTTTTTTAAATATTTACTTTGGCTACACCAGGTCTTCCTTTCAGCATGCAGGATCTTTTAACTTCATCACATGTGATCCAGTTTCCTGATCAAGATCGAACCTGGGCCCCCTGTATTGGGAGGAAGGAGTCTTAGCCACTGGACCACCAGGGAGCTTTCTCTCTCTTTTTTTTTTAAAATTGTCCCTGGTGGCTCAGCCGGTGAAGAATCTGCCTGAAATCCAGGAGATTAGGGATTGATCCCTGGCTTGGGAAGATCCCCTGGAGAAGGAAATGGCAACCCACTCCAGTATTCTTGCCTGGAGAATCCCATGGACAGAGGAGCCTGGCGGGCTACAGTCCACGGGGGTCACAAAGAGTCGGACACAACTGAGCAACTTTCATCTCACTTCATAGTTGCTTTATAATACTGTGTTACTTTCTGCTGTACAGCAAAGGAAATCAGTTATACATATACATAGTTATACATATACGTATATTCACTCTTTTTCAGGTTTCCTTCCCATTTAGGTCTCTAGAGAGCACTGAGTAAGACAATGTAACTCTTAAGAGAATTACCTTCAAACAATGTAATTAGCTCTACAGCGATACAAAGCAAAGAATTCCAGACTGGGGGGGGGGGGGGGATTCAATACAGCTCTCCAACCAAAAACAACATTACTATATGCTTTGGGCTGCTGACAATCTTTTCCTTTACTTTCAGTTTTTTTCAAGATGGTTTGACTGTTTTTACAACAAGAAAAAAAAGTTTTGCTATGCTAGTAATTGACAAGCACACGGACAATTAGCACACATAAATATCATTGTGTTTCAGTTCAGTTCAATTGCTAGGTTGTGTCCGACTCTTTGCAATCCCATGGACAGCAGCGTGCCAGGCCTCCCTGTCCATCACCAACTCCCGGAGCTTGCTCAAACTCATGTCCATCGAGTGGGTGATGCCATCCACTGTGTGTACACGTTTACAAATGTGGCACAGTTCACAGAGACAGAAGCAGAGTCGCCCCGGCAGCACTGTCTCGTCAGCCTCGGCATTTACAAGCCACAGGCAAAGAACCTCTTCACCTCCTCTCAAAGTCTAGGACCTCGAGGCCCCTGAGCTGTGATCTCCTTCATTAGCAATGATACACTGACCACACCCCCAAACGCCTTGGTGCTGGTTTACTAACTCATCCCAAGTCCATCATCCTTGAGTTTTCAAACTGGACCCTAAGGTTCTGGTCAGCCTAGATCCTCTCTCGGGGTTATGACTTTTTAACACATCTACCATCTTCTCCTTGGCCCTTTTTTTATGTGAGTCCCCTCTTCCACCCATCCTTCTAACCTTCAGGGGTTCAGTGACATATTCACGTGTCCACCTTCCTTCAGCTTCCCCCTGACCTTCCCAGGCTTCCCTGAAGCATGTTAACAGAAGAGGCTCTCCCTTGCCCACTCCCCTCATCACCCCCTTCCCCTAACCCTCAGATGCCCACCCCAATGCCACATTCCTCTGGGCACCCGCTTTACTCTGCACTAGTCGTTATCTCCCTTTCCTTGACGGTCTACCTGGCATCTACATTCCATTCCCTGGAGAAAAGAACAAGCTGCCTGCCGAGATCAGCATTAATCTGATAGAGGCAGCCCGGTTAATGAGGACTGAAGTGTGCAGTCCTCCCCAGGCAACACCATCTGCCCTGGAACCTACATGCCTGCTAAGTCACTTTGGTCATGTCCAACTCTTTGTGATCATATGGACTGTAGCCTACCAGGCTCCTTTGTCCGTGGAGATTCTCCAGGCAAGGATACTGGAGTGGGTTGCCATGCCCTTCTGCAGGGGATCTTCCTGATTCAGGGATCGAACCCGCATCTCTAATATCTCCTGCAATGGGCACACGTGCCACCTGCAGTTGAACCAAAGCAGTTGAGAGAGAGAGAGAGAGTGTGAGTGTGTGTGTGTGTGTGTGTGTGTGTGTGTGTGTGCAGTCGTATCTGAATCTTTGCAAACCCATGGATTGTAGCCTGCCAGGCTCCCCTGTCCATGGGATTGGTGTGTGTGTCTGTGTTAGTCACTCAGTCCTATCTGAATCTTTGCAAACCCATGGACTGTAACCTGCCAGGCTCCTCTGTCCAAGGGATTGGTGTGTGTGTGTCTGTGTAGTCACTCAGTCATATCTGACTCTTTGCAACCCCACGGACTGTAGCCCACTGGGCTCCTCTGTCCATGGGAATTCTCCAGGCAAGGATACTGGAGTGGGTTGCCATGCCCTCCTCTAGGGGATCTTCCTGATTCAGGGATCAAACCCGCATCTCTAATCTCTCTTGCAATGGCCACACGTGCCACGTGCACTTGAACCAAAGCAGTTTAGTAAAGGACAACTCAGCCTCAGCCAGGGAGAAGGTGCGCTCCCTGACATCATGGCAGGCCAGCCCTCCCTGAGAGCTAAGTAGCTGGACCAGGGATTCTCTCTGCTCTGACTCACCACCATCCCCCCAAACAGTTCCCAAGCAACCGTGTGCAAGAAGGGGAAGGCAAAGCAACCCGGTGAAAATTAAATTATTGGTGGAGGGAAAAGCTAAGGTGGAAAGAAGCTGAATCTTAGAGCGTGCACACCTCATTTTTACATTCATAAATGTGCAGGGAATAAGCTACGTGCTAACGTAGTGACCCACCAGGACAAGGTAAGTAGTCATTCCCTTTTGCCAAGGGTGTAAATTAGGCATTTGGAGAAGGAAATGGCAACCCACTCCAGTATCCTTGGAGGAGCCTAGCAGGCTACAGTTCATGGGGTAGCAAGAGTAGGACACGACTTAGCAACTAAACCACCACCACCAAATTAGGCATTATTTATTCAGTTTCTTAAGGCTAGGTGTATTCGTTAAAAAGAATACACCTAGGGACTTCCCTGATGGTCCAGTGGTGACGACTCCGAGCTCCCAGTGCAGGGGACCCAGGTTCCATCCCTCGTCAGGTAACTAGATTCCACACACTGCAACTAAGACCCAACTAACAGCCAAATAAAAAAAAAAATTAAAAACAAAAAAGGAAAACTTTTGGAAACAAACTTATGGTTACCAGGGGGTAAGGGCGGGACAGGGGCAGGATAAATTAGGAGATTGGGATTGACACATACACACTTATTAATACATATAAACCAGATAACTAATAAGGACCTCCTATATAGCACAGGTAACTCTACTCAATACTCTGTGATGGTCTATTTGGAAATGAATCTCAAAAAGAGTGGATATATGTATCCGCATAACTGATTCACTCTGCTGTACACCTGAAACCAACACAATATTGTAAACCAACTGCACGCCAGTAAAAAGTCAAAACAAAAGGAAAACTTCTAATTTCTCTCCAGATTTCCTTTGTTGGAACAGTCTAATTCTTATAGTAAATAACTGAAGAAACATGCAACGGTCCAAACACAACAGAGGCTTATTTCTCACTCACGTCATAGTACTACTGGGAGGGCAAGGGGCGCTGTGGACAGCCAGCTTCCTCCCCAGGCGTTCAGGGACCTGGGTGCATGAGGCTCTGCTCCAGAATCATGTGCATCCCAGACAACCAGGAAAGGGGAAAACAGTACAGGTTGGAAACAGGCCTGCCTGCATCACTTCTACTTGCTTCTGATTGGGTAGAATTGTCACATGGTCTCATATCCCCCAAAGGATGCTGGGAAGTGTAGTCCAGCAGCACATCCAGAGGGAAGAAGAGACTCTGTCTCCAGTTCATAGCCCCCAAGGTATGCTGGGAAGTGTAGTCCAATAGCCCCCAAGGGACTCCGGGAAGTGTAGTCCAGCAGTGCATCCCCAAGGAAGAGGAGACTCTGTCTAGAGTTCATAGCCCCAAGGGATGCTGGGAAGTGTAGTCCAGCAGTGTATCCACAAGGAAGAGGAGACTCTGTCTCCAATGAGCAGATAGCATCTCTACCAAACCCGTAGGTCCAACTCCATGCCCTCAAAGATCTTCTACTACCAGAAAGCCAAGCAAGTGAAGAAATGGAGTTTTCTGTCCTGGGGACAGTTAACCTTCATCTTTCCTACTATTTTCACTTCCCAAACCACTTTTTAAAATTCCCATTGCTGTGGGAGGGAGGTTCAGGATGGGGAACACATGTACACCCATGGTTGATTCATGTGAATGTATCACAAAAACCACCACAATACTGCAAAGTAGTTAGCCTCCAATTAAAATAAATTTAAAAAATAAATAAATAAAAATCCCATTGGTATTGAATATCACATTGGTCTGAAAGAGCTACCTTTCAAGAATATTACAGAAAGAAAAAAAAATCTTTATTTTTCAGAACAAGTTTTGGTGGAGAAGAGGGAATAATCACTTGCAGCGAGCTGTAAATAGCACAACTAATGTACTGGTGTTGGGCATTAGATGAGTTTCTGAATTAAATGCTTTTCTACAAATCCAATACTAAATGATCAAAATCAGTAACAAAATCTCTAGGAGACCTATTAAAGTGCTGCCACACAAAATCCAGGTTAAAGTCTTTCCATGGTAAATTACCAGTTCAATACATTAACACTACTTTTCATAGCTTTCCAGATCCTTTTTTAAAAAAAAATGTTTTATTTTGTATTGGAGTATAGCTAATTAACAAACAATGCTATGATGGTTTCAGGTGAACAGCAAAGGGACTCAGCCATACAAAGACACGAATCCATTGTCCCCCCAACACCCCTCCTATTCAGGTTTTCACATAACACTAAGCAGAGCTCCCTGTGCTGTCCAGCAGGTCCTTGTTGGTTCTTCATGTTAAATACAGCGGTGTGTCCATGTCCATCCCAAACTCCCTAACTATCCCTTCCCCTATCCTTCCCAACTGGTAAACATAAGGTTATTACAGAGTATTGAGCAGAGTTCCCTGTGCTGGACAGCAGGTCCTTGCTGGTTCTCCATGTTAAATACAGCAGTGTGTCCATGTCCATCCCAAACTCCCTGACTATCCCTTCCCCCATCCCTCCCCCCACTGGTAACCATAGGTTATTACAGAGTATTGAGCAGAGTTCCCTGTGCTGGACAGCAGGTCCTTCTTGGTTATCCATGTTAAATACAGCAGTGCTTCCATGTACGTCCCACAGTTTTCCAAATTCTTAATAAAGCAGAAAGAGGTAAGGAGGAGGGAAGAAGAGGGAAGAGAGATGGAATTTAAATCTACCACAACTAGCTTTCCTTACTGCCTCATTTCATCCCCATGTTAATAATATACTTAAGTGGGAGTGATTCTAGTTTGATGGCCAGAACAATTAAGGATCAGCAAAGGTTCAGGATGGACAGTAAGCTCTAGCTATGCCTGTGAGACATTCCTCCCAACTGGAACCACCGTGGCCAGGCCAGCGATGACCACTCTGACCTCACCAAGCAAGGTAGGGTTCCTCTAAACTGGCAAACCTCAGGTCGACTTTCAAACCTGCCCTACACCAGAAAGCTGTTCTCACTGGAGGAAAATAGTATCTGACAGGGATGTGCCTGGCCCCAAAGAAACAATCAAAGCAGTGGCCTTAAAAGAGAGCCCGGGGAAGCAGCCTGGCTAGATCACTCACCTGGGTGTGGGTGACTCACCCTGAACCAGGTGGTCACCCTCTCTTACACGCGGGCAGACAGCAAGGTCCCTCCACTAGACATTCAGACTGAGCCTCCAACAGGGCAGACAGAAGCCACGCACACACAATAGCAGAGCTCAGAAATGGAATCTACACAGAAGACATTTTTAAAAGCCAGTTTAATATACTCACAGATGTGAAAGAAGAACCATGAAACAGGATCAGTATGGTATCAAAAAGGAACATTCAAGAGCAGTAACACAGGGCTTCCCCTGGTGGCTCAGTTAAAGACTCCACCTGCAAATGTAGGAGACACGGTGCAATCCCTGGGCTGGTCAGAACCCACAGGCAGCGGAGCAACTAAGCCCAAGCACCACAACTACTAAGCGTGTGCTCTTGAGCCTGGGGGCTGGAATGACTAAGTCCACACATCCTAGAGCCCTGTGCTCCACAACAAGAGAAGCCCATGCACCGTAACTAGAGAGTAACCCCTGCTCATCGCAGCTAAAGAAAAGCCTGCAGAGCAATGAAGACTGGAACAACCAAAAATAAACTATTTTTTTTAGCTGCTCAGTCATGTCTGACTCTTTGTGACTGCATGGACTGTATCCCACCAGGCTCCTCTGCCCATGGGATTCTCCAGGCAAGAACACTGGAGTGGGTTACCATTTCCTTCTCCAAGGGATCTTCCTGACCCAGGGATCGAACCCAGGTCTCCTGCACTGCAGGCAGATTCTTTACCATGTGAGAGCTATAGGGAAGTCCCTTAAAAAGAAGAGTAAAAGAGAGGGGAAAAAAAAAAAAAAACCACTTTGGAATTTGAAGAAAAAAACTGAAAGCACACATTTAAAACTTAATCGAGGGGCTTCCCTGGTGGCTCAGTGGTAAAGAATCTGCCTTGTGATGCGGGAGTCACAGGTTCAACCCCTGATCCGAGAAGATCCCACACGCGGCTGAGCAACTAAGCCCGTGAGCCACAACTACTGAGCCTGTGCTCAGCAACAAAAGAAACCACCGCAATGAGAAGCCCACGCATCACAGCTAGAGAAAAGCCCGCACTGCATCTAAGACCCAGCACAGCCAAAAATAAATGAAATGTTTGAAAAAGAAAGAAAAAAGTACTTTAAAAAACTCAGTGGTTTGGAAAACATGGTTGCATGCCATCTCCCCAGATGAACCAAAGTAGAGAGAAGAGAAAAATAAGACAAAAAAAAAATCAGAGCCAGCCCAAAGGATGAAGAGACAGAAGGGCTTGTTGTCTTCCCAATATTACTGCACACCAGCAGAGATGAGAACACCAGCTGCAAAGAAAGTGCAGAGAGAAAACTGTCTCCAGCTCAGGCCTCTACACCCAACAATCCCGTTACTGTCACGGTACGTTAATGACATTTTCAAACAAAGAAGGTCTCAAAAAACGCTCCCCCACCCCTGTGTGTCTGAATATAGAAAACGATTTTTCACAATTCGGGAAGATGCGGAGGATAAATTAATGATAAAACACTCAGGAAATAGGCAAAGAAACAAAACCTATCGTTAACCTTGGCGATAATGAAAACTTTGTGCGGGGCAAAAAAAAAAAAAAAAATATTCAGAGTTTCCACCACCAGGTTCAGCAGTGTTGGCACTGGCATTCAAAAAACCATACCCAGTGAAAACTGCTAACCCGGTGCTTCTCAAAGTGGGAGCTTTTTCTCCCCCTGGCAGGGGACACCTGGCGAGGCTTTTTTTGATCATCTTGACTACAGGAGATGGAGATGTCTGTGTGGGCATCTCGTGGGTGATGTCAGAGGTATTATTCACCAGCCCACACTGCACAGGACAGTGCCCACCACAAAGAATTATGTGGCCCCAGATGTCAACAGTGCTAAGGCTGAAAAAAAATCCCTCTTCTGTCCAAAATTATGATCATAGTTATACTGGGAGGTTGGGGGCCCCAAGATATGTGTCTGCGTAGTTGGTGGGAAGGAGGTGCATGGAATAGAGACCACATCCCAAGTGGGAAGTCGACAGTCACTCAGAAACGGAACAAACAAAAGCAGCAGCAAAACAGAATGTAAGCAAATGCCCAAAGAAATCAGCTGAAAAGTTTCAACAGCTTCTCTGGAGGAAGAGGAAATGGCAAGTGGGGAGCTGCAAGGTTTAATAACAAGCCCCGAAGAACTATTTGATTATTTAAACTGTGCGAGAGCCGTTTTGATAAAAAATAAAAACAAAACTCAAAAAGATACACTAACAACTGCGTCCCTTTCCTTCCTGAAGAAGTAAAAATGTTGCCTTTAGAGCTGTAATCTACCCTGCCTGGGTTCTCTTTGACCTTCACAATTCGCCTTTGATCTGAAAGTCTTGGTCACTTTGGAAGCTACCCCAACTCTTTCCAATTCATCCAACCAAGGCAGTAGATACTGCCTCCAACTTTATAGCCAGAAGATTAAAAAAAAAAAAAAAAAAAAAAAAGCTCAGATTTTTTTTAAACTGTGACTATGCAATTCAGAACATCGTGGTTTTTCACAACAGTCTGATTTATTCAAACCTGAAATAAAGTTGTTTGTTGTTCAGTAAGTCGCGTCCAACTCTTTGTGACCCCTTGGACTGTAGCACGCCAGGCTACCCTGTCCTTCATCAGCTCCCAGAGCTTGCTCAAACTCATGTCCATTGTGTCGATGATGTTATCTGTCTCATCCTCAATCGCCACCTTCTCCTCCTTTCCCAGCATCAGGGTCTTTTCCACTGACTCAGCTCTTCGCATCAGGTGGCCAAAGGATTGGAGCTTCAGCTTCAACATCAATCCTTCCAATGAATATTCAGGGCTGATTTCCTTTAGGATGAACTGGTTTGATATCCTTGCTGTCCCAGGGACTTTCAAGAGTCTTCTCCAGCACCACAGTTTTAAAGCATCAATTCTTCAGCGATCAAGCCTTCTTTATGGTCCAACTCTTATGTCCATACATGACTACTGGAAAAACCATAGCTTTGACTATACGGACCTTTGACGGCAAAGTGATATCCCTGCTTTTTTTTTTTAATGAGATTTATTTATTTATTTGGCTGTGCCAGGTCTTAGTCATGGCATGTAGGAGCCAGTTCCCTGACCAGGGATTAAACCCAGGCCCCCTGCATTGGGACTGCAGAGTCTTAGCCAGTGGGCCACCAGGGAAGTGCCTTTGCTTTTTAATATACTGTCTAGGTTTGTCATAGCTTTCCTTCCAAGGAGTAAGCGTCTTTTAACTTCATGGCTGCAGTCACTGTCCACAGTCATTTGGGAGCCCAAGAAAATAAAATCTGCCACCGTTTCCACTTTTTCCCACATCTATTTGCCATAAACTGATGGGACCGGTTGCCATGATCTTAGTTTTTTTGAATGTTGAGTGTTAAGCCAGCTTTCTCACTCTCCTCTTTCACCCTCATCAAATGAGTCCAATTATTTTTTCAGTGATAACCTACTGTGCTTGTACTTAGACAAGTTCTCCCAAAGAGGGGCCTTAATTAACATCCCTACTGGTCGATGCAAGAGGCTCTGTGTATCACAGAGCCATGCAGATATCTGATCCACCCAGGTAACAGGAAAACAATTGTTCCACAAGTTACACCCTCCCTCTCTGGGACACTGGCAAGTTTTTTTTTAAAAAAACCAAAAAAGAACCATGCAACCCTGAGCGCTTTCAAAGTCCTTCATGTGGGTGGAAGGTTCAGCCTGGGAGAGCTCGGCTTGCAGAAATGTCTCCTCAAAGGATGGCCTGACTGCGGTGTGTGAAAAGTAAAAGAGGTAATGGGACTGAATAAAAAGTCTGTTCAGCCTTCAAATCCTGAAATAATCTCGCTGGCTGTTTACACTGTGCCCAGTGTACAAGGAGCAAAGCTCCCCAGGGCCCCAAAGAAATCCACAGACCCAGGTTTATTTGCACGCTGACACAAAACAGCTTTGGCAAGAGGACCGCTCCAAAACACTTTCACCAAATAGAAAAACCAGCCGTCTCCAAGCTGGGAGCCCGGTTTCTTCGGCCGCGAAATAGAAAGGTGAGTGAAGAAATCCCAGCTCGTTAGGACAAGGTGAGAACCACTAATTTTTTTTATGAGTCTTTCATTCTCCTTCTCCTTTCTACATTTAGCTCTCGGGCAAAGTCGTTTTTCTTTTTTTGAAGGGTGAACGTTAGGACATGTTCCAAACTACTCATAACTGGACCAGGAAGGGCAAAATCCTTCCCGGTGGGGAAGCATGATGCAAACCTCAAGTTTACAGCTTTTCATGCTTAGAAGCCTCTGGGTTTATGAGTGAGTCAAAATGAGTTGGGAATTCCGAGGTGGTGCTAGTATGTTAAAGGACCCGACCACCAATGCAGGAGACTTAAGAGATGCAGGTTCGATCCTTGGGTCAGGAAGATCCCCTGGCAACGCAAATGGGCAACCCACCCCAGTATTCTTGCCTGGAGAATTCCACGGACAGAGGAGCCTGGCGGGCTACAGTCCATGGGGCCGTAAAGAGTCAGACATACTGAGTGACTAACACATAACAAGCTGAGTTAATTTCTAGGAGTGGAAGAACATACACACCCTCCTCCTCCACCCTCTGCACCTCAAAGCTCCGGTTTTTTGCCCAACTTCCCATCCCCACATGGAAAACACGTCCTGAGGACCAGAGGTGAGAACTTGCAGGACGCAGAGAGGCAGAGGCTGGCAAAGGGGGAGAAAGACACACCTGAAGGCCAGTTGGCAGGCAGGTCTACCAACTGCAAAGGTATTTCAGCACGGGGGTGGGGGGAGACCTCACCCCCCCTTTTTTTTTAAACCGCACTGTGAATTTTTAATACAAATGTGTCTTTGGAACTCCACTCTTCTCTGAAAAGACGCAAACTGCAGCTGGCCTCAAAGCGGCCAGGACCTCACCGTGCCCAGGAGCTGCCCTGGCTACCACAGTGCCCGAGCTAGCTAAGGTGGGGGTGTCCATTCCTCATCCACCCACCTTTTCTGTCTATGGAGCCCTGGGATATGGGCTGTGGGGTTCTGCTTCAACACAGACATCAAGCAAAACGCAGAGAGGCTGAGATAAATCAGCTCCCAATCCATAGCTCGGGGCTTCCTAGGTGGGCTCAGCGGTAAAGAATTTCTCACCTGCCAATGCAGAAGCTGCAAGTTCGATCCCAAGGGTCAGGAAGATCCCCTGGAGGAGGAAATGGAAACCCACTCCAGGATTCTTGCCTGCAGAATCCCACGGACAGAGGAGCCTGGTGGTACATGGGGTCGAAAACAGTCAGATAGGACTTGTGACTAAACCAAAATTCACAGCTCACTGACATGAATGAATCAGCCATGGGTGTACATGTGTCCCCCATCCCGAGTCCCCCCTTCCACCTCCCTCCCCATCCCATCCCTCTGGGTTGTCCCAGCGCACCAGCTTTGCGTGCCCTGTTTCATGCATCGAACTTGGACTGGTCATCTGTTTCACATATGCTAATATACATGTTTCAAAAACCAACACAATATAGTAATTAGCCTCCAATTAAAATAAATTTTTTTTAATGAAAAAAAAAATTCACAGTTCACGTCTACAGATGCCCTGTTTTCAAAACCTTCAACGGTCATTGACAAAGAGCTTGGCTCTTGGGGGGGCAAATATGGGGACATCAGTGACAACAGCTTGTCCCGACCAGGGGTTACCCGGTCACTGATCAGCATGACTCAGCACAACCCATAAAACACGCAGCCCCTTTCAGACCACAAGGCGACCCGCCAATGGCTCTGAACCTTCACTATCAGGAGGACCTCTGAATTGGGACATCACTCACCTGGGTGTGTGGGCCAATCGCACCCCCTCCGACCCCCCAGTGTGTGTCCTGATTCTCCCCCCACCAGCCTGCCTTCGGCTTGCAAACCAGGAAGGACATTTAAAGACATAGCCTTGGGCCCAGCGAGGGGTTTAAGGGTCTGGAGACCCGGGAGAGGGGGCACACTGGCCAACTCCCTGCCCCCGCACCTCCCCAGGAGGTCCTGGTCCCCAAGAGGCAAGCTGAAACTCATCAAGCTCCCCAAGGAGCCGCCCCTGGGACCAGGGAAGGCCCGGATGACTATCTTTCTTCTGGGGGCGCTCACGGAAAGGCTCCGGTGTTCTCGGGTGGAGGGAAAAGGGGAAGGAGGGGAATCTAAGACGTGATGAAAAGGAGAAGCAAGGCTTCATTCCTTCCCGAGGTTAACAAACATTCCTGAGGCCGCAGGGGGCCCGCTGACACCCAGCTGGCGGGCTTCGGGCTTCCCAGTGAATCCCCCGGGTGGCCCTTCTGGAATCCGAGCCCCTCCACACACATTTCAGAAGTCAGGCCCTCCCCCAACCTCCCTCCACCGCCCCACCGCACCCAAGTCTTCCACTTGCTGAGCTAATGGAGAGAGGAACTCCCACCAACTGCAGCGCTCAACCTACTGACAACGCTCCTGAGAGGGCCCGCATCAGAGCAGAGCCTCAGAGACGCAGACACGTCAAGGTCTCTGGAGTTCCTTAGGGCAGGAATGTTATTTCTGCTGCACATACACACAAAAAACGGCCTTTTGTGTTTTTTTTTTTTCCAGCCCTGGTAAACCTCAAGCTTACAAGTCAGTGTCAAGGTGCTGAACGGTTACAAATCATGCTGGCTGCTTTTCTAGGGGACTGACTCTATGTGGCTCAGCTGGTAAAGAATCCGCCTGCAATGCGGGAGACCTGGCTTCGATCCCTGGGTTGGGAGGATCCCCTGGAGAAGGGAACGGCTAACCCACCCCAGTATTCTGGCCTGGAGAATCCCGTGGACTGTTTAGTCCAGTCACAAAGAGTCAGACACGACCGAGCGACTTTCACTTAACTCACCACGTATGCACTTGAGATTCCAACAATGCCACTCCGGGGGAGTCAGGGTCCCTTTAACCTTGACTCCAACCCAGAGAAAAGGCTGTTCCTCAGGGAGCAGCCCCCACCAAGTGCCCATAAAACTCAGCTCTCGGGAGTTCCTGCTCCCATTTCCTTTTTTCCAGCTACAAAAAATGCAGATGAAGCAAGTATTTGTTTGAGTTTTACTATGTAAATAAAGCCTATTTTCAGGGCCAGCACCGAGGAAAAAAACAGCCTTCCCCACCCAGGTTGGCCAGGCCAGGGGCCTCCCAAGCACCTTCAAAAAGAAGAATAAAGCACAGCTTTCCAAGCTAAAATCCTTTCAAAGCAAAAGTGGCGTACAGTTCATCTGCTGCTGCTAAGTTGCTTCAGTCGTGTCTCTGTGCAACCCCATAGACAGAACCCCATAGAGTCGTGGGCTCTGTGCAACCGCATAGACAGAAGCCAACCAGGCTCCCCCGTCCCTGGAACTCTCCAGGCAAGAACGCTGGAGTCGGTTGCCATTTCTGTCTGCAATGCTCTAGAGAGGGCGATTTTGTGCCAGGGGGCACATGACAGTACAAGACACTTTCGGTTGTCACACATGGGAGAGGGGGTTACATTGCCAGTGGGTACAGGCTAGAGTTACTGCTAGACACCCTACAATACACAGGAAAGGACGCCCCCCACACCCCACTCAGCAAAAAAGGATCCAGCCCAGAACATCAGAAGTGCCAAGGCTGAAAAGCCCTCGTGGTGTTGGTGGTGATGTTAATTTCATTTCTCAGTCATGTCTGACTCTTTGCGACCCCGTGGACTGTAGTCCCGCTAGGCTCCTCTGTCCGTGGAATTCTCCCGGCAAGAATCCTGGAGTGGGTTGCCATTTCCTTCTCCAGGGAGATCTTCCCCACCCAGGGATCGAACCCATGTCTCCAACTGGAGAAGAAGCAGAGATATGCAGGGTCAAGATCTGACCCTCAGGGCCCTTCTCAAGATGGGACCTCAGGGCTGTTCCATCTATAAAATGGGCTAATAAAACTCCATCAGGAAATCAGGGACTGAGCTGACCTTGTTCTTGGTATCACCTCCAGCTCGAAGTTGTACACTCCCAGGAGGCTTTCAACCAAGACACTCTTCATCATACATCTTACACGGGATCAGGCTTCTTCCAAGTCAGATTCTGTTAGAAATGAGCTGTAAAATACCCCAGCGCTCTAAATATGTAACCATGTAATTTCAGCATTTCTTAAATGCAAAAAAAAAAAAAAAAAAAAATATTAGAAGACCCATTATTTCATGAGACCTAGAAATGTTTCCGGAGAAGGCAATGGCACCCCACTCCAGTACTCTTGCCTGGAAAATCCCATGGATGGAGGAGCCTGGTGGGCTGCAGTCCATGGGGTCGCTAAGAGTCAGACATGACTGAGCGACTTTACTTTCACTTTTCACTTTCATGCATTGGAGAAGAAAATGGCAACCCACTCCAGTGTTCTTGCCTGGAGAATCCCAGAGACGGCGGAGCCTGGTGGGCTGCCATCTATGGGGTCACACAGAGTCGGACACGACTGAAGTGACTTAGCAGCAGTAGCAGAGATGTTGCAGTGGAGAAAGCAATGGCACCCCACTCCAGTACTCTTGCCTGGAAAATCTCATGGACGGAGGAACCTGGTGGGCTGCAATCCATGGGGTCGCTAAGAGTCGAACACGACTGAGCAACTTCACTTTCACTTTTCACTTTCATACATTGGAGGAGGAAATGGCAACCCACTCCAGTGTTCTTGCCTGGAGAATCCCAGGGACGGGGGAGCCTGGTGGGCTGCCGTCTATGGGGTCACACAGAGTCGGACACGACTGAAGTGACTTAGCAGCAGCAGCAGAAATGTTTCAGTAGCTACTGGGAAAGAAAAGATTCAAAGCTTGGATTAATCCAAATTCTGGTGGTGAAACACGTTTCTCCAGTCTCCATCACAACAATCTACTTTCATTTTTTAAGACATTATAATGGGCACACTTTTCTCCATCCTTTCCTAATAAGTTCAGTTCAGTCGCTCAGTCGTGTCCGACTCTTTGCGACCCCGTGAATCGCAGCACGCCAGGCCTTCCTGTCCATCACCAACTCCCGGAGTTCTCTCAGACTCACGTCCATCGAGTCGGTGATGCCATCCAGCCATCTCATCCTCTGCCGTCCCCTTCTCCTCCTGCCCCAATCCCTCCCAGCATCAGTCTTTTCCAATGAGTCAACTCTTCGCATGAGGTGGCCAAAGTACTGGAGTTTCAGCTTTAGCATGAGTCCTTCCAATGAACACGCAGGACTGATCTCCTTTAGAACGAACTGGTTGGATCTCCTTGCAGTCCAAGGGACTCTCAAGAGTCTTCTCCAACACCACAGTTCAAAAGCATCAATTCTTCGGCGCTCAGCTTTCTTCACAGTCCAACTCTCACATCCGTACATGACCACTGGAAAAACCATAGTCTTGACTAGACGGACCTTTGTTGGCAAAGTAATGTCTCTGCTTTTCAATATGCTATCTAGGTTGGTCATAACTTTCCTTCCAAGGAGTAAGCGTCTTTTAATAAAGTGACAGTTAATTACTTTAGTTGTTAACAACCAGCTGTTGGATCATGAGCAAACATCACTGATGACTTAATCCAGGAGAAAATGCAAGCGGGTGAAACACTGCCAATACCACACACTACAACATGTGGTTAAGAAATACACATGCGCATGTGACAGCATGCTCGTGTGCATGTATATACACAAGTGCGCGTGGAAATTTAGCACGGGCATCCCAAACTGTCCTGAATCCTCTCCATCCTAAGCAAAGAAATCACATTATCTCCAGTCACAGTATAACACCTATAAAAACCAAGCAGCAGTTTAAGGGAGGGACATAGGAGCATGTCAGGTTAAAATCACAAGCAGCTTTATTTCTGCAAAACCCTGAAGCACGATCTGGAAAGGCAGAGTGCGTACACTGCCACCAGTCTAGCCACACAAAGACACACACACAGAAACACATACACATGCAGAGTGTGACACTGCTACCAGTCTAGCCACACACAGATACACACACACACACACAGTGTGTACACTGCTACCAGTCTAGCGACACCGAGACACACACATACCCACGCAGTGTGTACAATGCTACCAGTCTAGCAACAAAGACACACACACACACACACACACAGTGTGTACACCGCTACCAGTCTAGCCACACACACACACAACACAGACACACACACATACACCTAAGACACACACAGCAACACACACCCAAACCGTAGCAACTACCGGGAGAGCCCATCAGGGGCTAAATCCGGAGCCAACAGCCCCCAGTGGTCTGCACAGGCCCTGGTTTGTGTCCACAGGCTCTACCGCCCCGCTCCTTCGGTTTGTAGAGGGGGGCCCTCTTGCACAGGAAGATGTAACGCCACTAAGAACTCGGGGGTGGGGGTGTTACGACTTGGGGTACACAGAAAGGGGGAGGTACTCCGAAATCCTTTTCCCCAGCTTCCGGTAAAACAATTGAATTTTTAGGCAGTTTTCTTACCCAGTGGAAGCCCCCAAAGCAAGACACTATCTTAAACAATGTTGTACCACTTATTCGATCTGCTCTAACGACAGATCCGAGGAAGACAGCTTGAATTGGATCTGCGTGTGCTCTTTTTTAAAAGAAACACCTGAAGTTCTAAAGGTTTGGGGGATTCACCTGGTAAGATACCGGTGAATCTTTAACCTTCACCATCCGAAATGTCTGGTAAAACTCATTATTTAAAAAGCTCAAGCTACTATGCTGTAAGGTATGCAGGGAGCACCAGATCTGCACAAGGTCTGCCCACTAAGCTGCCTCCTACTTTTCAAAGAATTCAATGCATTAGTAGGTTGCACCTGTGTGAAATTTACAACAACAAAGACAGCCTCAACCCCCAGTTCAACAAAAATTCAGTGCACGTTTCCCCTCAGAGTCTCTAGTTTATAACCATAAAAAAATGAGAGAAAATAAAAAGATTAGTTCGGTCTCTCATTTGTTATCTAGGTAACAAAGCCACACCACCTCCTAAATGCAATCCGGTGGGGCAGGTTAGAAGTCAGTTCAGTGCTTCCAGCCGCGGTGAAGCAAGAAAGCAGAGAAAAAACAGTAAGTCACCTTCAAACCCTTCTGCGAGCCAAGAATTTTTTTTTTGCATTTTAAAGAGAACTTTGTCCCCAGGAATGGCGTGGCCCAGACCTTCCAAGAGAAACTGACCAACAGACAGTTTTAACCAGGGGAAAACCAAACGACTGGTTTTGTGTTTTTACGGGTTTATACAAGCTCGGCTGCTAAGTCTCAATATGGGTTTTCTATTTCGAGGCAAAAAAAGTCAAAGTTCTAAAGTAAACCCTACACACACACACACACATACACACACACACAGTTCAATCGCTCAGTCGTGTCCGACTCTTTGCGACCCCATGGACACACACACTAGCAACTTATTATCAAATCCCATTTTTATAAAGGACTCTGAAAACTTTCAGGGTTTTTTTTTTTTTTTGCAAGTATCCAGGGCGCCGCGGATCTAGGGCTGGAAGCCAAACGTCAGTAAATATTGATGGGCTTTTGGGAATGGAGAAGCTGGCCTGCCGGCAGCTGCTCGCCCACACATCCTAGAGATAAGGGGTGCGGGTCCAAGGCGGGGTGCAGAAACAAGCATCCAGACAGGCTAACACAGGAGGGGCAGGCTCTGTCCACCCGGCGCACGTGGGAACGTTCCCCCCAGACCACTGGGCTGGCCCACAGGTACAGGCCGCCACTACCAAGGCCGGGAGTGACAGCGGAGGGCCGGGCCCCTTCCAAGAGGGGGAGGGGAGAGATCCGAAACAGGAGCCATTGAAACTATCGGCGGCGCCGGGAGCCAAAAAGAGCTGGGAAAGAAGGCAGGGCGGCCCAGGTGGCGCCCGGACCACACACCTAAGGCGGGTCCCAGCGCCCCACGTTCTCTCAGCGGACCCAGGCAAACGCGAGTCCCGGGCCCCGGGCGCCACCCGAAACCACCCCCACCCCTCGCCCGGCGCTCCTGACCTCGACGAATCCCCCGCCCCCCGAGGCCACCTCCCGGCTGTCACCGTGCAAGTCCCGTGCCCCGCCTCACCTTGGTGATGACCAGCGGCTCGCCGTGCTCGCGGCCGCCCTTCAAGGTGAAGCCCCAAGGGGCGCCACCGCTCAGCTGCACCTCCACCAGGCGCCCGCCATCGGCCGTCCGTGCCTCGGCCTCCGCCAGTCGCTCCGGCCGCGCGCGGGGCTCGGCGCCCTCCATGGCGCGGGGCGCAAAGGCGGCACGGCCGCTCAGGCCCCCGGGGCCGCCTGACCCGCGCCCATATGCTCTGGAGAAGCCCAGCCGGCCGAGGGCGAGGGAGGCTCTCGGCGCCCCTGTCGCCGACCGCGGGCAAACTTGCGCTGCAACTTGCAAGGAAAGTACCGGCCAGGGGCGCGAGGGAGTACGGAGGACTCGCGGCGCTGCGCACGGGGGAAGGCGGGTCCCGGAGGGGGCGGGCCCGCAGGGAGGGGTCAGGGAGCCGCGGGGAGGGGGCGGGCCGGCAGGGAGGGGCGGAGCCGCGAGGAGGGGGCGGGGAGATGCGAGGAGGGGGCGGAGCCGCGGGCAGGGAGCGGGGAAACGTGGGGAGGGGGCGGGCTGGCGGGGAGGGGGCGGGGAACCGCGGGGAGGGGGCGGGCCCGAGGGGAGCGGGCGGGGAGCCGCGGGACCCGGCGCGCGCTCCGGGGCAGGGGGCGGGGCGTATGAGACGGGGTTTGGCTCGCGCCGCGCGCGAAAGAACAGGGGGCTCGCACCGCGCGCGCGGGAAGGGGGACTCTCGTCGTGCTGCGCGCGCCGGGGGGAGCGCTAGCCCCGCGGACGCAGAAACCGGTGTCTGGCACCGCGCGTGCCTGTGGGAGGGCTGACCCGGCGCGCTCAGAAACGGGAAGCGGGGGGAACTCACGCCGCGGCGCGCGCCCAGAAACTGAGGGCGCGTGCCCAGAAACTGAGGGCTCGCCCCCCACCGCGCGCGTAGGAAGCGGGGCTGGTTCGCGCGCCGCGCGCGCCGGGGGGAAAGCCGGCTCCGCGCGCTCAGGAACGAGGGGGCTTGCGCCGCGCGTGATGGAAGGCTCCACGCGTGCAAGATGTGGGGGCTCGCGTCGCGCCGCGAGCGCAGGAAGGGGCGGGGCTAGCGCCGCGCGCGCCCGGGGGAGGGCTGAACCCGCGCGCGCAAGGAGTGGCTCGCGCCGCGCGTGCCGGGCAAAGGACTGGCCCGCGCGCGCAAGAACCAGGGTACTCGAGTGGCGCCGCGCGCGCAGAAAAGGGGGATACTCGCGCCGCGTGCGCACAAGGGAGCGGCCTCGCGCCGTGCGCGTACGGGTCAAGGGCTGGCCCCACGCGCGCGCAGAAACTGCGGTCTCGCGCCGCGCCGCAGGAAAGGGGGGGACTCGCGCCGCGCGCTCCCGGGCGAGGGCTGGCCCCGCGCGCGCAGAAACAGGGGACGTACTCGCGCCTCGCGCGCCGCGGGGAGGGCTGGCCCCGCGCGCTCAGGAACGGGGGGCTTGCGCCGCGCGTGACGGGAGGCTCCGCGCGAGCAAGAAGTAGGGGCTCGCGTCGCGCCGCGTGCGCAGGAAGGGGCGGAGCTAGCGCCGCGTGAGCCGGTGGGGAGGGCTGACCCCGCCCGCGCAGGAACCTGGGGGCACGCGCCGCGGCGCGCGCCCAGGAAGCGGGGTCTCGCGCCGTGCGGGCCGGGGGTGGCTCCACGCACGCAGGAAGAGGGACTAGCGCCGCAGGTGGCGAGGGGCCCCGCGCGCACAAGAGTGGGGGCTCGCGCCGCGAGGCGTGGGCAGGAACGGGGGGGCTCGCACCGCGCGCGCCGGAGTAAGGAAGGGCTGGCCCGCGCGCGCAGGAAAGAGTGTGTGTGTGTCCAGTCTGGTTTGATTTCAAGCGAAAGTCCTAGCTCTGTGGGAGTGATTTCCCTGGCGGAGAGGGGCCATAGAAAGGCAGTATTTTAATACAAATCACGGCTCAGTCACTGTTTATGAACTGGCAATGGATCAAAATGGATGTCACAAACCCAGACTGGTCAGACCTGGCAAGAGCGCGTGGTTTCTGGGGGAGATGGGTTAAGATGAGACAGCACTGTTGAGGGCTCCCGGTTCTGGAGAATTAACCTCCCTCGCCCCCCGGGAAGGCCTGCTGACGGGCGGGAGAGCGGACTTCCCGACCCTGAGCTCTCCGCCCCTCACCCCTCCTCCTCGCTGCCAAGCATCACCCTCGTGAGGCCTCGTGGCGTTCCGCGCTGCCCTCGCCGAGCCTGGCGCCTTTTCTGCCAGCGCGGGGGGTCGGGCGGGGGCCGCGGGGAGGCCCAGGGCACATGACGCCCCCTGCCCGCGGTCTCCGCGTCCAGCACATGACTCAGGCTGATCGGCGCGCGTCCCCAGCACGACCCATGGCCTCCCCGCGCCTCGGCACCTTCTGCTGCCCCACGCGGGACTCTGCCACGCAGCTCGCGCTGGGCTTCCAGCCGCGGGCTTTCCACGCGCTATGCCTGGGCAGCGGCGCGCTCCGCCTGGCACTCAGCCTCCTGCAGCTGCGGCCTGGGCGCCGGCCTGCGGGTCCCGAGGTCGCCTTGGCCTCGCCGCCAACCTCGGCCCGCGGCCCCGCCTCCGTGGGCATAGTGCGCGCCGCCGCCACTTGCGACGTGCTCGGCTGCCTGGGTGAGCGCGCGACCCGCGCGGGCGGGTGGCGACCCGTCGGTGTGCGAGTGAGGACGCCCGACCCGCGGGTGGTGGACTCGAGCGTGCGTGGTTCAGGGCGCGGGGCCGGCAAGTGGGGACCCGACTATTAGTGGTTGAGGGCCAGTGCCCCGCGAGTCCCCTTCATGGTAGTTGTGGGCGCACGGCCCGTCGTAGGTGGGGACTACTGCGTGCGCGGTTGAGGACGCGCGACTCAACGGTGGGGACCCCTCCGTGTGAGGGTGAGGATGCCTGGCCCGCGAGTAGGGACCCGTCTGTGAGTTTTGCAGGGCGCCCATACCTCGGTGGGGACCGTGCCGTGGGCGGTTGAGGGCTCAAGGCCCGCGTTTGCGGATTCCTCCTTACAGGGTTGAGGTGGCGCGGCTCGTGAGTAGGAAACCCTTTAGTGGGAGTTGAGGGCGCGCGGCCCACGTGTGGGGACACTTCCTTGTGCGGTGAGGCCGCCCGGCCTGCGAGTAGGGACCCGTCTGTGCGTTTTCTAGGGCTTGCGCACCACGAGTGCGGACCACTCCGTGCCCAATTGAGGGCTCGCTGCCCGCGAGTGGGGACCCATCTATGCATTTTCAGGACGCAGGTAACGCCGTGGGGACCCCTCCCTGTGCGACCCGCGGGTCGAGACCCCTCTGTGCCCAGTTGAGGGCTCGCTGCCCTCGAGTGGGGACCCCTCCGTGAGCGTTTAAGGGCGCACGGCCCGCGAGTGCAGACCCCTCAGTACGCGGTGGACGCACGGCCCGCGGGTGGGAACCCCTCAGTGCGCGATTGAGGGTGCACGACCCACGGTAGGGTCCTCTCCATGTGTGGATTAGGACGCCAGACCCACCAGTAGGGACCCATCTGTGCATTTTTCAGGGATCGGATACGGCGGGTCGGGACCCCTCCGTGCCCAGTTGAGGGCGTGCTGCCCGTGAGTGGGAACCCCTCCGTGCGTGGTTGAGGGCCATGGCCGACGAGTGGGGACGCCCTTCATGGGCGTGGAGGGCGCACAGCCTTGTGGTGAGGACAACTTCATGCGCGGTTGAGGGCGCAGAGCCCAGGGGTGAGGAATCCTTGGTGTGCAGTTGAGGGTGCACGTACAGCCTTGAGGACCCATTCGTGGGCGGTTGATGGTGCGTGGCCCGCAAATTGGGATCCCTCTGTGTGTGCTTGAGGGCACGCGGCCTGCCAGTGAGAACCACTGCGTGAGCGGTTGAGGGTGCACAGCCTTGTGGTGGGGACCACTGCATGCGCGGTGGAAGGCACACGCCCGCGGGTGAGAAGCCCTCCGTGTGTGCTTAAGGGCCACTGCACGAGCGTGGGGACGCCTCTGTGCGCGGTTAAGGGCGCACGGCACGCAGGTGCAGACCCCTCAGTGTGCGGTTGAGGGCGCACAGCCCAGTGCTGCGGACCACTGCGTGCGCAGTTAAGGGCACACGACACGGGGGTGGGGACCCCTGTGTGTGCCAGTGAGGATGCCAGGCCCGCGAGTTGGGACCCGACTGTGTTTTCCTGGGCATGCGCAGTACGGGTCGGGACCCCTGTATGCCCAGTTGAGGCCCGCGGCCGGCGAGTGGGGACCTCTCCTTACACGGTTGAGGGCACACGGCCCGCGGATGGGAACCCCTCCATGCCGTTGAGGGCGTGGGTCCCGCGAGTGGGGACCCCCTTCTTGGGAGTTGAGGAAACACGGCCCTCAACTGGCGAACTCTCCGTGTGCTGAGAAGGACACCCGTCCCGGGGCTGGGGGGGCCCGCCCGCGCAAGGTGGGGGCTCGCGCCACGCTCCCAGGAGGTGGGGGCTTGCGCCGCGCGTGCCAGGGGGAGGGCTGACCCCGCGGGCGCAGGAACCCGGGGCCTCTCGCGCCGCGCCTTGTGCGCCGGAAGTGGGGTTCTTCTGCCGCGCACGCAAGAAGTGGGGGCTCATTCCACGCGTGCCGGGGGCCTCACGAGCGCAGGAAGGGGGGCTCGCACCATGCCGCATGCGCTGGGGTCGGGGGCTCACGCCGCGCGCACACGGGTGAGGGCTGACCCCGCGAGTGCAGAAAGTGAGAACTCGCTCCGCGCGTCCCAAGGGGGCCCCGCGCCCGCAATAAGTGGGGGCTCTCTCCACGTACCCAGGAAGCAGGGGCTCGCGCTACGCGTGCCGGAGGTCCCCGAGTGCAAAGGAAGGGGGACTCGCGCCACGGGTGGCGGGTATCCGCGCGCGCAAAAAGGGGGGCTTGCGCCGCGCCACGTGGGCAGGAAGGGGGGGGGTCGCGCCGTGCGTGCGTGCCTGGAGGAGGGCTGACCCCGCGCGTGCAGGAACCGGGGGGCTCGCGCTGTGGCGCACGCACAGGAAGTGGGGGCTCGCGCGGCGCGTGCCGGGGAGCCCCTCGCGCGCAAGAAGGGGCGGCTCCCGCCACGCATCCAAGAAGCGGGACTCGTGCCAGGGGTGCCGAGCGCACAAAAAGTGAGGGCTCGTGCCACGCATGCCGGGGGACCCAGTGCACACAGGAAAAGGAGGCTCGCGGCATGTGCGTAGGAAAGGTCGCCATGTGCGTCGGAAAGGTAGGGCTCGCGCCGGGGGAAGGGCTGGCCCCGCGCACGCAGGAAGTGGGGGCTGGGGCCGCGCGTGCCGGGGGTGGGGGGCGCCTGCGCGCGCTGGAAACGGGGGACTCGTGGCTCGAGGCACGCCCACAGGAAAGGGGGTCGCGCACTGCGCGCGATGGGGGAAGAGCTGATCCCGCGCGTTGGTTGGGGGCTCGCGCCGCTGCAGATCAAGGGGCAGGACGCGCTTGGGCTGCCGCGAGATGCCCAGAGAGTGTAAGGAGCCTAGAGGCGGGTGCACCGAGGTGAGGGGGCCTTGGGTGGAGGCGCGCTTGGGACTTCCGCCCGCCCGCGGGGAGTAGGAAGCTGCGGACTACGGCTGCAGCTCGGGGCTGTGACCTGGGGGGGGTGGGCGCGGGGGTGAGTGGCGCTCCCCGTGGGGCCAGAGGTCTGGCTGGGGCAGCGGCTTGAAACCCAGCCTTTTCCCGCGCCCGGACAACAGGCAGGAGAGGCCGCGGACACTAGGTTTCATCCCTAGGTGGGAAAGATCCCCTGGAGGAGGGCATGGCAACCCGGTCCAGTATTCTTGCCTGGAGAATCCCTTGGACAGAGGAGCCTGGTGGGCTACAGTCCATGGGGTCACAAAGAGCTGGACACCCTGTGCGATTGAGCACACAATCAACCAAAAGATGAAAGACCATATAAATGCACCTACAGTTTTTGGATGTGCCCTGTCCCAACACCAGGCCTCCCTTGTGGCTCAGCTGGTAAAGAACTGTGCAATGGGGGAGACCTGGGTTCCATCCGTGGGTTGGGAAGATGCCCTGGAGAAGGGAAAGGCTACCTACTCCAGTATTCTGGCCTGGAGAATCCAATGGACTCTACAGTCCATGGGGTCACAAAGAGTCCAACTTTCACTTTCACAACACAGTGCTGCTCCCCTCACCCTCCCACTGGTCACTCCCAGCCCGAAAGCTGGTGTTGACTAAAAAAAATCTCAATTTAAACCTTAGATCTTAGCTAGGGCTGAAATTCAGACCACTCGGTCCACTAAAGCATGAAATCCTTGTCTCCATAAATCACAGCAGCAGTGGTCTATCACATTTTCATTCACTTCATTCACTGTGTAATCGTTGTCTGATCACCCATCTGCCAGTCAGAGGGGTTATACTGTCATTCCTTGAATTCAGGTGTAATTTTACCTACATCCTCACTAAACATCATGCTGCTGAGCTTTTTTTTTTTTAATCTTCACATAAGGCATCCCTTCCAGCTTCACTCAGTCAGTTCAGTCATTCAGTCATGTCTGACTCTTTACAACCCTGTGGACTGCAGCACTCCAGGCCTCCCTGTCCATCACCAACTCCTGGAGCTTGCTCAAACTCATGTCTATTGAGTCAGTGATGCCACTCAACCATCTCATCCTCTGTCATCCCCTTCTCCTCCCGCCCTCAATCTTTCCCAGCATCAGGGTCTTTTCAAATGGGTAAGTTCTTCGCATCAGGTGGCCAAAGTATTGGAGCTTCAGCTTCAGCATCGGTCCTTCCAGTGGACATTCAGGACTGATTTACTTTAGGATGGACTGGTTTGATCTCCTTGCAGTCCAAGGGACTCTCAAGAGTCTTCTGCAACACCACAGTTGAAAAGCATCAATTCTTCTGCACTCAACTTTTTTCATGGTCCAACTCTCTCATCCATTCATGACTATTGGGAAAACCATAGCTTTGACTAGATAGACCTTTGTCTGCAAAGTAATCTCTCTGCTTTTTAATATGCTGGCTAGGTTGGTCATAGCTTTTCTTCCGAGGAGCTTTAATTTCATGGCTGCAGTCACCATCTGCAGTGATTTTGGAGCCCAAGAAAATAAAGTCTGTCACTGTTTCCATTGTTTCCCCATCTATTTGCCACGAAGTGATGGGACCAGTTGCCATGATCTTCATTTTTCAAATGTTCAGTTTTAAGTCAGTTTTTTCACTCTACTGTTTCACTTTCATCAAGAGGTGCTTTAGTTCCTCTTTGCTTTCTGCTTAGCATCAGTTGAATATTTATAAAGCCACAGTCTATATTGACATTAATAAACATGCTGCAAGAGACAACACCAAGCCTGCTGTCAGATAGGTGCCCTTCTCTTAGCCCCTCATAAATCTTTCAACATTCCTGGGATTACACAGTTGAGCCCGTCTGTCTGTGGTCCCGTCACACTGAGGCTTCTGTATCACGTTTCACATGTCATGACAAGACTGTCAATCATCCGTGGTGTGACATTACCTCTGCTTTGTGAATGAAAGGCATAGCCAAAATGTACCAACTTGCACCCCTTTGGGAAGCATTCAGTATGACATTGAGCCCATGTGGACTTCTGCTGGTGACAGCTTTCTTTTCTAATAACTAACAACTCAGGCAGAATTTCCCAGAGTACAGTGTGTTTGTCAGCATCTAGCTTTTCACAACAGGGGGCCAAAGTACTGGAGCTTCAGCTTAAGCATCAGTCCTTAAGCATAAGTCCTGAATATTCAGGACTGATTTCCTTTAGGATGGACTGGTTGGATCTCCTTGCAGTCCAGGGGACTCTCAAGAGTCTTGTCCAACACCACAGTTCGAAAGCATCACCTGATGTGAAAAGCTGACTCATTGGAAAAGACCCTGATGCTGGAAAAGACTGAAGGCAGGAGGAGAAGGGGACGACAGAGGATGAGATGGTTGGATGGCATCACTGACTGGCTGGACATGAGTTTGAGCAAGCTCCAGGAGATAGTGAAGGACAGGGAAGCCTGGTGTGCTGCAATCCCTGGGGTCACAAAGAGTCGGACATGACTTAGTGACTGAACAACAGGAATGTCGGTTTTGTTCTACAAAGAACAAAAGACAGAGCACATTTATTCTGTGGATTTTCTCAATTTTTGGACATTCATCTTCATTGCTTAGGACTTGAGACTGAGCGTCTATCCTTTTGGACCCTCTGAGCATCCAAACCTAGACATTTGATAGTCTCAGGAATGTGTGTTCCACCTTGTCAAGTCTAAGGTTTATTTCCTTTGATAGAGCAGAGATAAGCGAAATGAAAGTGGTCCTGCTTTCACTTATCAACAAGCAGAGCATCGGTCAACAAGGCGAATTGGATCAACTTTTAGAGATTTATGTCTGTATGTGTTCGTCCTCCAGTTGTGTCTGCTTCTTTGACACCCCATGGACTATAGCCCGCCAGGCTCCTCTGCCATGGAATTCCCCAGGCAAGAATACTGGAGTGGATTGCCATTCCCTTCTCCAGGGGATCTTCCCAACCCAGGGATTGAACCTGGATCTCCCACACTGCAGGCATATTCTTTACTGTCTGAGCCACCAGGGAAGAGATTCAATCAGTAGCTAATCCTCTTCATGAAATAGAGCACAGATTGTTTAATTTTTTATTCTAACAGATGTATAACTATAAAATGTAATGAAGGATGGAGTTCCAGAATTTTCCTTGTATGTTTCAAATTATAGGGTCAAGTACCTTTCAGTTTGTAAGCTCAAGCATACTGAGACACCTTTTTCACAGGGCCAGCAGGAGGCCACGTGCCAGAGGGTGACTAAGCCCGTGGGTTGTGGGTCGTAACTGCTGAGCCTGAGGGCAGTAGAGCTCCTGCACCAAAAACATGGCACCCCACACCTCTCCTGGCTGGTCCCCATTTGCTGCAACTAGAGAAAGCCCGAGAGCAGTAACGGAGACACCAGCGCAGCCAAAAAATATAAATCAATAAATTTTAAAAATATATCTGAGAAGGGCCAAGTTTCGTGCTGGCAACTAGAAGAGACTATATACCTAATTGGGCTTCCCTGGTGGCTCAGTAAAGAATCCGCCTGCCATGCGGAAGAGCGGGGTTCCATCCCTTCACCAGGAGGATCTCCTGGTGGAGGGCATGGCGATGCGCTCCAGTATTCTGGCCTGGAGAAGCCCCATGCACGAGGAGGCTGGTGGGCTACAGTCCATGGGTCACATAGAGTGGGACACGACTGAGCAATTAACAGCAGCCCTGGAGAGTACATCTCATTTGTTAACACCCATCTGTCCTGGCTCTTGGGAGCCCTTGCCTTGCTCTAAAATCTACTGGAGGAAGAGCCAGAGGCTGAGTCCTCATCTACAGAAGTGAATTCTTCTCTGAGCTCTCTGGCTGTTGGAAGAAAACATTTCTTTGGGGCTGTCAAACTCAGAATGGGTGACTTCAGAGAGACGCTTCTGTGTTGAGAGTCTTGGCTGTAAACCTTCTTTGGAAAGGCTCACAGAGGTGGTCAGATCCATTGACGACAATTTCTTCTTGAGCCACAGCTCCAAGTCTGCGCTTCGGTTCAGATCAGTTCAGTTCAGTCACTCAGTTGTGTCTGACTATGTGTGACCCCATGGACAACAGCACGCCAGGCCTCCCTGTCCATCGCCAACTCCCAGAGTTTACCCAAACTCATGTCCATTGAGTCGGTGACGCCATCCAACCATCTCATTCTGTCGTCCCCTTCTCCTCCTGCCCTCAATCTTTCCCAGCATCAGGGTCTTTTCAAATAAGTCAGCTCTTCCCATCAGGTGGCCACTATTGGCGGTTCAGCTTCATCATCAGGCCTTCCAATCAACATTCAGGACTGATCTCCTTTAGGATGGACTGGTTGGATTTCCTTGCAGTCCAAGGGACTCTCAAGAGTCTTCTCCAACACTGCAGCTCAAAAGCATCAGTTCTTTGGCACTCAGCTTTCTTTATAGTCCAACTCTCACATCCATGCATAACCACTGGAAAAACCATAGCCTTGATGAGACAGACTTTTGTTGGTAAAGTAATGTCTCTGCTTTTTAATATGCTGTCTAGGTTGGTCATAACTTTCCTTCCAGGGAGCAAGCATCTTTTAATTTCATGGCTGCAGTCACTATCTGCAGTGATTTTGGAGCCCAAAAGAATAAAGTCAGCCACTGTTTCCACTGTTTTCCCATCTATTTGGTATGAAGTGATGGGGCCGGATGCCATGATCTTAGTTTTCTGAGTGTTGAGCTTTAAGCCAACTTTTTCACTCTCCTCTTTCACTTTCATCAAGAAGCTTTTTAGTTCCTCTTCACTTTCTGCCATAAGGGTGGTGTCATCTGCATATCTGAGGTTATTGATATTTCTCCGGGCAATCTTGATTCCAGCTTGTGCTTCTTCCAGCCCAGCGTTTCTCATGATGTTCTCTGCATATAAGTTAAATAAGCAAGGTGACAATATACAGCCTTGATGTACTCCTTTTCCTATTTGGAACCAGTCTGTTGTGCCATGTCCAGTTCTAACTGTTGCTTCCTGACCTGCATATAGGTTTCTCAAGAGGCAGGTCAGATGGTCTGGTATTCCCATCTCTTTCAGAATTTTCCACAGTTTATTGTGATCCACACAGTCAAAAGCTTTGGCATAGTCAATAAAGCAGAAATAGATGTTTTTCTGGAACTCTCTTGCTTTTTCGATGATCCAGCGGATGTTGGCAATTTGATCTCTGGTTCCTCTGCCTTCTCTAAAACCAGCTTGAACATCTGGAAGTTGATGGTCCACATATTGCTGAAGCCTGGCTTGGAGAATTTTGAGCATTACTTTACTAGCATGTGAGATGAGTGCAATTGTGCGGTAGTTTGAGCATTCTTTGGCATTGCCTTTCTTTGGGATTGGAATGAAAACTGACCTTTTCCAGTCCTGTGGCCACTGCTGAGTTTTCCAAATTTGCTGGCATATTGGGTGCAGCACTTTCACAGCATCATCTTTCAGGATTTGGAAGAGCTCAACTGGAATTCCATCACCTCCACTAGCTTTGTTCGTAGTGATGCTTCCTAAGGCCCACTTGACTTCACATTCCAAGATGTCTGGCTCTAGGTGAGTGATCATACCATCATGATCATCTGGGTCGTGAAGATCTTTTTTGTACAGTTCTTCTGTGTATTCTTGCCATCTCTTCTTAATATCTTCTGCTTCTGTTAGGTCCATACAATTTCTGTCCTTTATCGAGCCCATCTTTGCATGAAATGTTCCCTTGGTATCTCTAATTTTCTTGAAGAGATCTCTAGTCTTTCCCATTCTGTTATTTTCCTCTATTTCTTTTCATTGATCTCTGAGGAAGGCTTTCTTATCTCTACTTGCTATCCTTTGGAACTCTGCATTCACATGCTTATATCTTTCCTTTTCTCCTTTGCTTTTCGCTTCTCTTCTTTTCACAGCTATTTGTAAGGCCTCCCCAGACAGCCATTTTGCTTTTTTACATTTCTTTTCCATGGGGATGGTCTTGATCCCTGTCTCCTGTACAATGTCACGAACCTCCGTCCATAGTTCATCAGGCACTCTATCTATCAGATCTAATCCCTTAAATCTATTTCTCACTTCCCCTGTATAATCATAAGGAATTTGATTTAGGTCATACCTAAATGGTCTAGTAGTTTTCCCTACTTTCTTCAATTTAAGTCTGAATTTGGCAATAAGGAGTTCATGATCTGAGCCACAGTCAGCTCCCAGTCTTGTTTTTGCTGACTGTATAGAGCTTCTCCATCTTTGGCTGCAAAGAATATAACCAATCTGATTTCGGTGTTGACCATCTGGTGATGTCCATGTGTAGAGTCTTCTCTGGTGTTATTGGAAGAAGGTGTTTGCTATGACCAGTGCGTTCTCTTGGCAAAACTCTATTCCCTTTGCCCTGCTTCATTCCGTATTCCAAGGCCAAATTTGCCTGTTACTCCAGGTGTTTCTTGACTTCCTACTTTTGCATTCCAGTCCCCTATAATGAAAAGGACATCTTTTTTGGGTGTTAGTTCTAAAAGGTCTTGTAGAATGGGATTAGGGCTTTATAAAGGAGACCCCAGAGAGCTCTGTGAGTTTCCCAGGTGGTGCCAGTGGTAAAGAACCCGCCTGCCAATGCAGGAGATGTAAGAGATGAGGGTTCCATCTCTGGGTCGGGAAGATCCCCTGGAGGAGGGCATGGCAACCCACTACAGTATTCTGCCCTGGAGAATCCTGGTGGACAGAGGAGCCTGGCAGGTTACAGTCCATGGGGGTCGCAAAGAGTCAGACAGCACTCAGCGACTCAGCACACACAGTGAATACATAATGGTTAAAAAAATATACACACACAGGTATATAAAGCAATACCTAACTATGCAGATCAATAGTCCTTAAAAAAGACAAGAGTACTTAGATGAAATTACTATTGCAAAAGTTTTCATTGATTTCTGTTTTTGACTAGGCGGTGTGGCTCCTGGGATCGTAGTTCCCTGACCTGGCGCCAAGTCGTAGCCAATGGACTGCCAGGGAAGTTCCAAGCATTTTTGTATTTTAAAGTACATTTTTAGAAAGCTATTGGTTATTTTTCAATGTTTTTTTTTTCTTTTAATTAGGTAGCCAATGAGCATGTATTTCTTGAGGGCTTTTGACTTGTCCAGCACCAGGGAGGACTTGCGAAGGAATGTAAAGGATGCAAGAAATATGAAACATTCACTCTGGCCATAAAGAAAACGTCATTAGCTTCCATGAAACAATGAGGGCACAATTAACGTGCAAAATGGCTTTTCCCTGCAAAAGGTTCATCCGCATCAGAGAAATCCAAGTAGAGAAGAAAAGAAAAAAGAAATAAATAGACCTCTTGTGTTTCCTTCTCATCCACTTTTTTTTTTCCTCTGAAGGGTTTGAAAACACCTCCTGGAAGGAATGACTGAGCTAGTATGCTGCTGGCTGAGAGGAGGTGGGGTGATGGTTCAGGTGGTGACCCCAGGGGCAAAGAAAGGATTGTTCTCTGTGGCGAAGTTGCGAGCATCAGGACTTGGTGGCAGCCTAGCACATGAACTCAGAGTTCATTTTGAATCTGTCCCGAGTCTCCATACCCCACCTCCCCTAGGGCTGGTGTATATCTCGGGGGTTGGAGGCCATCAAAAACAACTTCCTGGGTTTTTGGCTGAAGTTAGCTGAGTTGAGGGGCTCCTGAAGGGAATTTCAGGCAGACGCACACTTGAAGGGAGGCAATTATGAGTTTCATTCAGGCAGATGGAATCTGAGATGCTTTCCCAATACTGTCTTACCTTTCCGAGGGCTGTAGTAATAATGTAACATCGCTAGTGAAGAGCTATTCTTTCCCTTCGGGAGGTCTGAAGTCTGGAATCAGGGTGTCAGCAGAAGGGACTTCCCTGGCGGTCCAGCGGCTAACACTCTGCACCCCCAGTGCAGGGGGCCCAGGTTCGATCCCTGGTCGGGGAACCAAGATCCCACAAGCCACAACTAAGAGCTGGCGCAGCCCAATGAAGAATAACCCACTCCGGGATTCTTGCCTGGGAAATCCCATGGACAGAGGAGCCTGGCGGGCTGCAGTCCACAGCGTGGCAGAGTCGGACACGACTTAGTGAGCACACACACGTACATTTTTAAAAAAGGTTATAGTGGGGCTATAACATGTCTGGAGGCGCTAGCGGAGACTCTGCTCCTCCCCCCTTCCACCTTCGTATGGCTATAGGTGCTTCTTGTGTTTGCCCTAAAGTCCCACCTAAAGAATCAACTCTCGCTTCTGCATCTCAAAATTCTTATTTTAATCACATCTGCAAAGAACTTTTTCTTTTTTTCCAAATAAGATAACGTTGACGGGTTTTCCAGGATCCGGACCTGTCATCTTTGGGGAACATTTAGTCAGCTTACTGGAGAAATGGAAACCACTCATAGGTGTCCTGGAGAATGAAGGGGACTTTGCCAGTTACTTTGGAAGAAGCCTGACTAAAGCCCCACAGCTGATTTCCACAGCTCCCCTTCGTGAGGAGGAGTCAGGCTAACAATCCACTGACCTCAGGTGGTGCTTGCAGAAGCCTAGTCCCCAACCTTCTGCCAAGGGAGGACTACCCCCCAGGGAAGCCCTCACATAAAGATTTGGCATGTCTCAGTCACTCAGTCGTGTGCGACTCTTTGCCACCCCATGGGCTGTGGCCCACCAGGCTCCTCTGTCCAGGGAATTCTCCAGGCAAGAACACTGGAGTGGCTTGCCGTTTCCTTCTCCAAGATCTGGGATACCTACCAGCAGAAGACCTAGATAGATATTTCTCCAAAGAAGACATACAGATGGCCAACAGGCCACATGGAAAAACGCTGAACATCACCAATAAAAGGAAATGCAAATCGAAACCACCATGGGATATTGCGTCACACCAGTCAGAATGGTATTAAAAAGTCTGCAGATAATAAATGCCAGAGGAGGGGTGGGGAAAAACGGAACCTCCTACACTGTTGGTGGGAATGTAAGTTGATGCAGTTACTATGGAGAACAGTATGGAGGTTCCTTTAAAAACTGAATACAGAGTTACCATATGATCCAGCAATCCCATTCCTGGGCATATATTCAGAGAAGAACATGATTCAAAAAGATAATGGACCAAAGTTCAGAGCAGCACTATTTAGAATAGCCAGGACATGGAAGCAACCTAGATGTCCATCAGCAGATGAATGGATAAAGAAGATGTGTGAAGTAGCCCCCAGCCTGGGCCACGGTCACCACCCCATGAGTGACCCTCAGCTGTGGTCAGGGTCTGGAGATCACAACACTGGCCAAGGGGCAGGCTTGAGGCTCCTGAGAGCACAGGAGCTCTGACACCCACCTGGCACCCTTACTTACCTTCATCCCTAGTATTATATTTGGGAACGTCTTTTTCAAATCTTGAACGCCTTCTGGGACCCAACCTGCCTGTAACTTGGGGATAGTTCTGCCTGTGAAATTGCAGAATGAAAATGCAACACCGGGGTCATCAAGGCGGGTCTAGTGGAAACCAAGGCAAGCGATTTCGAAGCTGCAAAAAAAGATTCCACATGTGAGATTTCAGCAAGATAACCTCAAATGTACTGCTTTGCCCAAAAGCAGAATGAAATTTCTCCTCCTTCGCTATGATATCACTTGGGTGATTATGCAATAAATGTCTTTCTAGCTTCATATGGCACATTTTAAGGGGAAAAACAAAAACAGTGAGTGCACGTTCATTCAATAAGTTGTGTCCCACTCTGCAACCTTATGGACTGTAGCCCACCAGGCTCCTCTGTCCATGAGATTCTCCAGGCAAGAAGACTGGAGTGGGTTGCCATTTTCTTGTCTAAGCAATCTTACCGACCCAGGGATTGAAACTGCTTCTCCTGCAGACAGATTCTTTACCCCTGGGCCACCTGGGAAGCCAAAAAATCCAATAGAGATACTTGTAGGAGATTCTTAGATGGGACTTCCCTGGTGGTCCAGTGGTTAAGACTCCATGCTGCCAATGCAGGGGGCACAGCTTTGATCACTGCTCAGGGGAACTCAAGGGCATGACAACCCACTCCAGTATTCCTGCCTGGAGAATCCCATGGACAGAGGAGCCTGGCGGGCTACGGTCCATGGGGTCACAAAGAATCCCGACTTAGCACAGACACACAAAGTCTCTCCCATTTCCTCCTTCTCACTCCCAGTACAGTCACAGCCACACACACGCACACACACACACACACACACACACGGCAAAAGGGACTGGTCATCTGTGTATCCTTAAAGCTGATAATTCAAGGGCTTCACAGGACGCAGGACGCTGAAAAAGAAGCCTCTGCTTCTTTGGTGTTCGAGGGCTACTGCTTTGGGTGCTGGAAATTCCTTCACTGGCTGCTGGCCAAAACATTTCTTTCAACTGAGTCTATATGACCCCTTCAAGGAACGTAGAAGTATTTCACTAGCAGTAGAAATAACAAGGAGTGACGCAGGACTGCTGTCTGAAAGGTGGTGGAGTTTTTACTGCAACGGAAAGACTTCTTCTGGGCACACATAGCATGTTTCTAAAAGTTGGATAGGTTGTCATTCCTTACCTCTGCACAATTAGACTTGTAGAAAGCCTGCAGGAACTATTGTGTGATTGGCTTTTAAAACAATACAGTTGCTTACATTTCAGAATAATTTTAGATTGGGACTCACCTGATGGTCCAGTGGTTCAGACTCTGTACGTCCACTGCAGGGGGCATGGATTCCCTGGCAGAGAATGTAAGATCTCCAGGAAACTAAGCTCCTACTGTCCTGTGGTGTGTGGCTGTCTCCTTTTCTAAATAAAGCTTTATTGGTACCATGCCCCATCCATTCACTTACCTTCTGCCAGTGGCTACTCTGGGGCTCCCAGGGCAGTGGTGGGTAACTGCCACAGAGACCATGCAGCTTGCAAAGGCTAAAATATGTACTGTCTGGCCTCCTCAGAACAGGGCTTCCCTGGTGGCTCAGCTGGTAAAGAATCTGCCTGCAGTGCAGGAGACATGGGTTCAATCCCTGAGTTAGGAAGATCCCCTGGAGAAGGGAAACGCTATCCACTCCAGTATTCCTGGGCTTCCTTGGTGGCTCAGCTGGTAAAGAATCCACCCGCAAAGCGGGAGACCTGGGTTTGATCCCTGGGTTGGGAAGATCCCCTGGAGAAGGGAAAGGCTACCCACTCCAGTATTGTGGCCTGGAGAATTCCAAGGACTGTATAGTCCACGGGGTTGCAAAGAGTCAGACATGACTGAGTGACTTTCACTTGCATTTTTGAGCAACTTTCACTTTCATTTTTCTCTTCAGAATAAAGTTCTCTGACCCCTTAATAGACTCAAGTGTTGTCACTGGTTTGAGAGACCGGGGTTACGTACATGGTTCACTGTGGATGTTCAACCAAGGGCATCACAATGGGACCCAAAGACCGGAAAGGAAGCGCCACCACGTTCAACTCAAGGGGCGGACTGACCCACACTTTCTCTGTGAGTGCATTTTGGTCCCTCTGAGATGGAGCTGTTGCTCTGGTCTGTGTATCAGACACACGTTTCCACCGTGTGTGCAACCAGCGGCATATAAATCTGTGTCATCTGCAAACATGAGTTCTCGCCACAAGCCAAGCCCTTGAAGTTCATGTGGATTTCCTAGTGCCTGCTCTTGGCTGCTTCCATAAGCAATATAGCAGTCATTTCGAAGTTAGAGTCTGTGGTTAGTGAGCAGACTGCCTTTTTGTTAGATATCTGAGCTCTGACTTCAGAGCACGTGGCTGCCCAGAAACAGTCATCTCACTTTACTATGTTACTATACTGTGCGGCAAGGAAAAGGAAATGGCAACCCACTCCAGTGTTCTTGCCTGGAGAGTCCTGTGGATGGAGGACCCTGGTGGGCTGCCATCTATGAGGTCACACAGAGTCAGACACGACTGAATCAACTTAGCATTAGCATAATGTGCCACTGAAAGAAACATAACATTTAAATGAAGGTTGAAATACGTAAGTGTGTATATGTGTCAATGGACACATGAGTTTGAGTAAACTCCAGCAGTTGGTGATGGATAGGGAGGCCTGGAGTGCTGCAGTCCATGGGGTAGCAAAGAGTTGGACACGACTGAGCGACTGAACTGAACTGATATATGTGTCCATCCTATAGACCTCCCTGTGGAGCCCTATACCAAGGTCACAGGCATGGAGCCCTTGGACCAAGGTCACAGGATAAAAATCTCTGGAACTGATTAAGTCCTATAGCAACTGTTGCCCTGAGCCTCCAGATCTAAACTTGCCAGTTTCCTGACCCCATATGAGCTAAAATACCCACTCTGTTATCCACCCAATAGCATCCTAGGGGGTTCTCAAGTGGTACTTGAGGTAAACAAACTGCTTGCCAATGCATGAGACATAAGAGACTCGGGTTCAGTCCCTGGTTTGGGAAGATCCCCTGGAGGAGGTCATGGCAAGAATACTCCAGTATTCTTGCCTGGAGAATCCCAGGGACACAGGAGCCTGGTGGGCTACAGCCCATAGGATCACAGAAAGAGTTGGACACAAGTGAAGCAACTTACCACACATAGCATCCTAACTAATCACCTAATGCCATCCTTCTAGTAGGAATTTTCTGTCTTGAGGCTATAAAAATGGGCTGCTAGCCCATCAAAGGGATCGGCTCTCCCTTGAGCCAGCCCTCTGTTCTAACAGCATATCCCATACTGCACTCTCATAAACTCTCTTCTCCTCTCATTCTGCCTCATCTCTGGAAACTTTTCCAACCGGTGCATGGACCACAGCACTCCCCCAAAACACACTTCCTTCAAAGTGCAGTGACATTCAGATGCCATCACATCTGAGACCACCTGCGACCTGCCTCCAGCCTCTCAAAAGTGGACTTCTTCTTGCTTCGAGATGCTGAGTTGCAGAGAGTGCTTCGGTCCTTCTGACCCCTTTGCGGACACTCACATTGACGGGGCGGTGAACCTCGTATTCCCTGCTGGAGCTTAGGGAGTGACCTGCCTGGATTGAAGTCTCAGCTCTATGACCTCTGTGAGCTTGGACACGTCACATGTCTTCTGCTGCCTTGGACAGAAACTAGAGACAGAAAGGTGAGCCACCAGGATGGGGGGTGCCAGTTAAGCCAGACTTGAAGTTGTCCGGTGCAGCCAACACTGAACTGGAAGGCAGTCGGATAAGGATACTCGCGTTAGCTTGGGTTCCTTCTTTGTCTCTGGACACAAACCCCACCCTGTCCTTTCCAGCCTGGGCTCGTCTCTTTGCAGGCTGAGAGATGGAGCTCAAGACTTAGTCAGATGGCTCCAGCATTGAATGTTCTGCTGACTGCTCTCTTAGGCACTATTTCTCAAGCCATCCATTTCTGCTATCTCTTCAGAACAAAGACTGGGTTTCCTTCAGGAAGCCAAGTCAGGTGAGGTTAATTCCCCACAAAAACCACAAGTCAGACTCTGGCTTCTAACTCTCAGTAGCTCACTCATAGTCTGACTCTTTGTGACCCCATGGCCTGTAGCCCGCCAGCTCCTCTGTCCACGCAATTCTCCAGGCAAGAATCCTGGAGTGGCTAGCTGCTGTTCCCTTCTCCAGGGGATCATCCTGATCTTGGATGGAACCCTGGTCGCCCGCATTGCAGGCAGATTCTTGATCTTCTGAGCCACTAAGCCCAGGTTCAAAACCCACCCACTATGTGCAATATTTACAGAGCTACTGAATTCCCCCGGGGTGGGGGTTGGGGGGCAGAAAAGGAGTTGCATGCCAAGCTGTAACCCACGGCAACACTTTTTCATCCGCTTAAAGCTCTGTAGGCAACCTTGAGCAGTTTTGTCCGTTCTGGAGACACTGGGCAGAAACAGAGGCCGAAATGCAGTGACGCTGTTGCACAGATCCACCCCCCAAATCTTTGGCATCAGGGCAAATGGACAAACGCGGCATTTTCATCTTTTAAGGCACGTTCCACACACGATCTTCCAAAAGAATGTTCTGCTTTCCAGGAGCCAAGGAAATAGAAGATCAACTGCTCCAAACAGGTACTGAGATCTCCACTCTCTGAAGGAATCAGGGTCTTGGGAGTAGTCATACGACGGTTTGTCCTGTGTTTACAAGCAAGTGCATACTCTCCAAGGGGGGTTAAGGTTTCAACACCATCAGTGTGTGTTCTGACTTCTATCAGAGCAGCTGCCCCTGCTTCCAGACAAGCCAGCCTGGATCTTTCTGAAGTGGTAGCGTTTGCAGCTCCAGGTTAGAGGCCCTGCTTCCATCTGGCAGTGACCTCCCCTCTGCCTTCCGCCCCAACAGAAGCCCAGTCCTGTGGTTTTCCAGGATGAAGGCTGAGGAGCTGAGGCCAAGCTCTGTCTTACGTAAAACTGCAAAGCTGGTGGTAGAAATGGAGATGAGCCGCTGGCGTGGGAGACGGTGGAGGAAAAGCATAGAGATGCCTTACGTCTGGTTGGAAAAATTCTGAGACCTCATGTTTACTGCTGGGAGGAGGTCAAAGACTGTCTGCTCCCGGCTGCAAATGGACCTGTTAAATTTCCTGATGATAAGTATGATGGAGCTGGTGTTTTTCTTTCTTTCTTTTTTTTTCAAATTTTGATTAGTGAAGAATCTGCCTGCAATGTGGGAGACCTGGGTCCGATCCCTGGGTTGGAAAGATCCCCTGGAGAAGAGAAAGGCTACCCACTCCAGTATTCTGCCCTAGAGAATTCTATGGATGGTATAGTCCATGGGGTCGCAAAGAGTCTGACACGACTGAGGGGCTTTCACTTTCACTTTTAGTAAAGCCATAACTTAGATGAGGCTCTTATATTTTCAACTTGAAGAGTTTTTTTTTTTCAAGTCCACTCAATATATTACCAATAGTACTAATATCATTTTGAAACTTTTATGCGTATAGAATTCAGCATGATTTTCAATGTTTAATGCAGTTCCTCTAAAAATTAAAGCAGTTTGGCTTCCCTGGTGGCTAACTTGGTAAAGAATCCACGTGCAATGAAGGAGACCTGGGTTCAATCCCTGCATCCGGAAGATCCCCTGGAGGAGGACATGGCAACCCACTCCAGTATTTTTGCCTGGAGAATCCCATGGACAGAGGAGCCTGGCGGGCTACAGTCCACGGGATTGCAAAGACTCGAACACGAATGAGCAACTAACACACTTTAAGAAAATCTGAATAAACTTGAACTTTTTTTTTTTTTCCTAAAGAGAGTTACTCTTGAAAGCTAACATACAATGTGAAAAATCTAACCCTACATTGTTGAGATGAGTAAAAATTGAGCAGACCTGAAGGTATAAAGGAGAAGGCAATGGCACCCCACTCCAGTACTCTTGCCTGGGAAATCCCATGGATGGAGGAGCCTGGTAGGCTACCGTCCATGGGGTCGCTAAGACTCGGACACAACTGAGCGACTTCACTTTCACTTTTGTGCATTGGAGAAGGAAATGGCAGCCCACTCCAGTGTTCTTGCCTGGAGAATCCCAAGGACCGGGGAGCCTGGTGGGCTGCCGTCTATGGGGTCGCACAGAGTCGGACACGACTGAAGTGACTTAGCAGCAGCAGCAGCAGCAGAAGGTATAAAACGTGTGTGTGTGTGTATGTGTGTGTGTGTCCAGTTTGGCAAAAGAGTTTCCCCTTTCTTCAAAGGTTTGTTGATTCCAAGCAAAAGTCCTAGCTCTGTGGGGTGATTTCCCTGGCGGAGGGGGGCCACAGAAAAGCAGTATTTTCATGCTAATCACTGCAAGGTCACTGTTTATGAACTGGCAACGATCAAAATGAAGGATGTCAGCGACTCAGACTGCTCAGACCTGGCAAGAGCAAGTGGTTTCTGGGGGAGATAGGTTAAGATGAGACAGCACTGTTGAGGGCTCCGGGTTCTGGAGAATTAACCACCCCCACCCCCCGGGAGGAGAAGGCAATGGCACCCCACTCCAGTATTCTTGCCTGGAAAATCCCATGGATGGAGGAGCCTAGTAGGCTGCAGTCCATGGGGTCCCTAAGAGTCAGACACGACTGAGCGACTTCACTTTCACTTTTCACTTACATGCATTGGAGAAGGAAATGGCAACCCACTCCAGTGTTCTTGCCTGGAGAATCCCAGGGACGGGGATGCCTGCTGGGCTGCCGTCTATGGGGTCGCACAGAGTCGGACACAACTGAAGTGACTTAGCAGCAGCAGCAGCAGCAGCCCCCCGGGAAGGCCTGCTGACGGGCGAGAGCGCGGACTTCCCGACCCTGAGCTCTCTGCCCCCACCCCTCCTCCTCGCTACCAAGCATCACCCTCGTGAGGCCTCGTGGCGTTCCGCGCTGCCCTCGCCGAGCCTGGCGCCTTTTCTGCTAGCGCGGGGCGGGGATCAGGCGGGGGCAGCGGGGAGGGCCAGGGCACATGACGCCCCCTCCCCGCGGCCCCCGCGCCCAGCACATGACTCAGGCCGGCAGGCAGACCCGAGCCGCGCGCGTCCCCAGCACGACCCATGGCCTCTCCGCGACTAGCCACCTTCTGCTGCCCCACGCGGGACGCCGCCACGCGGCTCGCGCTGGGCTTCCAGCCGCGGGCTTTCCACGCGCTGTGTCTGGGTAGCGGCGCGCTCCGCCTGGCGCTCGGCCTCCTGCAGCTGCGGCCCGGGCGCCGGCCCGCGGGCCCCGGGATCGCCTCAGCCTCGCCGGCGACCTCGGCCCGCGTCCCCGCCTCCGTGCGCATCGTGCGCGCCGCCACCGCTTGCGACCTGCTTGGCTGCCTGGGTGAGCGCGCGACCCGCGCGGGCGAGGGTGGGTGGGGAACCCGTCGGTGTGCGAGTGAGGGCGCCCGGTCCGCGGGTGGGGACCCCTTCTTGGGAGGTGAGGGCGCACGGCCGGGGACCCCTCCGTGCGTGGTTCAGGGCCCGTGCGTACTGCACGGATGGAGACCCCTCCGCGCGCAGTTGAGTGCGCGCGGCCCGCGAGTAGGGCTCCCTCTGTGGGTGAAGACGTTGGGCCCCTAAGTAGGGGCGCGTCTGTGCGTTTTTTCAGGGCGTGCCTAGGTGCGCGGTTGAGAACCCGCGGCCCACGGGTGGTCCTCCGTGGGAGGTTGACGGGGTGAGGCCCGCCAGTGGGGACCCCTTCGTGGGAGTTGTGGGCGCACGGCCCGTCGTAGGTGGAGACCACTGAGTGCGCGGTTGAGGGCGCGCAGCTCAAAGGTGGGGACCCCTCCGTGCGCAGCTGAGCGCGCGCGGCCCGCGAGTAGGGCTCCCTCTGTGGGTGAAGACGTTGGGCCCCTAAGTAGGGGCGCGTCTGTGCGTTTTTTCAGGGCGTGCCTAGGTGCGCGGTTGAGAGCCCCGCGGCCCCACAGGTGGGCCTCCAAGCGAGATTAACGAGGTGCGGCCAGCCATTGGGGACTCCTTCATGGGAGTTGGGGGCGCACGACCCGTCGTAGGTGGGGACCACTGCTTGCGCGATTGAGGACGCGCAGCTCTACGGTGGGGACCCCTCCGTGTGAGGGTGAGGACGCCTGGCCCGCGAGTAGGGACCCGTCTGTGCGTTTCCTAGGGCACACGCACCGCGGGTGCGGACCCCTCCCTGCCCAGTTGAGGGCCCGCGGCCCGCGAGTGGGGATCTTTCCGTGTGTGCTTGAAGGCGCGTTGCCCGCGAGTGGGGACCCCTTCGTGCACGGTTGAGGGTGCACGGCCCACAGGTGGGGACCACTGTGTGCGCAGTTGAAGGCGCACGGCCCGGGGTGGGAACCCCTCCATGCCCATTTGAAGGCCCATGGCCCACGAGTGGGGACCTCTCTGTGCCCAATTTAGAGCGCGAGGCCCGCGAGTGGGGACGCCCTTCGTGGGAATTGAGGGCGCACAGCCCATTGGTGGGGACCACTGCGTGCGCAGTTGAGGGCCCGTGGATGCGGGTGGGGACCATTGTGTGCGCAGTTGAGTGTGCACGGCCCCCGGGTGGGGTCCCCTCCGTGTGTGGGTGAGGACACCAGGCCCACGAGTAGGGACCCATCTGTGCATTTTCCAGGGGTCGAGTACCATAGGTCGGGACCCCTCCGTGCCCAGTTGAAGGCCAATAGCCAGAGAGTGGAGTCCCCTGCGTGTGCAATTGAGGGCGCACGGCCGGCAGGTGGGGACCACTGCTTGCGCAGTCCGCGGATGGAAACCCCTCTGTGCCCAGCCGAGGGCCTATGGCCTGCTAGCGGGGACCTCTCTGTGCCCAGTTGAGAGCGTGCGGCCCACGAGTGGGGACGCCCTTCATAGGAGTTGAGGGCGCACAGCCTTGTGGTGAGGACTACCACTCCGTGCGTGGTTCAGGGTGCACGGCCCACGGGTGGGGAGCCCTTGGTGCTCAGTTGAGGGCATGGGTACTGCGGTGGGGACCCCTCCATGCCCAGTTGAGGGCCCAGGAGTGGGGACCCCTCTGTGCGCAGTTGAGGGCGCACGGCCTGCAGGTGGGGTCCCCTCCATGTGCGGGTGAGGACGCGCAGCCCATGAGGCCCCTTCCGTTTGTGCTGAGGGCGCGCTGCACGCTAGTGGGGACTGCTCCCTGAGCAGTTGAGGGCGCATGGACCGCGGGTGGGAACCACTGCGTGAGCAGTTGAAGACACACGACCCAGGGGTCTGCGAGTGGGGACCTCTCTGTGCCCAGTTGAGAGCTCGTGGCCCATGAGTGGACCCTTCGTGGGAGTTGAGAGCGCATAGCCTTGTGGTGAGGACCACTCCGTGCACGGTTGAGGGTGCACAGCCCACAGGTGGGGAACTCCTGGTGTGCAGTTGAGGGCACGCCTACAGCCTTGAGGACCCATCCACGTGCGGTTGATGGTGCGTGGCCCGTGAGTGGGAACCCTCTCTGTGTGCTTGAGGGCGCACTGCCCGCGAGTGGGAACCACTGCGTGGGCGGTTGAAGCCGCACTGGCTTGTGGTGGGGACCACTGCACGCGCGGTTGAAAGCACACGGCCCGTGGGTGGGAAGCCCTCCGTGTGCAGGTGAGGATGTCGAGCCGCGAGTTGGGACCCGTCTGTGCGTTTTCCAGGGCACACGTAGTGCGTGTCGAGACCCCTCCATGCCCAGTTGCGGCCCGCGGCCCTCGAGTGGGGATACCTTTGTGTGTTTGAGGGCACACTGCCCGCGAGTGAGGACGCCTCTCTCCGCGGTTAAGGGCGCACAGCCCAGTGGTGGGGACCACTGCGTGCGCGGTTGAGGACACCTGGCCTGCGAACAGGGAGCTGTCTGTGCGTTTTTCAGGGCATGCGCACCTCGGGTCAGGGCTCCTCTGTGTGCTGTTCAGGGTGCGCAGCCAGCGAATGGGGACCTCTCCTTATGCGGTTGAGGGCACACGGCCCGCGATGGGAACCCCTCCATGCCCAGTGGAGGCCGCGGGGCCCGAGAGTGGGGACCCCCTTCTTGGGAGCTGAGGGAACACGGCCCTCGATTGGGGAAGCCTTCGTGTGCAGGGAAGGACACCCATCCCTGGAGTCGTGTGCATGGTTCAGGGTGTACGTACCACGGATGGGGACCACTCCTTGCATGGTTGAGCGCACCTGGTCTCCGGGACTGGGGGACCCTCTATATGCGGGTGAGGACGCCAGGCCCGCGACCCGTTTGTGAGTGGTTGAGGGCGCCCGGCAGGCGGGTGGGGTCCCCTCCGTGCAAGGATGAGGGCACCCAGCCCACAGGTGGGGACCCATTTGTGCGTGGTTGAAGGCATGCGGCCCGCAAGTGGGAAGCCCTGGGTATGAGTGGGGGTGCCCAGCAGTCAGGTGGTGCGCGTTTTAGGGCCCGTGGCCCGTGAGTGGGGACCCCTACGTGTGCAAATGAGGATGCCCGCCCCAGGGAGCAGGTACCGCTTGTGCGTGGTTGAGAGCGCCTGGCCCGCGGGTGGGAGGACTGATCCAGAGACGGCTACCCAGGGACACTACGGAGGACGAGTAGATTCTGCAATACAAGATGGGTAAAAGTTGCTTCCGGAGACTTCTTTTTTTCTTTTCTTTTCTTTTCTTTTCTTTTTTTTTTTTTTTTTAACACTTTGATGTATTTGTTACTGCTCTTACTAGGGAAACTTTAGGCAGTCCTATGAAGGAAAACCCAGAAAATACAACGGTTCCATGATCGTTCCACCAATGAGAGACTAATAGTTAATATTATCAAGCCTGTGCTCACACACATGCAGTTGTTTCCAAACCGATTTAGCAGGATCAGGAAGAAAACTCCATATATATACGATAAAATTTTTATTTCCTTTTTTATCTATGTATCTAAGTTTGGGTTTTCTATCACGGATGTGCAAACTTGTAGTCTCTAGGCTAAATCCAGCCTGCTTTTCTATGTACAGCCCATGAGTTAAGAATGTTTTTACATGTTAAAGTGTGTTTTAAAAATCTACGGGGGCTTCCCTGGTGGCTCAGACGGTAAAGTATCTGCCTGCAAGGTGGGAGACCCGGGTTTGATCCCTGGGTCGGGAAGATCCCCTGGAGAAGGAAATGGCAACCCACTCCAGTACTCTTGCCTAGAAAATTCCATGGATGGAGGAGCCCTGTGGGCTACAGTCTATGGGGTCCCAAAGAGTCAGACATGACTAAGCAACTTCACTTTCTCCCTCTCTAAGAGGAGAGTGAAAAAGCTAGCTTAACACTCGAAGCTTAGAAATCTACAGAACAGGGACTTGCTCCCAATGCAGGAGACCTGGATTCGATCCCTAGTCAGGGAACAGGATCTCACATTGCAGCAACTGAGACCTGGCCCAGCCAAGTAAATAAATACTTTAAAGAAAATCTACAGAACAACAGTATTTCAGACACGTAAGCATTCTGTGAAATGTGAATGTCAGCGTCCGTAAGTGGACTCTGATGGGGATACAGCTGTGCCCTGCACTTGGGCACTGTTGGGGCAACATCTTCCGCCCACCCTGTTTCCCCACGAGGGCAGAAGTGAGTGTTGCATAGAGAAACATAGAGAAAGTGTGGGCCGCAGACCCTAAAATATTTTCTCTCTGATCCATTACAGAAACTTTGCTGACCCCTGCTTTCAACCCTAGCACAGCACGTTTTACAAACTCTAAGCTTGATACTGCTGACCTTTTAAACTTTTTTATTTTGGACTTTATTAAATATATGCAAATGTAGAGAGACTGTATAAGAAGCCCCCTGTTCTCATCACCTAGCCTCCTCTATACTTCATCCCTGTACCCCACTCCCCACTGAATTAATTTGAAGCAGATCCCAGAATTTATATCATTACATCCACACAAATCTCAGTATGTAACTGTAGAAGAATTCAACATATATATATAATTATATACATAATTATAATATATAACATGTCTATTGTGACATACTGTATACTACATGTGTGTGTGTGTTAGTCACTCACTCATGTCTGACTCTTTGCAGCCCCATGGACTGTAGCCCACCAGGCTCCTCTGTCCATGGGATTCTCCAGGCAATAATACTGGAGTGGGTTGCCAATCCCTTCTCCAGGGGATCTTCCCAACCCAGGGATCAAACCTGGGTCTCCCACATTGCAGGAGGATTCTTTACTATCTGAGCCACCAGGGAAGCCATATACTATATGTTACAATATTATTATATATTACAATATATAATATATTTAATATGTTATATTAGTGAGGTGAAATCGCTCAGTCATGTCCAACTCTTTGCGACCCCATGGACTGTAGCCTACCAGGCTCCTCCGTCCACGGAATTTTCCAGGCAAGTGTACTGGAGTGGGTTTCCATTTCCTTCTCCAGGGGATCTTCCCGACCCAGGGATCGAACCCGGGTCTCCTGCATCACAGGCAGACACTTTACCCTCTGAGCCATCAGGGAAGCCCAATATGTTATATTAAGTGTATATTTAATATAGTATCATATTATAATATGTAATTATATATATATATATCACTGATATCATTACCACCTAAAAAATAAGGAAAACCGATTCCTTCATGTCACCGCTACATGTTCAGGCATGCCATACATGCCAGTTTTCCGTTCGTTAGTTCAAATCAGGATCCAAAGAGCGTCCGTGTTCTGTGAGTGCTGACGGGTGCTGGCCATGTTGGAATCATCTGCTCTTGAAGGAGAGGCTCTGATGGTATTTGAATGGCTTCCACCTCCGTGTCCTGAGGGTATCCCAGCAGCTTCTAGCCCACCTTGACCAGATACCTGGTGCATGTGTTCCAGGGGTTGGCTCCCCTGTTCCTCTTGCTGTTTTGTGCTTGGAGACGCTCAAGAATCTTGACTCCAGACACAAGCTATGGAACTTGTAGTCACTTTTTCAGACTGGAGTAAGACAGGAAGGAATACTTCCCTTTCTGTTAGCGACAAAGTGAATGTGGTGCAGGATAATTAAATTTTAAAAAATTGGTTTCCTCCCTGATTCTGCTGTAGCATTTGGGGGAAGCATCTTAATAGTTTCAGTAACTTGAATATCTGGAGATAGAGTTGCAGCCAAACATCTTTTGGGGGGTGGGTCAGGAAATAAGATTGGTACATCCTTTCGCCTTTTGAAGGAAGGTACATGGCACTGTGGGCAAATGAGCAGAAGCAGGAGTCAGGGCAAGGCAGGGGGTGTCCGGACCTCCTCGCTGAAAAATAACAAGCACAGATGATGCCACGGTGTCCCTGGTGGTCCAGTGGTAAAGGACCCGCCTGCCAATGCAGGGGATGCGGGTTCGAGCCCCGGTCCAGGAGGCTCCCGCATACTCCAGAGTCTGTGAGTCACAACTGCTGAGCCTATGCTGCAGAGACTGGGGTCCACAACTTCCGAAGCCCACGACCCACCTAGAGCCTGCGCTCCACAAGAGATGCCACGGCAATGAGAAGTCCACGTACCACAATGAAGAGTAGCCCCCACTCTCTGAAACTAGAGAAAGCCTGTGAAGACCAAGTACAGCCAAAATAAAGACAGAAACAAATACAGATGCCTCTCACATGGAATGTGATTCCCCGCCGCCCCCCTGCCCCCCGTAGGATGTTTTAAAATCTTTTTTTTTTTTTCCTGGACAAACTGCACAGCTTGTGGGATCCCAATTCCCTGACCAGGGATTGAACCTGGGCCATGGGAGTGAAACCACAGAATCCTAACCACTAGACCACCAGGGAAGTCCCGCCCCAGTTTTACTGAGACTTCACTGACATACAGCACCGGGAAATGTTTAGATATCCAGCACAATGACTCACATTTACCACAAAATGTTTCCTAAACACCCATCACCTCATATACATGCAAATATATATACATATGGTGTTTACTGAGCTCAAAGCAGATCTCCATAGTGAAAACAACAAAGCACCATCTGGAAGAAAACATTATTGCTGTTATTTGCACTTAAGAATGAGAAGCGACAGCTTTAGGATTTTAGTGTCCATAATGCCCCTTGGTGGTGTAGGACATAGTGTATACCTGGTTGCCTATTTTGAAGTATATGTTTTGTATGCCAACTACACACATTATACTAGTATACAAGTCTGTACCATTCATTTCCCCTTGAGCATTTTGTGTTATACACTGTACACTCAAACAGATGTTATCACAAACCTCACAACCCTATTATATACGTTGAGTGTGGATACTGATTATAGGCGAATTAGATATCTGGATCTAAGAGCAAGGAACACTCACAAATAATAAATGTCAAAAGTAGATTACAAGAGCTAACTTGTGAAAATCTTCAATTTTTAATTTTATTAAAAAGAACAAAAGAACTCTCTTTCACAACTTCAGAATTAAGCTTTTTCGGGACTTCCCTGGTGTTCCGGTGGTTGAGAACCCACCTTGCAATGCAGGGCACATGAGTTCCAACCCTGGTCGGGGAAGATCCCACATGGCATGGAGCGACTAAGCCCATGCACCATAACTACTGAGCCCACAAGCCATGACTACTGATCCCAGGTGATGAAACTACTGGAGCCCAGCTGCCCTGGAGCTGGTTCTCCGCAGCAAGGGAAGCCACAGAGATGAGAAGCCCAAGAGTAGCGGCCCCTGCTCGCTGCACCTAGACAAAGTCCTGTTAGCAGCAACAAAGACCAATCAATAAAATAAATCAATACATCGTTTTTTAAAAAAATGAAAAAAGAAAGAATGTGCTTTTTTTCAGTCGTTCTTTTTTTTTTTTTTTTAACATGAGGACTAGTTAAGCCGGACACTAAAAATACAGCCAAGAAACACACACTGTTATTCACACAGTTGCTTCTTATAGGCAAATAAACGAACAAGCAAAATAAGGAACATGACTATAGCTGACGTTAGTGGAAGTGGAAATCAAAGTGCCTGGGATTGCTCTGCAACCATAATCCTTATCTTCTGAGTCTTTTTTTTTTTTCTCCTCTGTCTCTCCTGCACCCACCAACATGTGTATCTTTCATCTCTGCCTCCCTCACATCTTTCTCTCTCCTTTCCTATCTTCTATCCATCCATCCTTTCATCTGTCCATGTGCCCATTTGTCCATCCATCATTTTTACAGTCAGCAGGCCCCCTTTAGGTCTGAGTCAGGAGCAGACACAAAGAAAGCGTTATCACCTGGTTGTCCCTTAGGTATCGCGGTCCGATCTGCGATGTGGTTAGGGTTTCCGAGTTTCGTGGACGACATCTCCACCGTGAACAGGACAGATGTGTGGCCAGCCGTCTTCTGTGTGGGGAGTGCAGTAAGTGTGGCTTCCCTCGTCCCCCTCCCCACCCCTTCACTCCCCTCTGTTACACTGAGTCCTCAAAGTATGGTCCTGACCCTCCCACCAACCCAGTGCAGTTTTTAGAAAAGCTCAGAGACCCCCACCCTTAGCCCACTGACCAGGGACCCTGTGGGAGGAGGGCCTGTTTGTGATTTAACAAACCCTCCAGGGGTCTCTGGAGCTTCCCAGGTGTCTTACGGGTGAAGAACCCGCCTGCTAATGCAGGAGATGCTGGTTCGATCCCTGGGTAGGGAAGATCTCCTGGAGGAGGAAATGGCAACCCACTCCAGTATTTTTTGCCTGGAGGATTTCATGGACAGAGGACCCTGGGGGGCTACAGTCCACAGGGTCGCAAAGAGTCGAACACCATTGAAGGCGCTTAGCATTGCAGCACATCCCTGCCTTGCTCCCCCTGGGAAGGTCCTTCCTGCGCATCCTCTTTCGTCCTCAGCAGAAGCGCATCTGGTTCAAAGTGCCTGGCCAGGCCTTTCATCTCTGAGCCCGTCATCTCTCTGCCTACACATGTGAGCATCAGGAGGGGCTTGCTGGACCAGTCTGGCTGAGCAGACGGGGAACCAAGGCACCCGCCTGCCCCCAGGCCACATCCCAGCCTAGGCTTCCAAGGGTGGCCACGTGTCTGCCGAGGGCTTTCAGGGACACGCGATGACGTCAGGGAGGGGCGGGGCCACCCGGAGCCCGCCCCCAGGGGCTGGGATGACATCAGGGGTGGGGCGGGGCCACCTCGAGCCTGCACCCAGGGGCTAGGATGCCATTCTTCTGATTATAGCTCTGGATCCAGCTGCTGTACAGCGCCTGCTTCTGGTGGTTGTTCTGCTACGCAGTGGATGCCTACCTGGTGATCCAGAGGTCGGCTGGACAGAGGTATTCAGTGCGAGCGGCCGGGTTCTTCTGCTCTAGCTCATTGCCGGAGGGGAAGGTTGGAGAGGCCAGGAGCATTTATTTCTGTAGGGTAGACACGGAAAGTGAAAGAGGAGAGCGAAAAAGTTGGCTTGAAGCTCAACATTCAGAAAACTGAGATCATGGCATCCGGTCCCATCACTTCATGGCAAATAGATGGGGAAACAGTGACAGACTTTCTTTTTTGGGGGGCTCCAAAATCACTGCAGATAGTGACTGCAGCCATGAAATTAAAAGACGCTTACTTCTCGGGAGAAAAGTTATGACCAACCTAGAGAGCATATTAAAAAGCAGAGACCTTACTTTGCCAACAAAGGTCTGTCTAGTGAAGGCTATGGTTTTCCTAGTAGTCATGTATGGATGTGAGAGTTGGACTATAAAGAAAGCTGAGTGCCAAGGAATTGATGCTTTTGAACTGTGGTGTTGGAGAAGACTCCTGAGAGTCCCTTGGACATCAGGGAGATCCAACCAGTCCATCCTAAAGGAGATCAGTCCTGAATATTCATTGGAAGAACTGATGTTGAAGCTGAAACGCCAATCCTTTGGGCACCTGATGCAAAGAGCTGACTCATTGGAAAAGACCCTGATGCTGGGAAAGATTGAAGGCAGGAGGAGAAAGGGACGACAGAGGATGAGATGGTTGGATGGCATCACCGACTCAATGGACATGAGTTTGAGTCAACTCCGGGAGTTGGTGATGGACAGGGAGGCCTGGCATGCTGCAGTCCATGGGATCTCAGAGTTGGACACGACTGAGTGACTGAACTGAACTAAGACACAGTCTATCAGAACCTCCCAGTGGGCACTTCACCAAGAAATGTCTAATGCCAGCTCATTTTTATATAAAAGGCAGAAGGCACAATCAAAACAGCAAGGTATTCTTGCTGGGCACCTGAAACATTGTAAGTCAACTATATATATATATAATATATATATATATTAAGAAAAAATAGCAAAATATTCTCCAGGTGCCCCCCCCAAAATTGAGGATTTTAAAACCATGGAAATAAGTAATTCAGTAAATTTCATATTTGGAACTGGGCAGATGCTAAAAAAGGATTGGCATGATTATTTTTATTATTATTGGCATGATAATTCTGATGGTATTTAAAGGTATAGGAAGAAGTTCTAAGAAGTGTGTATGGATGTGTTATGCTAAGTACAGAGCCCAAGATTTCTGGTGCTGGAGAGGGGGCTGTCTAGGAGGAATTACACAGTGGTTAGTGCCTTGGCCCCAGTGGGTTCAAGTTCCTGACCCTCACTCACTCACCTCAGTCACTGAGTGACTGTTGGCAAGTTTCTGAACCTCTCTGGATTACCTGCAAGGCTTACTGACTCTGCTCCTTTGGGGGGATAGGGTGGCGTGTGTGGGTGTACAGAGATGAAGGATGGGGATGGTTAAGGATGTAAGGATGGAGGTGGTAAGAGTGTAAACTCTGCAAGGAATGATCAAGGGTGGCAGTGGAGAGAGATAGGAAGTCTCCCAGCTCTCCTGGAATGTCAGATGGCCACCCATTTCTCAGAGACCTTCTTGGTGGTTTGGACTGAGCATTAAGACCCTTGCGTGCTGGGTACCGAGATGACTTCAGGAAGGACAGAGGCTGGGAACCTCTTGCTACTGGGGGAGCTAGGTCCCTAGGAGGAATTATGCCAGCTCATTTTTATAAAAGGAAGAAGGCACAATCAAAACAACAAGGTATTCTTGCTGGGCACCTGAAATGTCCATCCCTTCTGTCAATCTTGAGAGCCTTCAGTTCAGTTTAGTTGCTCAGTTGTGTCCAACTCTTTGTGACCCCACGGACTGCAGCACGCCAGGCCTCCCTGTCCATCGCCAACTCCCGGAGTTGACTCAAACTCATGTCCATTGAGTTGGTGATGCCGTCCAGCCATCTCATCCTCTGTCGTCCCCTTCTCCTCCTGCCTTCAATCTTTCCCAGCATGAGGGTCTTTTCCAATGAGTCAGCTCTTCGCATCAGGTGGCCAAAGGATTGGAGTTTCAGCTTCAGCATCAGTCCTTCTAAAGGATATTCAGGACTGATTTCTTTTAGGATGGACTGGTTGGTTCTCTTTGCAGTTCAAGGGACTCTCAAGAGTCTTCTCCAACACCACAGTTCCAAAGCATCAACTCTTCAGCGCTCAGCTTTCTTTATGGTCCGACTCACACATCCATACATAACTACTGGAAACACCATAGCTTTGCCTAGATGGACCTTGAAAGCCTTAAGTTAAGGGAAACAAACCAGACACAGAAGGCCACATTTTTTACGCTTCCACTTGGATGAGATGTCCAGAATAGGCAAATCCATAGAGAGAGATGGTAGTTGAGTGGTTGCCAGGGGCTGGGGGTGCAGGCGTGATGGGGAGAGACCCCTGAATGGGTGTGGGTGTCCTTTTAGGGGGATGAACATGTTTTGAAACGGGCCTGAGGTGGGGTTTGCATGGCACTGTGGATATCCTAAATGCCCTGAGTTGTTCACTTTAGAATGGTGACTTTGATGTTACGTGACTTTCACTACTCAGCGCTAAGGGGTGACAATACATACACAAGTGGGCACAGCTGTGTGCCAATAAAACTTTATTTACAAAAGCAGGCAGAGGGCCGGATCTGTACGGAGGGCTGTGTTTAAACAAATAAACAAACAAAACAACCTCAGAAGCACAATCAGGGGGCTACTTGCTGAGAGTCTGCTCTGCATGTGTTTTACCGCTGCTTGCAGAGTGCGGGGCCGGGCAGGTGCTGGACCTGAGGTTCTGGACCTGTATTCTCTCTCCCCCAGCACCATCCTGCTGTACCACCTGATGACCTGGGGCCTGGCCGCCCTGCTGAGCGTGGAGGGTGCCCTCATGCTGTACTATCCTTCCATGTCCAGGTAAGCCGGGGCTCCCCCAATGCCGGACCCCCATGGGGAATCCTCCTGCAGACATGCCTGGGTGCTGACTCCATGTGGGTGGGCAGGTCTTCGTCCAGGATCTGTGCAGCTGCGAGCACATGCCTGGCTCCTTGAGCCAGCCAGGGTTCCCTGCTCCTGCCCGTCACGTGTGTGTTGGGTCGGTGATGTGCACAGTGTGGATACAGAGCTTGCATGGCACCATGGGTGTCCTAAATGCTGCTGAGTTGTTCACTTTACAATGGTGACTTTGATGTTATGTGACTTTCCCTACTCAGCACTAATGGATAAAGCAGCCATAGACAATACATACACAAGTGGGCATGGCTGTGTGCCAATAAAACTTTATTGACAAAAGCAGGCGGAGGGCTGGATCTGTACTGAGGGCTGTGTTTAAACAAACAAACAAAAAAAACAACCTCAGAGGCACAATCGGAGCTGGGGGTGCATCTCTCCTCCCTACACACCTGTGATGGCTCCCTCCTACCGGCTCTTGATTTTTTTTTTATCCTTCAAACCAGCTTCCTCTGGGCACGCAGGTGAGTTGAACATCCCAGGGCTGAGTTCCAGATGTCTGGGAGACTCAAAGGGTTGCTTTTAGAATAGCTCATTTTCAGCCTCTGCTGTCTGCACTTTTTTTTCATGTCTCCATCCTGTGCTCTTCTGAACACACGCTGGGAGATGTGGCCTCTGAAACTGTCTCAGACATTTCTTTGAGTCTGAACCCCTGCCCTTTACCATTTGTAAAACCTCAAGGTCTCTCTAAGGAGATATATTCTACATTTTAATGGAAAACTGAAAATCAGATATTGGACACCGTCTCTTGGTGATTTTAGGGTGTTGTAGACCCAGGGAGGGGCTTCCTGGGTAGCTCAGCTGGTAAAGAGTCTGCCTGCAATGCAGGAGACTCCAGTTCAATTCCTGCGTTGGGAAGTTCCCCCAGAGAAGGGATAGGCTACCCACTCCAGTATTCTTGGACTTCCCTGGTGGTTCAGACAGTAAAGAATCTGCCTGCAATGTAGGAGACCTGGGTTCAATTCCTGGGTTTGGAAGATCCCCTGGAGGAGGGCATGGCAACCCACTCCAGTATTCTTGCCTGGAGAATCCCATGGACAGAGGAGCCTGGGGGGCCACAGTCCATGGGGTTGCAGAGTTGGACACAACTGAGCAACTAAGCACAGCACAGCACAGACCCAAGGATCAGTACAGCATGGCCCTTAGTACAGATCCGGCCCTTTGCCTGCTTTTGTAAATAAAGTTTTATTGGCACACAGCCATACCCATTTGTGTATGTATTGTCTATGGCTGCTTTATCCATTAGAGTTGAGTAGATTTGACAAAGGCCGTGAGGGTTCTGAAGCCTAAAATATTTCCTATCTGTTCCTTTAGAGAAAAAGTTTGCTGACCTGTGGTGTAGACTGTTTCTCCCCATCTTTCTTAATTTCTTGCAGCTGCTCACTCAAATGTCTCCACAGTCCTATTGCCTTGTCAACTGTGACTACTTCCAGGCCTCTGTGTAGACCCCTCAAAATAATCTGCTCTCCCCAGGAGCCTTAAAAGGACGAAGACAGAGTAAGCAGCTGTTACAGAGGGATGCACTTAATCGGAAAGAGAATTTTTATCACTCACCTCCACCCGTGGGATCCTGGGGCTGTTTCATTTGAGCCCATGTGCTCCGAGATTAACACAAGGCCTCCCCCAGAAGCATTTTAATTCTCCATCATCTCATCCTCCAACATCTCTACCCTCAATCATCCCCACCCTCATGAATCACCTCCAACCTCCATCATCTCCACCCACCATCATCCCACCATGCCCATCTTCCATCATCTCATCCTCCAACATCTGCACCCTATATCATCCCTACCCTCCAACATCTCCACCCTCAATCATCCCCACGCTCCAACATCTGCAACATACATCACCTGCAACCATCATCATCTGCAACTTCCATCATCCTATCTTCTCTAACCTCCATCATCTCATCCTCTATCATCTCATCATCTCATCTTCCATCATCTCTACTCTCCATCATCTCCACCATCCATCATCCCATCATCCCACCCTCCATCATCTCCACCATCCATCAGAACCATCCTCCATAATCTCTAGCCACCATCATCTCATCTGCCTCATGTCCACCCTCCCCCATCTCCACCCTCCATCAGTCTGCCCTCCACCATCCCATCATCTCCACCCTCCATCATCCCATCATGTCTACCTCCATCTCCTCCTCCTCCATCATCTCCTCCTCCATTATTACCACATTCCATCATCTCCACCTTACAACATCCCATCATGCCCACCCTGCATCATCTCATCCTCCAATGTCATTACCCTCCATCATCTTCACCCTCCATCATCTCCACCCTCCATCATCATCCCATCATCACCTCTCCACCCTCCATCATCTCCACCCTTCATCATTTGCATTCTCAGAGCACTGTGCAGGCTCCCACCCTCACTCATCTGTCCCTCATCATTCGAATCTCATCTTTTGCTCCTCCTGTTTCCCTTTCTCCCCTCAAGCCCTTGTAGACCATGGTTTAGCTTTCACAGCTGAAGAAGAAAGCTTCATTTAAAAAAGAATGCCCCATCTTCACATGGTATTGCCATCCTTAGGGCAACAAAAGGCAGGCACTGCATTGTTCATGCCTGGTTTTGTGCATTCTGCCACTTTCATCTCTGGTGTGCGCACTCCATACTGATGAAAGCACCGGCATCTTTATCATGCCCCCTTCCCGGGCCTCCAGGGCTGCGCCCTCCTCTGGCTTTCCACCTCATCTGGGGTTGGACCTGAGCAACTTCTCCTTTGGATACCCTCTCCCCCTTTGCCACTTTCTCTACATTATGCATTTGTTCAGTGACACTCCCGGCCTTGGTAACATAGCTGTGTGTAGCATACCACCATGTCCTGTTGCTGACGGACGAGTCCCCCAACCCATCAGTAGACATTCCTGTCTTTCTTTCTGAAAAGAACCACCGAAATGGTTATGGGTCACCTTGGGGACAAGTGTCCTGAGAAATAGGAAACTCG